>NC_091117.1:146893520-147496853 GCF_040183065.1 Periplaneta americana
ACAATTATTCAATTAGTGGAACGAATTGAACACACAATACAAATGGTTACGCCTGACATGCTCAACAGAGTCCATGAAGAGTTGATACGTCGCTTACTTTTGTGCATTCAGCAGAATGGAAGACATGTTGAAAATTATATACCATAATTATCAACAATTGAAACTGTTTTTACAATTATGTGTTTTAATAAAGATTTAAAACATTAACCATTCTTTCATTTAACAGCTCTCGCGGCGAGGGTGTTTGTTCCCAAATCGACTGTACGGCACCGGAAAGGGTTATTAAAAAATTATCCTAAATAGTTAATGTTGTAGTGGACTCGTTACTTATGAAAGACCCTGTATATATGTCCTACCTGTAAAACACATCAGTGGCTTCATATTGCCCAGCGTTTCGACTTAATAGTTATTTATGGGACAAGTTCGTAAAGATTCTCTTTTTGGCACGAGTGTAAATTTTGTGAAACTAGGCAAAGCCAAATTACACAAACACACTAGGGGCAAAAAAAATTGTACGAATATGTATCAAACAATATTTTTTCTACGATAACACAAATTTTCATTAAATAAATGTTTCAAGTTGGAGAGGTTATAAGTCACGACTTCATGGCAGTCTAAATTCAGAACCATTAAGAATTAAGTATTCATGGAATTACAGCTTGTTTCATGATCACGATTTCATGACCGTCTAAACGAAAATGAGAAGTAGACGTGAAAACCTAAGCTTGCTGTCAGGTTATTACAAGTGAATGACAATGTGAACACACAACTTGCAAACTGCAATCTTTTCGTTTGCGGTGACGTCAGCGACGATATTGAAACAAAGAAACACTATTTGAAAGCTCATAAAAAGGAATGTTATCGGAGAACGCTGAAAGAAACAAATTAAATAAAATTGCACCGTTTGACGAATGATTAATCCTCTCCCAGTCATATCGCTTATATATGACAAACCAAATCATTGATATAAAGATAATATGCTGAAAGAAAATAGAAAATGGAAGACAATCGCCATTAACATGAAGTGTAAGGATATGTATTTTGTTCATAGGCTATATTTAATCGTATTCAAAACATCATAACAATATTTACCATATCTAGGCTAAATACTAATATTTGTAGTAGTGAGCCATATATCCTACTATGTGGAACAATAAATATCTCACAATTCGTTTATTCGAACATAAAATATTCGACTGCACTGTCATGTGATTCTTATCTGTGATTGCAGTCATCTGTTTACGGATATATTTCATGGCCTTATGGTAACGTCAAATTTCCATTGTGAATGATGACTCAACTGCTTATCGTTACTGTAACGTTTACGTTCTCGCGTTAATTTTAACGCTTTCATTGTGAATGGACCTAGTTATTTCCAAAATTTGTTGTCAGTAAGTTGTTGATTTTAACACGGCATACTGGACACGTTTCTGATTTACATTTCTGAAGTCCGAACCATAAAGAAATAAGTAATCATGGATTTGAATCATACCCTATTAGACTGATGAAAATTGGAGTTAATTCAGATCCTGCAAACAATGTAAGCAATGACTACTATTATGTAACCTCAGAATAATCGGGCTAAATTTTAATATGAATATTAAATTTGTTACTTATTTGTTTATTTATTTACAAATGGCTTTTAAGGAACCCGCAGGTTCATTGCCGCTCTCACATAAGCCCGCCATCGGTCCCTATCCTGTGCAAAATTAATCCAGTCTCTGTCATCACATCCCACGTCCCTCAAATCCATTTTAATATTATTCTCCCATCCACGTCTCGCCTCCCCAAAGGTCTTTTTCCATCCGGTCTCCCAAGTAACACTCTATATGCATTTCTGGATTCGCGCATACGTGCTACATGCCCTGTCCATCTCAAACGTCTGGATTTGATGTTCCTAATTATGTCAGGTTAAGAATACAATGCGTGCAGTTCTGCATTGTGTAACTTTCTCTATTTTCCTGTAACTTCATCCCTCTTAGCCCCAAATATTTTCCTAAGAACCTTATTTTCAAACACCCTTAATCTCTGTTCCTCTCTCTATGTCAGAGTCCTTGTTTCACAACCATACAGGAGCAATCGGTAATATAACTGTTTTATAAATTCTAACTTTCAGATGTTACTTATAATTGAGTTAAGTCTATATTTACAGTACTTCATGAAAGATCAAGGTAATGCATTAATTTTTTTACTGAATGGAGTTAGTACATTAAATATTCCATTTTTGTGGCCGTGCGTAAAATGAATAGCAGTGCCTAAAGTGATTATTTACTCTTTTACGTTATAGTTTTTAATGACTCACTTTAGGTACTGATAATAATGGATAAAATGCAACTTTATACGCTATCATAGATTTCCGTTTTTATTGTGAGAATTAAGGCTGGTTCACAATAAACCGGGAACGGAAGCGAGAACGAGAACGGAAATATTGTTAAAATAAATGTATTTGAATGTGAGTATTCAAAATTAAATTTCACGTTTCCGTTCCCGGGCTCCGATACGCTTCTCTTTAATTGTGAATGATCATATTTAAATACATTTTAAACAATTTTTCCGTTCTCGTTCTCGCTGTCGTTTCCGTTCCCGGTTTATTGTGAACCAGTCTTTAGTCTTTATTTTTGTCCCAGCAAAAGCAGTTATTATGCGAACACAAACAGTTTTCAATATTATTGTTACTAATCTAACGTTATTTAATTGATTATTTTGTTTAGAGAGTCCCACAAAGCTGCAAACCACTGTACCATGTTAATATGTTGACTTTGATGAAGAATGTACAGTAAGATCCAAAAGTTTTATCACTCTCCCCCTTCTTTATATGTTGATGTGCATCCAATTTGAACATGTCATAGCAGATGTGTGACAATGGTTGATACTTTACGTTCCAGCTTGTGTAGTGATCCAGAACATCAGTATGGGCACCATCGTTGTCGCGGCGCAAAATGATGGGCGCCATGTCCTGTATAGAATTTTCCCTTGGGGAATAATTAAGCAGCATGTCTCGAAACATCGATACCAGACAATTGAAGATTTTAAGCAAGCTGTTTAGGGAGGCATTCAGGGAAATCACATCGCCTTTGCTGCGGAAAATTTCACACAGGACATGGCGCCCATCATTTTGTGCTGCGACAACGATGGTGCTCATACTGATGTTCTGGGCCACTAAACAAGCTGGAACATAAAGTATCAATCATTGTCACACAACTTCTATGACATGTTCAAAATGGATGCACATCAACATACAAACAAGGTGGAGTGACAAGACTTTTGGACCTTACTGTACAGCTGGATTATCATTGTACCGGGATTATGATTAAATAGAATTATTGAAATTTCATCAAGGAGAAGGAAAGATCCCAAACAAACATTTTCCAACATTGACTTTCCTATTATGAATTAAAACTCTGTGTGCTAGGATTTTAATTCCAATCATCATTGTGTAAACGCTGATGCTCCAGTAATTCGTCCCGCGGTTTATTTTAAATTCTGTCATAATTTTATAGTCTTGTTTTCAACTGCCCATAGACAGCAATTGTACTTTCCCTGACATCTTGGACAACTTATGATAGACGAGAAATGGCAGACAGAGAGTCAAACAAAAGAACAAAGGTTTAGAAAATTGAAGGGAGGAAAGACAGACGGACATAGGCATAATGAAAGTTAACCAACAGTCAATGAAATGAATGGACAGACTGTTGGATACACTGATTAACGGACGGAGATTGCATATAAATCACTATTACGTCCAGAAATGGAATATGGTGCTGCAAGTTTGGATCTTTACAGATTAGAACATATTAAGCCATTGGAAAAGATTAAAAAACGGGCTCTCAAGTGTTATCGGAAAAATTCACCATTAAAATGTAACACACTCACGGACAGGAGAACGCGAATTCGATTATGCGTACTGTTCAAAACATACAGAGGTGAGCCTGCCTGGAGAGAAATAAAACATAGGTTGCAGCCGCCAAATTACTCTTCAAGGAACGACCACTCATATAAATTGAGGGAAAGAAGGCAGAGGACGGACACTGGAAAGTTTTCTTTTCTCAATCGTACTATCAGGGACTGGAATGCTTTACCTGCAGACTTACTAAAGGCTTTACCAACAACCAAAAATGTATTTAAAAATAGGCTTAAGGACCTTACTAATAGACGGTAATTATACACAGTATTTAAAGGGTGTAAATGATATGTTGTTATTGAAGTGTTCTATCAGTGAAGAATTATGTTGTGTCAGTGAAGTGTGTTGTATCAGTGAAGAAGTAAGTCGTGTCAGTGAAGTATGTTGTGTAAGTGAAACGTGTTCCTGTCAGTGAAGCTTTATAGTTTATAGTGGCAGTGCAAAGTATTTGAACAGTGAAATGTTTTTGAAGTGGTAGTGAAATCAGGATGGAATCAGTGAATTGTGTCGCAGTTCCAGTGCAATGAGTGAGTTGACAGCGAAATGAGTGTAATGTTGAAAGGTACTGGTGCAGATATGAACATATCATACTTGTGGGTTTTAGTTCGATCTTAGTTTTAAGATACAAATTAGATTTATTTCAAATGTTATTTTAAGTGATCGTTTCATTTAATTTAGGATATTCCCTGTTGTTGTTGTTATTATTATTATTATTATTAATTATTGTTAGTATTAATTATTAGTATTATTATTAATTGTATTTTTAATTAAGTTTATTATTGTCATTATTGAGTGTAATTAGTTACCACTGCCACCGGGTATATACCCATTGCAGTGTGAATAAATACATACATACATACATACATACATACATACATACATACATACATACATACATACATACATACATACATACATACATACACTATCGGGTAGACAGACTGTGGACGGACAGATATTAACTAACTGTATGATGGTCTGAAGTATAGAGTGTTGGACACACAGATAGAAAGCATACTGAAAGAATATTTTTAGGTATCAGAATGCTGAAACATTGAGTACCTTACGTAGTTCGATGAAAATCTCGAATCCGCTTTAGTGGTATCTCTGTAATTCTCTTAACTTCGTGTAAAGAGAAGGTAAAGGGAAAGTAATCCAGAGTGTGGTGCGGCGCCCCTTCGACTCAATCAGGTCTTTGCTTTAATCCGCAACAAGGACTCCTATGATCGGACTGGGATAATTGGCCCCGTTTTATCGCTCCCCTCCGCGCACAGACTCCAGACGAGGGCCATAAACGTCGGCGCCTGGCGTTGTTTACTGCGGCGGACGTGACATTTTTCCAGTAACAGGACACCGTCCCTACATCGGGCGTCCGTCAAGTCCTTGAGGTACTAGGCTTTAGGCCAGAGGTTCTATCTGACGTCAGTTTCGAGAATAGTACAAGAAAACAGCAAGTATTCCTCTAAGTCTAGGTGACACCACTAGTTTGTGTTTAAATCCTTACGGTTCTTCAGAGTGATAACCTAGTACAGGATTCGTCATCTCAGTGCACTATGGTGCAGGCACAGTTTGCTCGCTAGTTCAGTTCTATCCCTTAGACAGCAAGGGCGCTATTCATAGACATGGCCCGCTTGCGTGGCTCAGTCGGTTAAGGCTCTTGCCTGCCGATCTGAAGTTGCGTTCGGGCGCGGGTTCGATCCCCGCTTGGGCTGATTACCTAGTTGGGTGTTTCCGAGGTTTTCCCCAACCGTAAGGTGAATGCCAGGTAATCTATGGCGAATCCTCGGCCTCATCTCGCCAAATACCATCTCGCTATCACCAATCTCATCGAAGCTAAATAACCTAGTAGTTGATACAGCGTCGTTAAATAACCAACTTAAAAAATTCATAGACATTTCGCTAGCCCCGCTACGAGCGTGCTAAACTAGCCCCGACTTTGCCAGAGGAGGGACGAATTATTCATATAGCTAACATTGGTTTATGAATATGAAAAACGTTAGTTTCGCTGATCATCCACCGGAAGCCCGTGCTAAAAATGTCTATGAATACGGCCCTAACTGTGCAGCAGGATTTGGGGGGGGGGAGGATTCAGGTGATGGCAGTGGCGTCCATTCACTTGTTCAACCCTTTTAATCAGTCTCTAATAATTATAATAAAAATAAACACGGAAGAAACATGTACTTAATTTATTTTAAGAAGAACTGTGTAATAAGTAAATCCCTTTTAAGTTTAAGACAAGAAACAAGTTGTATTTTTCCGTTATGTATTGTAATGGTTTTGAAAGTAAATAGTTCTTTTTTAATATTAAAGTAATTGAGATCTTACAGACCTATAAGGCATTTTCGCTCTTACAAAATATTAAACAAATCGAATCCATTAGTAATATTTAAATAATATCATCCTATTCCTTTGTTCAAGTGTCGTCAATTAAATAAAATTAATTATCCATTTTTTATCTGACACTATATATCACAAAACCAACTATTTGTTATTATGAATAACATATGAAACATATTATTATTTCTGTTACAAGACTGAAGTAGGCCTAAATAATTTTATTACAATGTAAATAACAAATGATAAAAATTATTTCGCTGATCATTAGCATTGGTTTTCTTGGATTTTTTAATTCGTTTTTCTCTCACTAACTAGTCAATGTTAGATGTCAGTGCTCGTGTAGAACACAATCGAAGAAGACATTGTAAATTATGGTCAGAAAGTTGGCTTCTGTGATGGCTTGGGTCGACACACTGCACACTGCACAGTACTACCTCCTCAGCCAGCGTCTCGGCGCTCCGAACTAGTATGCAGGGCAGTTGACGATGGCTGTTCTAATACAGGGACATCATTTTATTTTTACTTCAATTTTTATTGTACCTGAGTTTTTTAATGTACTTCACTCCCACCCCTTCTACTAAGGAAGTTCCAACTTCACACAGAACCAAGACCGCAGATAGTAAGCAGTACTGAGTTACTGAGTATAGTACGCTGCAGAAATATGTTCGCGTTTTCCAGTGACGAAAGAGCTTTCAATATTGAATCATATTTTCGCACAGGTACTGTCCGTTTGCCTACGTCGCATCCCGATTTCCCCCACCTGCTTCTGCTCGCCCCTCTGTAATAGCTGGGCTGTCTTAGCTCTTTTCTGAAAACATTAATTTCTCTTAGGAATTGGAAGTTTACGTAATATTATACAGCTGTTTAATTTAACTTAAATAAAAGGGCCTCGTTAAGTAATTAACTGTCACGTGATTTCCTCCCTGTCTACAATCCTGCGGCATAACCACTTGGACGGACAGTAGATAGCATGTCTGAATAATTTTATATTTTCGGGTCGGGTAGAAGTGAAGATTGAATTTACAGTACGTAGAGTAGGTACAGAATTATTTCAACATGAGTTACTAGTACGAAGGACGAAACTGGCAATTGGAATTAGATGCAATATTCTATAGTGCGATAATATGCACAAGAGAACTGAAGCCTGTATCGAAATGAACGGCCACCATTTTCAAAATTGTTTTTAAATATTCATGTTATGATTATTTTTCAATTTAACTTCTTTCTCTATATTGTAGGCTAATGTGCTGTAGACTGTATAATATACACTGCATAATGAATACATTCGCATGGATAACTCACTTCGTGAGTAAAAACACTTATTCTTAATACAGTACTGTACTTTGATTAAAGAAAAACCCAATGAAAATTATCAAACTCAAAATCGCGATATTTCCTAGTTTATGTAAATGGATGAACTACTTTTCTTCCTTCCTATACCTAGTAGAGTGATTTGTGTTTTACGCCAGTATCATCGAACTCCAGTCTTGGAGGGGGGAGCAAGCTGTGTTTCCGGTTCTCTAAAGGTATAGACAGGTTAATATTAAAAATGTTAGTAAAATTAAAATTATGTCCCTGTATAAGTTCATGAAAGCCTTAAATAAATGAAACAAATATACCTACAAAACATAGAAAATACTTCAATAAAACAAAGGAAATATGCCATAAAAATTAATAAATAAATTAGTTTTCTGTTTTACTTTGAGGTAGCATTTAATCCCGTTTCAGCTTGGACTAAAATGATGGTCGTATACACATTAGACGATATTTTGGTCAGCGGTATCATCCAGACTGCATTGTCCAGCGTCATACTGGCCGAACACCAGGCGTGATGGTGTGGGGTGGCATTGGGTATCATTCACGAACTCAGCTGCTACGTATTGAGGGTAGACACAACAGCAACTGGTACATCGAGGACGTTGTAGAGGCAGAAGTTATAGGCTACCCTTCCTTCAGCACAATCCTGACGCTATATTCCAGCTCGACCACAAGTTGCCAGGAATGTTCAAGTTCTCTTCAATGCACAGATCATTCAGCTTTTTCAGTGGCCTACCCGTTCGCCGAAAATGTCCTATTGAGCATGTATGGGTATGGTTGGTCGAAAAGTAGTCCTCAACAACCTCCATCAGCCAGCTGCAATGAACTGTGGGCACGTATACAAGCAGCCTGGCAGGCCATTGCCCAGGAAGAGATCCAAAGTCTCTTTGATTCAATGCCACGACGTATAGCAACTCTGATTGCTAAGGCCTGGGGATTTAGCCACAAAGACATTACAGCAGGTTATTGATGACGGGGTTATACTCTACCTGTATCTCGTAAACATGAGGGAGAAAGTTGACTCGCTTTCAGTCGCTCACGTAATACGCATAGAGCAGCGGTCGTCAGCACAGAGCACCCTCGGGTTAGCGTCTCTTACCCGCGGAGAACACATTGCACCAAGGTGCACTCGTAGCTGCTAGCGGGTATGCTTTCTACCTCTTACTGCTGCATGACGGGGCACACGTGACGGCTCCGCTTACCCTTTGCACATTTCAGCGAGTGCTGACTTCCACTGGTATAGAGGATTCCACTTTAAGAAAATAGCATTGAACTTATGGAGGCTGTTCCATCAACTATTTATAAGTATTTTTCTTGAGAACTGGGAATTAATTAGTTTAATTTAATTCATAGAACATAATTTTATTGAGAACTAGATCGATTTCGTGTGCTAAAAATTGTGTTAGGCCTACATCTTTAAAATTACCATATATTTAATTCACGAAACGGGGTAACAACTAAATTGATGGAATAGTCTTCCGCTCTCTTGCCGAATATTTCCGCTGGAAAACTTAACAGTAAAGTAGGGGTGGTACAGTTACGACTAAGATTTCACACTGTTAAAACACGTACCACAACATTGTCCGCGCTTACTTTAAGAAGTGCAAAAAATTTAATTGTCAGCAAAACAACAAAGGCATGAAGTATGTATCTTAAGTTCTTGTTTGATTACAGTGTGAAGTTAATAACGGAAAACATTTGATGTACATAATCCTAAATTTGTATTATAAGCACTTCTTAACATTTTTAATAACGGAAAAAATGTCCTGCACATAACCTTAATTTTGTATTATAAGCACTCCGTAATATTTATTAACGGAAAACGTGTGCTGCAAATAATCTTAAATTTGTAATATAAGCGCTTCTTAATGTTTAATAACAGCAAACGTGTGCAACACATAATCTTAAGTATGTATTGTAAGCACTTCTTAACCCAATAAAATAACAGTTTCGTTATTATTATTATTATTATTATTATTATTATTATTATTATTATTATTATTATTATTATTATACACCACATTCATTTCGCTGTCAACTCACTCACTGTACTGGAACTATGACATATTTCACTGACACTATCTTGATTTCACTAACACTTCAAAACCATTTCACTGTTCAAATACTTTGCACTATGAATGACAGAGACATAACGAAAAGAACCCTGGATTGGAACCCGCAAGGCAGTAGGAGGAATGGAAGATCAAGAATTACTTGGAGTGGAAGTGGAGGGGATAATGTGGAAAGAGATGAAAGCGTGTCCGTCATCAGGGTGAGGTGAAGGAAATTCATTACCGCCCTATGCTCCACTGCGGAGTAAGAGGAAACAGGAAGAAGGAAAATTCCAAACTGAACCATTATTGCATAAATCTGCACTTTTTTTTAACTAGTCGTTTAATATAGTATTTTGAAATGGTTAATAAATCATAATGAATTCGATATAAGTTCTGGAATCTAATTCCAATTTATTTTTAAATTGATAAGCATTTAACATTATTGTAATTGAAGAGTCCACTGCAAGAATGATGGATGTCACTTTCTTGTCGAAAATGAACCAAGACTATTAATGCATAGCTTAAGACATATAGAATGTACATAGAGAGTTAAATGGCATTAACACTGATAGTCATTGTCCAGTAATGATCGGAATATCACAGTTAAGCTTTGAGCGCTAAGCATTTCAAACTTTCAATCGCTTCTCGTGCAAAATGTATTCCAAATGACATCCATCATTCTTGCAGTGGACTCTTCAATTATTAACTCCTTCAAATTCATTTAATGTGTTGCTGTGTATATGACTGTATGGCGGTGGATTTCATGAAACTACTAGATATACAAAGTGTAAAAAAAAGGTATCCAATATATTTGGAGGTGATAGTATGCATCAAAACAAGAAAATAATGTCTAATAAACATATGTCCTACAACACACACTTTCTGAGATCTGAACACTTGTTCATAGGAGGTGCTCAATGTGACGTCCATTCATGGCAACGCATTCCTCTGCCCTTAGGCGTAAGAAATCACGCACCCTTTTCAAATTTGTTTTAATACGTTAAGAAGAAAATCCTGATAACGATCCCTAGTTAATATCTGTGGTAGCACGTATGGCCCTATTAATGTATCACTAGGAACGCCTACCCATAAGTTGATTGAAAATCTGTGCTTATGCCTTATTTCTTCAACTGCATGGGGATTTTCATCAGCCTATTCATCCTGATTACGAAAATTCACAACACAATCTCTGCTGAACCCCGCTCATATCCGCAACCAGACTTTTGTTTTCGGTATTCCTTGCGACGTATCATTATTCCATGCCAGGGGTGTCAACTACAGTATGATTATCTGGAAGTCTGCTGTATTGCAGGGCAGAGAAATGCATTGCCATGAATGGACGTCACATTGAGAACCTTCTATGAACAAATTTTCAGATCTCAGAAAACTTCAATACACACTGGAACTTGAAAACAACAACTCCATAAACTTCCTAGACATCACCATAACAAAAATTTACAACAAACACACCTTTAAAATATACAGAAAACCAACCACCACCACACATATACACAACACATTTAACCACCCCATACAACACAAACATGCAGAATTCAAGACAATGGTACACAGAGTACTCAACATACCCATGAGCAAACAACACTACAATGAAGAAGTGAACACAATCAAATACATAGCACAAGAAAACGGTTACAATCCGAACATAATAGACAATATCATCAGAAAGACAAAACAAAAACTTAACAAACACAAAAACACGCAAAACACAACACAAACAAGAACACAAGAAATACATCACACTAACATATGAAAACAAAAGCACACATAAGATCGCATCTTCATTCAGAAAGCAGAAATACAACATAGCGTATAGAACAGAAAACACACTACAAAGATATCTCAACACACACACACACACACACACACACACAAATAAATACAACCACACAGGCGTATAGAAACTCACATGTAATAGCTGCGACAAGTTCTACATTGGACAGACAGGCAGATCATTCCAAACACGCTACAAAGAACATATTAAAGCAATAACCAGAGGACACAATACATCCACATAACTAATGCTAACCATACATACAATAAATACAATACAGAAATGGAAATCCTACACATACAACCCAAAACCAAAAACTCAACACAATAGAACAATATGAAATATATACACACACACACTAAAACACACCCCGATCAAATTCTCAACAGATCAATTTCAGAACACACACACTATTTGACTCCAATTTTCAACACGCAAACGCACCCCCACAACAGGCAGCGAAGTTTTAGATGACGCCGAGATCTAGTAGGCTTTGAGGATGGTGTGAAGGAGCATCGAAACAGCTGTAAGTCACAGTTGTTTATGTAATTTAACACGAGTAAGTTTGCCAATCAACCATTCATTTTGAAAGTATGTGTTGTAGCACATGTTTATTAGACATTATTTTCTTTTTTTTTTATGCATACTATCACCTCCTAAAATGTTGGATACTTTTTTTTAATATCCTGTATACCTAAGAGCTGCAAGTTATAATTTATATAGCAAAATTTGTAACATTTATATTATATCAATAAATTAATACAACGTATACAAATATTGATAAAATGCAGTATAAGAATGAAATGGCGTAAGGAAGAAGGGAGGAAGAAAAAGAAAGAGAGAGAAGAGGAATTGGAGTGAAACAAAGGTACTTTAAAATAATATCCGGGACGGCACACGGCTGTGTAGGAGGTTCTATATACAAATCCACATCCTAATTAAAAGTGCTGGAGGCAGGATCTATTGCTGCCGTTCAGGAGGAAAAATGGGGGCTTAAACCGTTTGCGAAACCACAGGTTCATTAATTTATTAGTAGACCCCCATTCTTCGTACCCTTTCTTCCTCCCTATCATTCATGCTCTCTCTCTTTCTCCCAGCCACTGGCATGTCATTCATCACTCGCCTCGTTTAGAACTTTCACCTGTACCGTCATTATTATTTGTGTTCTGTGCAAGAATGAACCAATAGACATTTCACTTCCAAGGAAAAATGTATTTCATTTTTGCATCTGTATTCTAATTGAGTACCTGGGATTACAAAGTCGAACTGTGTATACCATTTCAAAATTTGAACCAGTTAGGCCCAATTGTATAAAACTCCCTGACTAAAGATCAACTTTGATCGAAGATCGAAAAGTAAACCGAGTTCAGACACTTCTTCTATTGTATAAAACTTTTCTGCGATCAAATTACCTTGGTTCGAATGCAATCTAAGTTCACGTGAAAAGGATTTGGCAACATCGCATAAACAGGTGAAATATGTGATGCGCGGACCATGTTATACAGGTTTGTTCAGTGTTGCCAATCTAGCGATTTTAACTCTTTTTCAACAACAATTTCTTTTAACTTTTATATTGCTTAAATAGGGATTTAGTGACCTTTTTAGCACCCTATAGTGACAAAATTTAATCTTTCTTTGTTGATAATGAGAAATCTAGCGACTTTACAACTACTTTTTGGCGACTTTCCGTATTACACTCTGTTGGAGACAATGTTTTTTTTTTTCAATGTAAATAATGGCGGACAATAAGAAGAAGGTTGACTGTTCTCCAAGTTGTTATCATGTTATGGTGTTTGATACTACTAAACATAATAAAGCTTTATAAAACGACAATTTTCGTTTAGTAATACAGTTAATTGAACATTTATGAATGTACCTATCATATCCATGAATAATTAATGGTTGTTATAAACATAATATAATTATAGGTTATGTTATTTGATACTGCTGAACACGATAGAGCCTTATAAAATATAAGAATGTTTGTGTATTAAGGCAAGAAATTGAAAGAAATATATATAAATGTACCTAACATATCTATTAATATTAATAATAATGGATATTTCATTTGCACAATCTGTCACTCTTATACATCAAACAGAAAAGAAATAACTAAACTTGGATCATCTAACTTAATCGGAGAAATTTCTTCAGTCAAAGTTGACTTTAGTTTGAGACAAATTAATCTCAAATTAGACTTTATACAATATTTATTTTCGTAGTTCACTGACTGCTCACATATTTTGCATGTAAATACTTTACCTTCAGTAGAAAATACATCGGATTCAAAAGCATTAACGTAACTTTGTAATTTACTGCGTAAAGGAACACTGAATTTCGGCATCTTGCTGCTAGCTACAAAAACGTCGCAATGAAAACTGAAAGAAAAATAACCGTTAAAAATAACATTAGATCCGCACTCATTGTTGCCTTGTCAAATAAACACAAGCGATAATTAAAATGATTACTGTTATACATTTTTGCACGGCAGCATTCATTGTTGCAAAGAGAATATGAACTGACTGAAAGACAATAATATACATTCGGTAAAGTCACTTTCATTGTAGCGGTTATAGAAATAAATTAAAATATACCAGTAGGCAATTTTTTATAATAAATTAATAAATAATAGATAAATAATCAAATAAAAGCAAAACAGCATTTATTTTGTAAATTAGGCATTTAGGCCTATATTAAAAAAGGGCAGAAAAGGGCAACATAAAACCACAGTCTACTATATACAGTCGCGAAGCTTGAGGTGGTTTTTTGCAAATCTCGTGATAAAGCGCTCCAAGCGGTTAGCAACTAGAAACAATAGACTGTCCACGGTCGACTTTGGACTGTGTCGTATTTCCATCGAGTGCTAGCTCGTTGCGTTTTTCACATTGATGCTTGCGAAATGTTCGTTATTGGTTGTAATGAAAATGTTAATGGCTAAAATACAATAATTGGAATAATAATATTTTACTAGAGATGTAGAAAAATTAAGTTTGTTTTAATGAAATTTATTGATAACGTTTTATTTTCAATTCTGGTGGGATTATTATTGCTTAGGCCTACTTTTTTTTTCAAAGGATATGTTTTTAATTATAGCTGTTAATTTTGTTGTTATTTTTATTTGTTACTTTACTAGAGACGTAGAAAAAGTGTGTTACAATAAAATTTATTGATCACGTCTCATTTCCAATTCTGGTGTGATTATTATTGCTTAACCTCATCCCACTTTGTTAACTACGTAGCCTACACTACAAGTACTGGTACACGTAAGTTACTCCATTAATTCATATTTCCATTATTATTGTTGTAAAGGGAAATGCAATTAATATTTATTGGTTTCATAGTTAATTATCGCTATAATCTTGAATGAAAGAAGCGATTATAGTAAATTTCAGTTCGTTTTGCACAAACAAAAATAATATTAACCTATTTCTTGCAGGTATCTTCGAGTTTATGGTGGAATTTAATATACTTTATTAAAATAATAAAATTAACTTTATGCATTTAATATTTCAATAAGGGAAGGAAGGTGTTAATTTTTCCAAAAGAACACAACGAAAGTGTAACATATTTTGTCGTCTACTAGGAGAGAGATCTGCGATGATGAGGGGATAGTAGCGATCCTAGTGGTGGGCAACTACCCATGTTTGCATTTTTACTACATATTGAGCTTCGCGACTGTATATAGTAGACTGTGATAAAACTGTGACGTTTCAAACACAAAGGTATAATTCGTACAGATTTACTTTCAAAATGAAGATAGATTTAACACATTTAAAAAGGCATTCTGCTAAAGTTCCGGTCTCTGATAATAATAATAATAATAATAATAATAATAATAATAATAATAATAATAATAATAATAATAATAATTCACAGACTTGTATTATACTAGGGGCAGAAGAAATAGGCGGTTATGGCGAACGCATCATTCAATACCTCGACTACTATACCCCTCAGAAACTGCTTGCGGTATGGTCCTGTCCCAAATAAATTCTTCATTCACACGTTTTGCACTATAGGAAAACTTGAAAGAACAAATAAAATAATGTGATTTTTAATAATTACAAATACCTAACTTCTGAGTATTGTTGTTTTCTTTTGTTTAGTCAATTGTCTGAACACAGGTCTGAAACTCATAAGTGACAACAATAAGGCATCACTAATGAGGTAACTAAGCCTGGAGATAATGGGTTTTCTTTCCCCCTCCATTGCATACATTGCTGAATAGTAACATATTAGGCCTACACTAATCAGACTTTAGATGATATCATTTATAATATTTCGCAAGTTATCCATTTCGCAAATGTAATAATTATCATATAATGTAAACCTAATAGAAGAAATTAAATATTTAGCATTACACAAAATAAGTATTTTGTTTTTATGTGTTTTTAGAATATTGTATTGAAATAGTAACTACTAATTAATGTTTATACAGTTATCAACTTTGTGAATCAATAGGAAATTAAAAATTAAAGTGCAAAAAAGTTAATATATTTTTATGCTCGACCATGCCGAAATGTAGTAATTATACACCTGGTAGCAGACCTTTAATGCATGTCATTAAAGTACACCTACCCATTAAAGGTCAGGTCTTTCAGCCAATGACGACTCATGTTACAACTGTTCAGCCAATGACAGGTGAGCTTTCTACCGTTATAAAACCGCAAGTATCGATTATTCTCGGATATGAAATCGAAAGAGAATTAGCGAAAAGTCACGGAGGCTGGAAATCCAATACTGTCGCAGAAGGTTATGTTCTGTTACTATAATAATTAGCGTTAATTGTAAATAATATTCAAATAAATTCATTTGTCATCTCGTTTTTCAATGTCTAATTTAATTTCAATTTTATCTCTGTAGGTTCTTATGGCCTAGCAAGGTCAATGTGCACATCTGTTTCTCGGAAAAAATCAATACTTTCGCGTCTGCGCACATCTCACAACATACGGGACATTGCTCCAGGTCAGATACAATAAAATTAATAATATCAAGTTAGAAATATGGTCGAGCATAAAAAGTCGTATGAATCTCGCCTATAATGGTAATTAAGAAGCTCGTATGAAAATTACGAAACTCGCTTGCGCTCGTTTCATAAATATCCATACTCACTTCTTAATTACCTTCATTATAGGCTCGTTGCATAATGTACTATTACTGTATGTAGAAAATGTACACGTTATTGTAACATAGATGAGTTTCGTGTTAAAACATACTTTTGTATTAGAAGCACACTCATGAATGGCTTAGCTTAACAAAACAAATAACACAATTGATACGCATGACTAAAAAAAAATCGTTCTGCACAGATTCTCTCCTAGATCATATATATCCAGATTTCTCGGCGCTATAGGCTTTGACGGTAACAATTTCTGTCATGTTTACTTCGCTGCCATCCAGTTGTTACATATGGAGTCACGTCATAACTTCCATTTGAATTGCATTAGCGACTGTACTGCCACCTCGTGTTCGTTTACGGCGGACGGGTGGCGATCCTGGCGGTTGTTCTCTTCAAAGTGGAATCGATTTTAACATACGAATGAGCAATCTCATATGTGATCTGCGGGTTCTCTTAACCGATCGTAGAGAAATACTACACGCCTTGGCAGTGGCTGTATGCGTTGAAGTTACGACACTTTTAATGTCGTCTCAAACTTCAAGTTCTTTCAAGAAACAAGAAACTTGATAATTAACGCCTTTAGTATGAATTCTGATATCAGGGCTTGACTGAGACATGATAGCGATTACTTGGGTGATTAATATTTAAAAATATTGTTTATTATGTTGTTATGATACATATTTTCGAACAAGCCATAACACAGTAATATCACAGACGAGCACTTGTCAACAACCAGCATTCGAACGCAGCGACAGGAAGGTCTCTTTGTTCAGGTCATAAACCGCTAGAGAAAGTGTGGAGTGAGTAGTTACCGCAAAAGACAAAAACCCGCCTATTTCTTCTGCTTCTACTCTAGGCCTAGTGACCTATTACGGTTTGTATCCACCAATATTTTTGCACCTTTTGGGTTAATTGTATAGTATGATTAGTTTTGATATTCTACTAGTATTCATTCTGTCTACATAAGGGCTGGGCGTTATTAACTCGATTGGGGTACAGCAAACTACTCCTTAACTCCCCACTCTACAATCCCTCGCAGCGACAGTAATGTATCGCACCAATACGAGTAGACCTGAAGGCAATCATTGCTGAGTGATGGATTGTATAAGACATGCATCATAGCTTTCGGCTCTCAATGGTCGCCTGAAATTCACCACTGTTGCACAGTACTCTACTAAGTGTTCGTTTCTAAAGCGGTGAAGCGGAGAGGACAAGGGCAGGGGATATTTCCTTTCCTTTTTTCTTCCCCTTTATGCCCAGGCCTGGTTTACATGTTTTTTCCATTGACTTCTGTAGTTACGAAAATACTCCAGGTTTAATTGAGTTGCTCAGTGCCAGAGTTGCCTAAACCACAAATTTTTTAGCTGCAAATCTCTGCATAAAATAACTGTAAATTATCATTTATATGTGTGCCAAAGTAAGATGCAATAGATAAATATTAGATTAGAGTAAATGAGAAATAATTTATAATTGAGAACATACAGTTTCAAAAAACGAGGTCTGAGTTTAGACTTCAATAAATTTTTTGAGTGTAATTGTGGCTTAGGCAACTCTGGCACTGAGCCACTCACTTGTCAGTTAAACTTTCAATTCATCGAATAGGCCTTTGTCATCATTAGGGACCGTATTATGACCCAGGAGGCTACAAGATTAAGTATCACTGGAGTTTTGAAGTGAACGATGTGCTTGCGTCTACCAAGCGAGTAGGCTACTTGATTAAAGTCTCTAGCTACTTTTGCTTAGTAAAATGGGGCAGAACAAAACATGAACCACTGTAACAATTGCACTAATGTTTACAATTTAAATTATTTAAACTATGTACATTAGAATACGCTGTTAATACTAATAACACTGTAGCTAATAAAGAATTAGATCTACATTGATCAAAAATTATTTACAATATTAAACTTACTGTATGTACAGTATTATGTATTGTATTGCAAGGTATTTTATTTTATAACACTATAGTCTACTTATTTGTAAATTGTGTACAATATTGTAAATAATGTTTGATCATATAAGCCTGCATTCTTTATGATAGTGTAGTAGTGAAAATAAGGTATTTTAGTGTATATACAGTCATACTAATAAACCGTGTATAGTTTTTATATGAGAATTATGCAGCGTTGAGACAGAAAACGTTACTAATAAACCGTGCATAAGCAATGGATGTATAAACAATCTGTAACTATACAATGGGAATTGCTTTGCAGTAGTTATATATACGAAACCCCTTGCTTAAGCGTTGTATATAGAGAAAAAATGGCCGCCCCTTTAACAGCTGTTCGTATCGACTGTCATTTTATGATGATAGATGCCTTGTAACCACAGAAGAACACACCAAAGAGCATAGAATAAGTAGAATGTAATTGCTGTAGCTTGTACTCTTTGACCAGAATATAGTGTGGTAATCGATCAGAGCCAGTTGTACTATCGATTCTTAATACGACACACTAGAGCGCTCTACCGGATGCAATAGAGAATCTCAGATATTCTATTACCTTTCGTAATGAAGTAATGACGAAAATATGACGTAGCTGTGTTAACAGTTATACAGTTATACACGAGGTATGCAGTGATTATTAGTAAGGAATTTGCACACGACTTATAAACGAGCTACTCATTGTATAAGAGAGTTAAACATCTATATATAGAGCTTTTATTAGTAAGACTAATAGTGTCAAACATTTACTACTTTCAGAAGCCAATAGTAAGAAAGACTACTTTTTGTTTCTAGAATAATTATGGTATTTCTTCAAATATTACAATTGTAGAATATTTATTTTAATGTATATTAATTTTCTTTTATTATGTTAATCATTCCTTCAATCCAAAATTCTCTTAGTTAAGACCTGAGTTTTTTTAATGTACTTCACTAACACCCTCTCTACTAGTAAACTTCCAATCGCCCATCACACAGGACCAAGGCTGCGTATGCAGTCAAAGTCACCTTCCGGTCATAGTAAACAGTACTGAGTTAGTGAGTATAGTACGTTCCACAAATATGTTCGCTTTTTCAGTGACGAAATAGCTTTCAATTGTGACTCATATTTTCGCACAGGTACTGTCGCCCATTTGCCTACATCGCATCCCGGTTTCCCCCACTGCTTCTACTCGCCCCTCTGTAAAGGCTAGTGGCTGGACTGTCTTTGCTCTTTTCTGAAAACACTGAATTCTATTAGGAATTGGACGTTTACGTAATATTATACAACTGTTTAAAATAACTTAAATAAAAGGGCCTCGTTAAATAATAACTGTCACATGATTTCCCCCCTCTTTGTACGATCCTGCGACAAAACCACTTGGACGGACAGTAGATAGCATGAGTGAGTAATTTTATCTTTTCTGATCGGGCAGAAGTGAAGATTGAATTTACAGTACGTAAGGTACTCTTTTATAGAGTAGGTACAGAATTATTTCAACATGAGTTACTAGTACGAAGGATGAAACTGGTAATTGTAATTAGGTACAATTATCAATTCGATGATGAAGATATTAGAAAAGAATTGGAAATACAAAGTCAAAAATCGATGGTATTTAAGTGTGTTTAAATGCGACAGCCTCATGTCAGTAGATTTACTGGCATGTAAAAGAACTCCTGAGGGACAAAATTCCGGCACATCCGGCGACGCTGATATAACCTCTGCAGTTGCGAGCGTCGTTAAATAAAACATAACACATAAAACACACAAAGTCTAAATGAAACAATCATTGAATACAGACAAAGATTGAAGATCATATACAAAAAATGGATGAAGATCGTATACCACAAGTAATATATAAGTATAAACCTGTAGGCAGAAGAAATGTCGGCAGGCCACTGATGAGATGGTCGGATCAGTTTTCTTGAAGGCAGAAAGAACCACAAGGCTTATGCCGTGATGATGATGATCATGATCATGATCATGATGATGAGTCTATTTTATAAAAAAAAAAAACAAAGTCTACAGTGAGATAATATGCACAAAAGAACTGAAGCCTGTATCGAATTGAATGACCACCATTTTCAAAATTTGTTTAAATATCCATATTATGATTATTTTTCAATTTAACTTCATTCTCTATATTGTACGCTAATATACTGTAGACAGTATAATATACGCTGCATAATGAATACGTTCGAATGGATAGCTCAGTTCGTGAGTAAAACACTTATTGTTAATACTGTACTGTATTTTGATTAAACAAAAAACTAATGAAAATTTTCAAACTCAAAATCGCGATATTTCCTTGTTCACATAAATGAATGAACTACATTCTGCTTCCCTCCTATACCTAGTAAAGTGATATGTTTGTACTCCACTGCAGTATCATCGAACTCCAGTCGTGGAAGGGGTAGCAAATGGTGTTTCTGGTTCTCAACTGTTAATCCAAAGGTTAAGATTAGAAATGTTAGTGAAAATAAAATGATGTGCCTGTACATAGGCCTATGTTAAAGTGCTACCTAGACAATTGAATTAATTAACCTGTTCCCTAATTATATAATCAGTATTTTGCTTCGTATGTGCTCTTTATCTCGAAATACTACATTTTTATTTTGGTAAAAATAATTTCATACCAGAATTTGAGTCTTTTTGCGAGTTCAAGACTGCTCTTTGTAGCTCGTCTTCAACTTCTGCAAATAATAGACTAAATCCGGCCTGCAGAACTGTAGCTCCTGAGAGCGACTGCTATACTCCCCTTTCTAACCCCGCCCACCTTTTATACCAGTGCGGTCATGACGTTCTAGTTACGCTTGGCTGCATTAACATTCATTCGCGGCGGCAGGTATACAATACGCTATCAAGAATTACAAATGAACAGATAATAAAATCCTTAGGAACATACCTTTAGAATATAAGAGAAAAACGAATGAGGGAAATAAGTTAAAAGACGCGTAAAATAAATTTTAAGATGTATGTGTGCATATAATGTAAGAAGGTCTACCTATGTATATATCGTTCTATTACTATTAAAGCCGATTAAATCCACTTTTTGTGTAAAGTAAGTTAAGTACAATCCCCGACATGGTCTTTCCGTGCTCTGTATTCTACTAAAATGAAATAAGTCCGGAATGTTGCTTGCAGGCAACAAACCAATTACTTTATTTGAATTTGAAGATTTTTCGTGTATTAATAAAGTTTTCATTCCTGTTTTTACAAAACTTGTATTACTGGTCTTAACTGGTTTTACTAGTAACAGGACGATAAATAAATTGTACGTTGATAAGTGAGTGATAGCTATATGACCGGATGTCAATGCTGTCATTCAACATTGTAACGCACTCCAGCCAAATAAATAAATAAATAAATACATAAGTAAATAAGTAAGTAACAAAGTAAATAAATAAATAAATAAATAAATAAATAAGTAAATAAATAAATAAGTAATTAAGAAATTAAGTAAGTAAATAAGTAGCCAAAATAAGTAAATAAATAAGAAAATAAGTAAGTAAGTAATTAAGTAAAGAAACAGACAAACAAATAATACGTGTACTGCAGTTTAAAGAGAACTGGAAAACGGCAAAATCTAAACCCGTGAAGGAATACTACTTCCAAAGGAAATGGGAATATGATTATTTTGTTGTTGAAGACGAAATAATAATTATTGCTTGTTTACTGTGTCCCATCCAATTTATTTCCACTCGTCATTTCAATATTAAACCACATTTCAACAAAGTCCATATTAAGAATTATGGAATGCTCAAACTTTCTGGTAAGTTCATTATTATATTGATTATTTATTTATATACTGTAAAATTAAGGACGTCACTCGTTGTGTTCATTTTGAATTGAAATTAATAGTGACTTTCAAGGCTCATTACTTAAATGCTAGGTGATGATAGGAGGAAAGTTTTCGAAAATATAAAGCAGGTAAGGTAGAAAGAAATCTCAAAGAAACTACCGACAGGAAATCTAGCATAATTGTAAACCTTGAATAGAGATAACGCATTATAAATACAATGAATTTATTAAATCCTTTTTTGAAAATTATATGCCGCCACTGATGGACCTTCAACGACAAGAGAAAGTAAATAACTCTACGCGGAAGTCGATCATCTGCAATAGAAGTGAAGTGAGGCTGACGTCATATTTCCCCTACCTACGAGATCTGCAGGCCTGGACTAAATCATCCGATTACAGTAAAGAATCTAAGCATTTAATATTATTGATATCTATTCCAGCATAGGGTCATAGTGATTAATACAAGGATAAATATAAATTATCTATGAAGATGGACATGAAACACAGTTTATTTACTCATATAATTAGTTTAAGTGGATGACTTCATTGCTGCTCACAGGTAACAAATAAGCCTTACTCCTAGTACTGAGAAAAATTCGCAGTTATTTAGCATCGGTAGAATTGGGGTTGTGAGTGTATGTTTCGCTTAGTGAATACAAAGATTATGCCCTGAGTTAACCCACATTCGCCTTAGAGTTGGGGGAAATCTTGGAAGAAATATAACTAGATGGCCATGTGCAATTATTTAAACCTGTTTTCTGAAGATGTTACGGAAAAATTTCTTCTGATATTTAGAAGTATAGAAGCTTAGTTTATGTTTGTAATGGTAACAAATTTAATATAGTCTATCAATGTATTATGCAGCACACTGAGAAGGAAAATTGTATCTTAACACAATCACGCTTAATTTAAGTAAAGGTTGTGCAGTTTGTTTGTCCCGATTCTTCCGCCTGAACTCAGTGGAGGTTTGTTATGTAATTAACCTGTTTCCAAATGCGGTTCTCATTATTTCCTGAAATTCCCATTACATCGCTCCCTGCAGCAAGGAAGCGAGCGCCAGTCGGAACCGGCTCTTAAGCGCAATAAAATGTTCTTTGTTTGCGATCTTCTATTACCTTATTCGTTCTACTAGAACGGAGGAAGTTTTAGTTACGAAGCTATTCCAGCTTCTGGTTTTCTTTCCTGGGAGAACGACTGCGTATGTGACTGTGTGTAGTAAAAGATTTAATAGTGTTTTCACTTCTTTTGAATTTGAACTTAAATTAAAACTTATTCCTCCAAGCTACATATAATTAACTTGATATACATTCTTTCTAGTTTTCCCCGTAATTTTTCTATCGTCTTTCTTCTACATCTTATTCCTGACTTCTTTTTCCACTGTTTTCGTCCTTCCTTCACGTTCAATATTTATTTATATTTTCTAATTATTTTCCGAGTCTCTCATTATTTACTTTGCGCTATTCCTTCACTGTTTTCTTTATAATTTCTGCTCTTCAATTCCTACTTTATCTCTTTTAATGTAATTATTGTTTCCTAACATGCATTGTCAATTCTTTTCCAATTTTTCTATCTTACTTTCCTTCAAATTTTTGTTTTCCACATATTTTAGTCTTCCTTCCCTCTTTCGTTTGTCCTTATTCATTCCTTCTTGCCTCTCTTCCATTCGTTCCTCCTTTCATCTCTTTCGTTCACGTGAAAACGATAACATGTTTTGGTGAAACAGAAAATTTTGAGATCAGCAGTTGTGCATTAGCGCTTGTCTGTGGTTCCATTCCATATTTTTTTCCGTCCACGGACTGGGTATGTGTCCGTTGTTTTGTGATTGTCCTGTGATATCACAGCGGTGACCTTACGCCATGCCGATCCCAATACTAGGGAGTCCCATATTAATTTGTGAGATTATAATGTACGATCAGATGAATTTCCCCCCTCCCTCCCCTCTCCTATCTACAGTGGTTTATGAGTCGTATAAAAAAAAGAGTGTCTTTTTACTTGGTTATTTAACGACGCTGTATCAACTACTAGATTATTTAGCGTCGATGGGATTGGTGACAGCGAGATGGGGCCGAGGATTCGCCATAGATTACTTGACATTTGCCTTACGGTTGGGAAAAATCTCGGAAAAAAACAAAACCAGATAATCAACCCAAGCGAGAATCGAACCCACACTCAAGCGCAACTCTAGATCGGCAGGCAAGTACCTTAGCCGATTGAGCTATGCCGGTGGCTTATGAGAAAGTAGTAAACAAAGTAAGAAAAAAGAAAAAGGAATAAATTTGAAACGTACTTAGCAGAATATTCATGACACTGAGGATCGATTCAGGAACGTCACTTGAACTCAGTTTTCACTTAGGCCACATCCGACTTTAGTAGATAGAAACCGCAGAATTTGTATTTAGAGTCACAACTTATCTTACACTTTAGTCGTAACTTAGCCAAAAGCTAATAATGTTCAAGATATGTGAAGACCGACTCAGATCCGGTTGCAATAAAACTCGAGTTATCTATTCCATAACTTTATGGAAGAAATTTTGAGATTTTAAAAATAATTTAGTTATGGAAATATATTTTGCACAATTTGCATTTTTCTGTTATATTAAAAAAATTCGTATTGGAAGGTTGTCGTCTACTCAAGAAGCTTAATTTTATATGTAAAAAAAAAATAAATCCGTGGCACTACAGCCCATGAAGGGACAAGACCGAACAGCCGGCTCCTGACCTCATGTTCACGTGCCGAAACAGAGGTGGACGATCATCCAATCAGAATGGAGGTATTGTGTGGTTAGCACGATGATCCCCCCCAGCTGGTTTGCGAAACCGGATTTTCGCTACCTATCGTAGCTCCCCAAATGCATCACGATGCTGGATGGGCATCGGTCCCATACATTGGCCGAAATTTCATGAGAAAATTTCTTCTCCCATAAGGACTCGAACCAGCATTCATTCCGCAACGTGAGTCCTAGGCAGGATGCCTTAGACTACGACGCCACGGCGCGGGACAATTATATGTACTTACAGTATATCATCAGATTTGACGATAATAAAATACATATAGGAACAGAGAGAGATGGCAAATATATATCGCCGTTGATTTAATGAAACCTCCTATGTGACAGTACAGAGTAGCCTATATTATTTTCATGAGGAAGGAAAAAGCAAGTATCAGTAGACCTACACAAGTACAGGAACATCATTTTATTTTTATTAACATCTATACTAATAATAAATCTGTAGCCGAAATTTTTCTGGTAATTTTCGATTTTCCAAAAATAATTGGTCCTAACATATATAATTAACCACCCTGAAACCGAAAATCGCATTTTTGAAATGTATGTCTGTCTGTATGTTTGTTACCTTTTCACGCGATAATGGTTGAACCGATTTATATGAAAATTGGAATATAAATTAAGTTCGTTGTAACTTAGATGTTAGGCTATATGCCATTCAAAATACTTTATTTAAAAGGGGGGTTATAAGGGAGCCTGAATTAAATAAATCGAAATATCTCGCTTATTATTGATTTTTCTGAAAAATGTTACATAACAAACGTTTCTTTAAAAATGATTTCCGATAAGTTTTATTCTTTACAAAATTTTGATAGGACTGATATTTAATGAGATAAATGAGTTTTAAAATTAAAATAACGCCATTTAAGACGGTGCAATGAAATAACAAATGACTTCGTCTATAAGGGGCCTTGGGCAACAACAATCGAAAATGGGGCCTTGGACAGCAAAAATCGAAAGCTATTAAACTATTCCTATGCACAGAAAATTTGATAGGCTTTTTTGTACATTCGTTTTCTGTATTTCTTAAAATAATATTTATGTACACACTCATTTTAATCTCAGAGAATTAATGAACAACAAGAGTGTATTGATTTAGTATGCAGTAATATTACGTTACCTTAGCAATCCATTATTTTATAATTCAAATTTTAACTATGCTCAATTGAATCGTGTTAAAATACATAAAATAGACTATATATGCAATAAATGCAATGCAGAAAAATTAGCCAAGCAGATTATGTTGCGCTGTTGTAAAGGTTGTTGCTTCTGAGATTCAAGATCCCCCACAACAAATTAGAAACTTTGTTATCGGAGTACATCCGTTATCAACGCACTTTTTATATAATATAATATAATACAATATAATAATAAATATGTAGCCGAAAATTTTCTGGTAATTTTCCCTTTTCCAAAAATAATTGGTGTTAACATGTATAATTATTCATCCTGAGACCGAAAATCGCTTTTTTGAAATTTTTGTTTGTATGTCTGTTTGTCTGTTTGTTACCTTTTCATTCGATAATGGCTGAACGGATTTCGATGAAAATTGAAATATAAGTTAAGTTCGTTGTAATTTAGATTTTAGGCTGTGTGGCATTCAAAATACTTCATTTAACGGGGCCTGAATTAAATCGAAATATCTCGCTTATTATTGTTTTTTTGTGAAAAATGTTACATAACAAAAGTTTCTTTAAAAATGATTTCCGATAAGTTTTATTCTATGCAAAATTTGGTAGGTCTGATACACTTCTAAAATAATAATACAATACGTTTTCATCGCCGCCTCAGATTGTAGCGTTGTTGTTCCTGCAGTAATTCCCATGTGCAAAATATAAAATTTTTGAGTAGGAAAAAAAACACATTTATTCATTCCATGGCAATGGTACATAGGAGATCGTGAATTCTTACATTTTCGAAAGAAAGAAATATAATTACATATCACTGTTTATGCTGTATCACTATTTCAGTTATTTGAAGGTTTCAGAATCATAGTGGGCCAAGCGCCATTTACTGAAGACGTAGAAAACAAGGATTAAAATTAAGTTATTACCATAATTCAATGGAACCATATATCAAGTAATATAAAGTTGACACATTAAAACTAAATGATATGTCAATCTTCATTAAACTATAGTTGCGTGTAATAACAAATAAGAAACATGTTAAAGGAATTGTCATTGCACCAAATGAGTGCTCTCTGGACCAAAATGATCACAATTTAATTATTTAAATTCAATTTCAATTAAGTAAGATATTAAACGATTTATCCTTCTAACAAACACGAATGTTTCCTGGATCAAACGTCCTATTTTAATTACGTAATTACTTTATATTTATTTCTAACAGGTGCAGCGGAGCGCACGGGTACGGCTAGTTTTTAATATGAACCTGGCTATATCTTTGTGTTGAAGGTCTAGAACCTGAAACACCGCTTGCTCCCCCTTCCAAGACTGGAGTTCGATGATACTGGCGTAAAATACAAATCATTCTACTATGTATAGGAGGGAAGAAAAATAGTTCATCCATTTATGTAAACTAGGAAATATCGCGATATTGAGTTTGATAATTTTCATTAGGTTTTTGATTAATCAAAATACAGTACTGTATTAACACTTAGTGTTTTTACTCACGAATTGAGCTATCCATTCGGACGTATTCATTATGCAGTGCACATTAGCGTACAATATAGAGAATGAAGTTAAATTGAAAAATAATCATAATATGGATATTTAAACACATTTTATAAAATGGTGGCCGTTCATTTCGATACAGGCTTCAGTTCTTTTGTGCATATTATCGCACTATAGATTATTGTACCTAATTCCAATTAGCAGTTTCGTCCTTCGTACGAGTAACTCATGTTGAAATAATTCTATACCTACTCTATAAAAGAGTATCTTACGTACTGTAAATTCAGTCTTCACTTCTGCCCGATCCGAAAAGATAAAATTTCTCACTCATGCTATCTACTGTCCGTTAAAGTGGTTTTGTCGCAGGGTCGTAGAAAGGAGGAGGGGAAACCACGTGACAGTTAATTACTTTACGAGGCCCTTTTATTTAAGTTATTTTAAACAGTTGTATAATATTACGTAGACGTCCAATTCCTAACAGAAATTAATGTTCTCAGAAAAGAGCTAAGACAGGCCAGCTACTAGACTTTACAGAGGGGCGAACATAAGCAGGTGGGGAAAACCGGGAATGCCACGTAGGCAAACGGACGACAGTACCTGTGCGAAAATATGATTCAATATTGAAAGCTCTTTCGTCACTGGAAAACGCGAATATATTTCTGGAACGTACTATGCTCACTAACTCAGTACTGCATACGCGGCCTTGGTTATGTGTGGAGAACGGTTGGCAGTTTACTAGTAGAGGGGGTCGGAGTGAAGTACATTCAAAAACTCAGGTACAATAAAAATTGAAGTAAAAATAATATGATGTCCCTGTATATTAGATAATTCGGCAGAAAATGTTGGTATTTAATATATCATCGAGGATGAGTGCAAACCTATTGATGTTTAATTAATTTTTTCTTCCACCTCAAAAATTATGCTCTGTACTGTGACATAGGAGGTTTCATAAAACCAACGACGATAGCCTATTACAAACATAAAAGAATACAGTGATACCGTGAGAGAAAAGAACTAGAAAAAACAGTAGTAACAGCGCGTACTCGATCCAATAACCTCTTACTTACTTGCCAAACACGTTATTATGGTTACAGTCTCTTACGTAGCTAGTTATACAGCGACATCATTTTATTTTTACTTCAATTTTTATTGTACCTGAGTTTTTTTAATGTACTTCACTCCCACCCCTTCTACTAATGAAGTTCCAAATCCACACAGAACCAAGACCGCAGATAGTAAGCAGTACTGAGTTACTGAGTACAGTACGTTCCAGAAATATGTTCGCGTTTTCCAGTGACGAAAGAGCTTTCAATATTGAATCATATTTTCGCACAGGTACTGTCCGTTTACCTACGTCGCATCCCGATTTCCCCCACCTGCTTCTGCTCGCCCCTCTATAAAAGCTGGGATGTCTTAGCTCTTTTCTGAAAACATTAATTTCTCTTAGGAATTGGGCTTTTACGTAATATTATACAGCTGTTTAATTTAACTTAAATAAAAGGGCCTCGGTAAGTAATTAACTGTCACGTGATTTCCTCCCTTTCTACAATCCTGCGGCATAACCACTTGGACGGACAGTAGATAGCATGTCTGAGTAATTTTATAATTTCGGGTCGGGCAGAAGTGAAGATTGAATTAACAGTACGTGGAGTAGGTGCAGAATTATTTCAACATGAGTTACTAGTACGAAGGACGAAACTGGAAATTGGAATTAGATGCAATAGTCTATAGTGCTATAATATGCACAAAAGAACTGAAGCCTGTATCGAAATGAACGGCCACCATTTTCAAAATTGTGTTTAAATATTCACATTATGATTATTTTTCAATTTAACTTCTTTCTCTATATGTGCTAATGTGCTGTAGACAGTATAATATACACCGCATAATGAATACGTTCGCATGGATAACTCAGTTCGTGAGTAAAAACACTTATTCTTAATACAGTACTGTACTTTGATTAAAGAAAAACCTAATGAAAATTATCAAACTCAAAATCGCGATATTTCCTAGTTTATGTAAATGGATGAACTACTTTTCTTCCTTCCTATACCTAGTAGAGTGATTTGTGTTTTACGCCAGTATCATCGAACTCCAGTCTTGGAGGGGGGAGCAAGCGGTGTTTCCGGTTCTCTAATGGTATAGACAGGTTAATATTAAAAATGTTAGTAAAAATAAAATGATGTCCCTGTACTATTAAAGGCTGAGAACATATGCTAATTCAAAAGTTAAAATCTTGAAAATTGACGCCAGTTCGACAGGGTTTTAGGGTGAATACTGATTTTGCTGCAAATCTAAAGGTGAAATTTAACTTATTTTAAGATACTTCCTTATAATATCATGGAAGAATATAATAGGCCTAATTATTGTTCTCTGACATTCTTCAATGTTACCGAAATTTTAATTAACTTTATTTGTAATTATTTTCACAGCCCAACATAAATAGGCCTAGGACAAATATAATTTTACTTCTTAGCAAACGTATGTATTAATTATAGTTCCCCAAGCTGCATTTCCTTGGGCATTAATAATTAGTATAACATCAAGATTTTCTGGCTTGTGTATCAGCTGTTCAGTCGCCATATTGAATGCTTTATGTAGTCGATAACTGCTATCCGACGTTTCAGAAACACTTGTGGAACAAATAGTGCAATTGAGTAGATATCTGACATTTCAGAAACCGGCCATTAGCGCTATAATGTGCCTGAACAACAACTACTGATGAGCTTTGTTTACAGCAATAAAGTAAAATTTAAGAGCTGAAATGGATTTATGATATGGAAATCTTCAAGAATTCATAGATTTGTTCTGTGTCATATTATTTACTTCTCTATTCTCAAGTTATGCCTATGTGATCCTTCAATCTTGTCTCCAGTTTTATTAGTTCACTCCGAAGTTATGTAGGCTAGCTATGGAAAGTATTTTAAATTTATCATTTCTGTTATATTAATAATAATAATAATAATAATAATAATAATAATTAACTTGAAACGTAATGAAAAAGGAAGGTCTAATTTTTTGAACGGTTAACTTGTAAATATTAATTTGTATAACGTAATAGAGTTTGTAAAATATTATCTACAATGCACTAAGATTTTTTTACTTAGAATAAAAATGGCTTATAATCTTACATAAATATATTTACCAAACATAAGTTTAAAATTCTAATTCAATTCTCATGTAACTAAAATTATTATCAGTATTACTTCTATTTTTGTCCACTACATTTCGTGCCATATCTTTTTCTTTGCCGAAACCTAAACGACGACCGATTTATTTTCAACCACGTCTTCATATTTGAGTAAGTTTTTTGATGTAGGCTTACACCTTCATCTGGGGTTCTTTCCTTTTAATAGATGTTTTTAATAATAGTAGATTTGAAACGAAATGTACCCCACTTTTCGTTGTGAACAGCTACGGGTTGGAAGTACTGCGATATTATATGATGACGTAGAAAACCAAGTTTACTTTATTTTTACTTACATTTGGCTTTGTCAAGGGAAATGTACTAAGTATTGTCTCTGAATACGGATCCGGCACTTTACTTTATATTAACTAACTTCTGACTTGAAGTCGAGACGTAGTGAAGTTGGAGTGGCGTTTTTGAATACTGTACTTATTATACGAATTTTATCACTAATTTTTTCACATATTTTGTAATGCGAGTAGGATATGTTCCAAATATATTTTGGAAATGAATTAATTTTCCCTTGAATTATTTTTATGTTATATAGGCCTACGTTAGTTTTTGGTACAATATTACAGTGCTTTAATGCCAGCTCTAAATTCTATTAAGGGGTTAGGTACAGCTTACACCAGTAAAAGTTTGGAAATATTATTTACATTTTTTTTTCAAAATTCAGTTCACTGTGCTGTGATAAAGCCTTTCCCACATAACTAAAAAACTATCCAACATTCTGTGATGACATTTTTTGTGTGTATTTATGCATGTCATATCAACAATATGTTGCAAGATCACTCCTCTACCTTTGATAGATTGCCTGATAAAAATAAATTCGTTTTAAAATTATCAATTATAAGTATTTTTTAAAAACAAAATAAAAAATATATTATTTATTAAGGAATGTAGTTGCAAGAGCATGATATTTTAAATATGAGTTTAAGCAATAAAATAAAATAGAGAACATGAAAAAGTTAACAAGTTTATGAGTTATGAGAGAAACGCTTCATCACTGCACAGTGAACTGCCACCATTTGTAATTTTGAAAAAAAAAAAGTAATTTTTTATATCGTAAAAATATTTTTTTCATGTATCAGAAGGACAGTGTTTTACACATACCAATTTTCATTATTATACAAGATACAGTAATGGAGGAAAAAAATGGTTGAATATTTAAAAAAATGTTACTGCTGTAAGCTGTACCTAACCCCTAAAGTTGGTTGATAATTATGTTATAGAGATGAACTGGTAAAGTTCTTAGAACGGAATCATCATTTTCATAAATTTATTTTTCATTTAAAAATTTCAATTCTCGCCTTACCGGTAGTCTATTTGAATCCAGATCTCTGGAATGACATGCTGGTATGCAAAATATATATTTTAATATTATAAAGTTCTAAAGAGCAACATGAAATTAATTAATTTCTTTCTTGCCACTTTAATTCTAACACAAACCTTTTCTTCGTTTTTTTTTAGCAAAGAGTGTAAGGCAGGTAGAAGAATGGAAATTTTATCAGCAAAGCGTTGCAGCAATGTTAGTGATACTCTTCAGTCTAATTTCGTAGTTTATTATTTTCCTGGAAACAAATTTTATAGAAGGTAAGCCGCAATTAGGCCCTATACGTAGGCTAAGTAATTCTTGGAAAAATGTAACTCTTCACCGCTTTGTGCAGGAATAATGTGGAATATGATACATTTTAAAATATCAGAAAAAAGTCGCTTCTAGCATTTATTATCTTATATCCCTCGAGTCTCTGATATTATTATACAAAATTCAGGGAAAATATTTCACTCGGAATTCTGCAGAAAAATTCTCTAATGCTCTACGCAGAAACCAACAGAGACTAGGCCTAGTTAAAACAAGAGATTATTTTGTGATACAGTTTCGCAGTAGCTTAGTCAGTTGACGGTTTTACATCAAATAGAAACTGCGGATCTATTCCAGACAGAGATTGTGACACTTACGGTATATACATATTATGGACTATAAGGCAGGTTTCATCTGAATATTTCTTTTCTCATGCCTCATAATTTCAATATCATCCTGCCTCATTTTCTAATTGTTGTTTTGTCAACTGTTCGAAGCAGGTCTGAACCTCACAAGTCGTACCAAGAAGGCACCACTTATGAGGTAAATAGGTCAGGAGATAATGGGGTAGGGTGGCCAGTTCCTTTCCCCCTCCATTGCATAAATCGCCCACTATAGTCCCGTCGCTCTAATTTCCGGCAGCCAATCACGTTGGAGGTCGGCTACATTTAAACGTGTGCGTCTTGTGATTCGCTGATGAAGATGTTAAGCATTTCTTAAGACTGGATAAATACTTAATATAATCGCCCGCCATTTTGACTCTTTCGTTGGCGTTCACAGAATGCACAAGAGGACGTTATTTGCCGCTCAATTATTTGCTGAATTACAGTGTGTTTGATTTATTATCATAGGAGCTACGACATGATAGTATTTAACGGTATGGCAAATAGATTCCTCGTATGGTAGCTCGGCAACGAAAGAACAAAAATGGCGAACGATACTACATACCTAGACATTATAGAGCCTTGACTATCCAAGACGTAAGCAAAAAGGAGGAGTCACGCCGGGAATAACAGCGTCGCGACTATAGCTACATGCTACATTAGTTAGGCCTAACTTCGGATGCATACAAACAATTGTTCTTCCTCTGACACACATATGGTCAAGTGAGATGTACTGCTTGATATAATAGATGTGCATATCAGCCATAACCTCAATCAGGACTATTTTCTAATTATTATCTCTTAATAGTTTCTATCATTAGTAAAATAGTAAACTATACAGCCTACGTAATTTGCCGTAACTTCTTTTCTATACCTACCACTGGTTTATACGTTGGGGGGAACGAAATTGCCGGGATGTAATTGCGTAGACCTATATAAATAGAAGGTTTATGACACATGTAGGGGCTACAGCTTCCAGAAAGTAGATGGGTCGTTAAACTTGAATAACTTCGAAAGTCATTGATTGAATTCCCAATATGCTGAGTCAATTTAAGAGAGCAGTATATTATGATAGTAAATGGTTGAAACAATGAAACAATTTTAGTTATGTCCTTTAATTACGCAGGAATTCTATTCGAATAAATGTAATTTTTCGTTCTGCAAATAAATTTTACAATGTCACATTTGTTAGGATCAAATTTCTGCAAATTTAAAGGGTGAAAGTAAAATTCTTCCAATCATTTACTATCTAAATACACTGCTCTTTTAAATAGACTGAACATTTTGGGAATTCAATCAATGGCTCTACCAAAACACATTATGAAATATTTCTTATAAAACAATTTTATCTCGAAAAGGAGGCAAAAGGGAGCAACATTTTACTAAACTTTTTTGTTTCAAATATCTGAAAGAATAACTCCTTGAAATTAATGATATTATTTACGGTTCACCCTGTATATAACATGAATTGTCTTCAGTACTGTATCTTATAACGATAAATGTTAAAGTACACCACGTTAAGAAAGCGACTAATCTAACAAGTATATAGTATCAGTATACAATATAATAAAAATACAGTCGTAATAGGTCTATTAATTACTAATAAATTATATTTAGCATGATCTATTTTCAACTATAATTTTCATGTGTAAATTTTATCTCTGAATGTAGGTCAAATAGTTGTTTTAATATGTAGGCCCAATAGGATATTAAAACATGAATAACAGCATAGGAAATTTACTATTTTAATGCCAGAATAGGCCATTCAGTATTTCGTGAAACTATCCGCGCGCGAAGGGAAGGAAAAAGTGGATTGAGGAACTTTCCTTTCTCACTACTCTTCGATTTGCAAGCTAGCTAGCTCGCTCGCTTACCCCCACCATAATGTTCTTACTATTAGCTACACCGCACGAATGGTTTTGGTTTCACAAGATAACGAATTACCTAAACCTATCTTTAATAAATCACAGTTTTATTTGCAAGTAGACTACTGAAGTGTGAAATAAAATATGCAAATGTATTGTAGGTAGCCCAGCATTGCAAAATGTCCTTTTATGAATGGTTAGTAAAAAAATACCTCCTAGCTCACCGTCAACCAACTCGCAAGCACGCCCTGTTACTTCTGTGCGCACGGTGCTCACGGTGCAGGATCTGTGTCGGCGGGAACGTAACGCAGTGGCGGCCCGCTTGTGTCTGTAATCCTATAGTTGAGTTTACCATTACACCATAGATAGTAAAGAACAGTGCATCATGCTCTTTGATAAACGCTGTTCATTATTCCGCTTGTGCCAACACTAAATTACAACCTAAACAACTAAATCCAAATAACTTACATTATAGAAATACAAATAATACATTGTACCAATATAATACAACTTAATTGTAGCATATACTTATAACATCTTTTTTAAGTATAGTTATGTTAGAAAGAAACAATACATTGTTCGTGAAAGTTAGCAATTGACAAATTAAACTTCTACATATTTTATAGATTGGGCATGTTGAAAAATGTAAACAAGAACATATTGACAAATACAACGATAATACTAGAAGTATGGTTTCAAATTAAAGTGATATAAATTGTGCAATGGATACAAATCTCATTTAAGTGTCTGCTACTTTCAGGTTTGCTCAGTATGCGCTCTTTATGAATTGTTAGTAAAGATATACGTAGTAGATGAAGCCCACAAGAACAGAAAGTTAGTAAATTTTGAAGAGGATATAAAAGTACGGGATTGAATACAAAATCCACAGATCTGTAATTGATAAGAATGACTGAATATGGTAAATGTCACCTGGTGCTAACATGCTGCAGACAATCTGCTACACAAGCACCGTCCCCAAATCGAGCTGCAAAGTGGCGAGGTGGTGCTAGCTGGCAGCATATTCATATAACATTCTCGCACCACTAGTTCCGACTACACTGCACAACCTCTCTAGACTTTCACTGCCTTAACAGATAGCGCGTTCTGAAATGGAGCTACACGTATCTTACGAAGAAGTTACGGAGAGCCGAATGATGGAAACTAAATACTTTCCATGTACTTCCCGAAGTAGGGCACTCTGTTTACGTAGGTTTTCCACCGCGGTCTGTCGTTTTTCACCATTTAGTGACTTTTTCACCATGTACAATTTAATTTTTCAGTTTGGTAAAATAAATTTCATCTACACCCCGACTATTATTTTTATAAATCTTAGGGATGTCCAAATGACGCCACGAACTTCAGCAGTCATTGCTCATAGTTAGCGCCCATTTGATTCCGTGTTTACTCGAAGAATACTGCTGCTGCAAGCATTACCAGTATCCAGCAGATAAACTCAAATGCTGAAGAAATAAAGGCATAATTTAATTTTACAATTTTAAATTGTGAATGTAAGTGAAGCATATTTTACTATTGAACTTACTTACTTACGGCTTTTAAGAAACCCGGAGGTTCGTTGTCGCTCTCACAAAAGCCCGCCATCGATCCCTATCCTGTGCAAGATTAATCCAGTCTCTGTCATCATATGCCACCTCCTTCAAATACTTGGATGTACTATAAGCAGTAAAATAAGCTGCTGCCAGAAAGACAAAAGGAGGATAGGAATGGCAAAGGAAGCTTTTAATAGAAAGAGGAGCATTTTCTGCGGTCCTCTGGAAAAAGAACTAAGGAAGAGTCTAGTAAAGTGCTTTGTATGAAGTATGGCATTGTATAGAACAGAAACATGAACATTATGACGAAGTGAAGAGAAACAACTAGAAGTATTTTAAATGTGGATATGGAGAAGAATGGAACGTGTGAAGTGGACAAAGAGAATAAGAAACGAAGCTGTGTTGGAAAGAGTGGATGAAGAAAGAATGATGCTGAAACTGATCAGGAAGAGGAAGAGGAATTGGTTGGGTAACTGGCTAAAAAGAAATTGACTGCTGAAGGATGTACTGGATGGAATGATGAACGGGAGAAGAGTTCGGGGCAGAAGAAGATATCAGATGGTAGACGATATTAAGATATATTAATCATATGAGGAGACAAAGGGAAGGCAGAAAATAAGAAATACTCGAGAATGCTGGGTTTGCAGTGAAAGACCTGCCTTTGGACAGAACACTGAATGAATGAATTAATATCAGCCAGAACTCAATTAGAGGTAAACAATGTCTTGCGGACGAAATTTTTACAAATTTCAATAGATTGGAAATTTCTTAAGTTGTGGTATGAAAACGCAAAGAAATTTGAAATTTTGAAATACCATTATCCATAGCCTAATATACAAAAATGCGTTATAGTAAAGCTCATAATTTATACGTGGAATATTAGTACTAATTTTCTTCTGCTTGCAATCATTTTACTTGCAGGAACGGTAGATCCACTATTTATTCTAAAGAATTCCTTAGCTTTCCTAAGTTAATTTCAATCAGTTTGAACTGCGAAAATCGCCAAATAGATTTGACCTTAGATCAATACGAATTTCGTTTATACTATTAGTGTTTATAAAACTAATAATTCTAAATTGAAGTTGATTGGAGTTTAATTTTATTGCCTGATATCAGATTAACTAGGCTATTAAACACCTCATCATTGCATTTGTGTTGCAATTACCGTGAACTGGACCTCAGACTAAAGTACATGGAGGCTAGCATCCTAGAGCTGGCCGCATACTCATCTGCTGAAGGCTGCGCAATAAGAAGGCCCTCGCGAATTTCGGATATGCACAAATGCTTAGTATTCTCTTGCACGTAGCAGCCAGTCTAATCGATGTGATCCAGACCCTCTCTTCCTCACTCTCTCTGTTAAAACCGCAATCAAAATTGATATTTGAGGCGTGCTAGGCGGGCCCCAAGCTAATTGCGAGTGGTTTGGACAGGTGCAGAAACCTCAATTTCAATTCAGACACGCCAACGCAACAATAACCCAAGTGTGCACAGATAATCCTTCCGTACAGGATGTTTCATTGTATGCTTTACATTTAATTTAATTGGACATGTTCAGAAATGTCACTTAATTTTAATAGTTTATACAAAATAGAGCACCAACAGAACAGCCATCCATTAGTAGTAGTCTTTCCTTTAGGATGTTACCCTGAATACTTTACTTTGCTTCAGTTTATATACACATCAATTTAGTACCATCTCACACAAAATGTTATATTAACTTAAGAACATAGCTTATACATAATCATTGTTATAATAATATGTAGATGTTGGCAGAAAGGTAAATCTCTATATATTTCCTGGGGAAAACTCAACTATTTCAATTCATCCAATACCATACACGACGCCAATAGAAAATGAAGAATTTATCATAAGGTAAACGTTTTTCTGAATGTAATACATTCTTGAGTTGGTGCATATATTTTAGTAGGAAGCCATGAAGATTAAGGATTGCCAAGTAATTCAGGAGTTCTCTTCATTCCATAGCGTAGATACATCAGAATTAGGTCTATCTAAAATGTTTTTTTTCTTTTGTACGGAAGAGGGACCAGAAGACTTGCATTGCAGCTTGAGGCTTATTGTGCTCACCACTCCTATTTTGTGAATGATTGTGTAGCCAAACGGCCGTGCTTTTTTACAAGTACATCGCGCCGCACCGTGAACCAAACCCGGACTATGGTGTGGACGATGATGATGATGATGATGATGATATGTGAATTAATTATAGCTAAATGAGTCCCGGGTCCAAGGCCGAAAGTTACCAAGCAATTCTGCTTCAATTGGTTGAGGGAAAACCTCGGAAAAAACCCAACCAGGATTTGAACCCAGGATCACTCGTTACGGTCGATGCGTTAACCGTTACTCCACAGCGGTGGATATCTAACATATTTACTAAAAATATGACAACAATAATTTTAGTTCCTTGAATTTATCTTTTAATCTGTGTATTGAATGTGGCATCTTCCCTAAATATTTGAAAATTTTAAGGTTGATACTTATTCATAATCGTTGTGATAGAAGTAAACTCTCTAGTTACAAACCAGTAAGTTTAGTTCCAATATTTTCTAACACTTTTATAAAAGTTTCTTTGACCAATATACTATTAAATCGCCCACACAATTTGGTTCTTGCACAGAAAAATCAATTGCTATTGTTAATGAGCACATACTGAATACTATATTCAGTATTATTCGATTTTAAAGACTGTATAACTTGACTAAAGCTTTTGACTGTATATAATATCAATGTTTAAACGCCAATATTGTGCCATGTGACATAATTTCCTGGATAATTTTTTGGTCTTATTTGACAAATAGGACACACTTATTGGTCAGCACAAATTTAAATTTTAAACTACTATTTAATTACAAATGCAGTAATTTGATGATCGTTATTTAGTCCATTTACTTTTAATGTTGTTATTAATGACTTGTCTCAACATATTATCTATTGACACTGTATTCTATGCAGATGATAATACCAGAACTAATTGCTAGGATTAAGTCAGTTTGTACACAAAGATATTCCTGCTTTTAAGTTTTTTTGGATTTTAGTTAGATCAGAAACATATGGAGAACCGAATTCACACGATATGTGGCAATTTACGTATGCCAATTTTTTATTTTGATGAAAAGTAAGGATATGTGACTCTTTAGAAATTCTTGAAAATTGCTTTATTCTAAAAACATATCTCAGAATGACAGGGTTCTAGCTGACAATTTTTAGCAAAATTGAGATTTTTGTTGTATTGAATTCTGCTACTTCACAGCTATCTACAATATAAATTATATGTTGATATCTCAATTATTGTTCATGATAAAGTTAGTTTGAAAAGGTTCTTATCTGCATTGATTTTATTAACAACCAAACTTTCAAAATGCTCTCCTGTAAAATTTACTAAATACTATATCGAACCTTGCTATTCTGAACCCTCGATATGGATACAAGTAGCTGATGTTACTAACATCTTAGCCTACTCTATAAAAGAGCGTTAAGAATAAAGTTAAATAAAAATGGGAAATATTTATCTATTTTCTTATATAGATCTATTAAATGGAAATACGTACAAAATATAATTTACACATTTATGTGTACTATGTATTAAAATAATTATATTTGTAATTATAATATACTAAGATCTGAAATACACTAGGAGTGATCACGCGATAATAATTGAATGCTATAGGTTAGCCAAAGCAGTTAGTTTAACTTCAAATATACATTGTATTTTATAAATAATGTATACTATTTTATCAAACTGCCTGTAACTACACGACCAATATCTATGAAGCAGATTGTTATATATGTAACTGAATGCTAAGCGATCGTTTTGTATTTTAAAACAATTAGAGAGTGATATGAGTGTACACTTTTCATTGTATTTTGACGATATCACTTGCAGTAATAACACACTGTAATCTGATATATTAATAAATATTATTATTATTATTACTACTACTCTGTACATATTATATTGATTTACGATTGACAGATATTTAAAATGTGTTTTCTCTCACAAAATTAAAAACAAGGAATTTCTCACTTACAATAATTATTACACGCACAGAAATCCATGATGTAGATTTATTCGCTAGATATACTCATATTTTATTGTATCGCATAAGATATTGCATTTTAATTGTTTTATTTAACAATAAAATATACTGCTTACTTTCAACCAAATGTTGCACTTTATTACCATTTCTGGAAAAATAAACCAATAATTAGAGTTCGGCCAGATTAATATTTTCCGCAGAATTAATTTCTTCTTTCTCTATGGTTAACAGTGTCTTACAGTAAATATACGGAAAATTAATTTCCGTTTAAGGAAATGTTAATAACTGAAGATCACTTGCAGATTCATTTCATAAAATATATTCCGTATTGCCTATAATAATAATAATAATAATAATAATAATAGTAATAATAATAGTAATAATAATAGTAATAATAGTAATAATAATAATAATAAAAATAATAATAATGATGATGATAATAATGGTAATAATAATGATAATAATGATGATAGTAATAATAATACAAAATTTTGTCCAATATTCTTGTGAGAAGATTAACTCCATATATAGACGAAATTATTGGGGATCTTCAATGTGGTTTTAGGCGTAATAAATTGACTAATAATAAGATTTAATAACAATAGTCACGAAGAATTTATTTAAAGAAAGCTTATATTCAATAAAAGATAACTTTTTAACACGTTTAGACAAAACTAAACATTTTCGGTAGCCTGCACGTTTTGCCCACACGTGCAAATGAGAAAACAATTCGAGCTATGACGATACATTTACGGAAATATATTAAAGAACATTAAATATCTATGCAATGCACATACTGTACACTCTCACAGACGCTCTGTGCTCTCCACTGAAGTTAAATAGTGACAATATCTTGAGATGCGCAACAAATGTAACAATAGGCTCTTAATCTAAGAAGCACACTCAAATTTATTCCTACAGTCGATGTTGTTAACATTACATATTTGTCATAGTGATGTAAAAGAAATCTAAGTCTTAAACAATTTTGAACTTAATAAACAATTCAGACACCACATAATAATTTCAGTCACCTGGCTACATGCTGTCAGGAATTTGTCTACTCATGATTTTTAAACCAGTAAAATGCATTAAGATACTTTATATTTGATTACAGTTTGGAATTAACACATGAAAAAACACAAATGTCAGCACGAACTTAAAATAAAACAAATTATGAGTGCGTTCTTTACGAGTCTCTACACATTACGATGAATGACTGTAAACATTTGAATTGTTTCAATCGAAAAATTTCTCCTTCTTTCTGATAAAATGCATGTTCTTCTTCCATAATGAATTGCTCGCTACCAAATTCTTCTATTAGAGCACTGATCTCCAAGCGTGTAGTAGCTTTGTTTTGTTTTCGCATGGTCATTAAACAGCAGACCTGAACATTACTGTGTAGTAGGGTCGGTTGCAGCCGATCTATACTCCATACATACCTACACAATTGCGGGTCGTTTTGAGGTTTTAGGTAACCAAACGCAGGACTTTAGTAATAAGTTATTGGAAAACTGTTGGAATATTTTGTTACAGCTTTTTTTCTGAAAAGTCAGCTGAAATTTCGAAACAACAAGAAGTTTTAGTAAACTGTATAAAACAGTAAAAGTATTACATAAAACTGAAAAACATGATATAACAATGAATTCGGTTTAAAAACAAGCTGGGTAGGTTTTATGGACAATTAAAAAGGGAACTGAAACGCGTTTATTATCAACGGAAATGATGTTCGTGAGGTGTAACAACAGGTTATACCAAAGAAATGAAGATGTATTGCAACGTCGGAATATACAGTGTAACCTGTCCCTAAAATACAGACAAATACTAAGAGATTGAGGTACTGGCTGATATGTATATCTATTATCAGGCAGTACATCTCACTTGACGATATGTGTCAGAGGAATAATAATTGTTTGCATGGATCTGAAGTCTGATTAGTGTAATATGTAGCTAACCGGCGATGTATGGAATAGAGGGGAAAGGAACTAGTCACCTCAGGAGAGCCTGACCTCTTTACAGCGAAAAGGAAAGAAACAGACGAAAGAGGTAATATGTGCTGTTTGGTCGAGCCATATAGAGGAATGGCCAGCACTGCTTCAATGGATAGAGAGAAGAGAACTTATTAAAACTGTATCCATGCTAATTTTTAGGTTTGTCTGAGAAATATAAGTGCATTATAAGAATGTAAGTTTTAATTTTAATGCTGATTTTTCACAAGTTTGCTCTTTTATTCAAAAGGAACATTTTCTCAACTTCTTTTTACAGAAAAGTGAAAATTTCAGATATCTTTATTTAGTAGCTTTACAGATACTGAAACAATGTTTTCGTAAATCTAATTGGCATATTTCGAAAATACGTATTACTGAAGAAAGTATAATGAACATTTTGAAAATATTCGGATGGGAAATGTTTGTAAGGAAATGAATTAACAAAGCAACTACTGTTACAACATAAATAAAATATATGTGCCCATGTGTTGTAAAAACGTCAGCTCTATAGCTTCAGTAGATTTCGAGAAAATAATTTAATATTCTGATGATAGGAAGTTGCGCACCAGTATCACCTTAAAAGCATAATGCGATAAGACTTTTGTTATGTAATATTAGTTATTAAAACAAATACCTAGCTAACTTTGCTTTGTATTATAATATTGTAATCAATAGTTTATTGATTACATTTATAAGGCTAAAGATACCATCAATATCAATTTCACCTTATCATGTCATACTGAATCTATTTCTTTGGGATATCACTTTCTTTATGAATGATGTATTTCATTCACTTAATACAGTATAGTTATACTACTATGGAATTTATGTGAATATTCCTTCTTAACTATTTATTATGTTATTAACGTTTAAAACAACAGCAATATTAAGAAATTGGTGTTAGTACTGTCATTTTATCTGTGATTTTACAGATAATATCAAACAGAAAGGTTCCATATAAAAATAACGATATAAAATTTCACGTTCTGTTTGAAGTTTGCACAGCACACTTTTCTTGATCCTACAGGTTGCTTATTCATAAACATAATCCTTCCTCCTTCCATACTTAGCGCTTGAATGCCCGCGCATGACGTCAAGGTCAGAAAAATGCGCTTGCTTTGACATTGGGCTAAACATTGGCTCGAGCCCATAGCATTACTATCATGTCACAATAGAGAACGAGAAAAAATATGGGTACAATATTTGCAGGATTGAGACTCAGTTTTGTGTTTTTTGTTTTAATTAATAGCTGTGATTTTTAAGACAGTTGCAATTTTGAAGAACTTATAAGAGTATTTTCATATTATTCACAATAGTTTCTTTTACTTTTTGTTTAGTTGTGTTTAATTTTATTCATATAATTTTGGTTTCAAATTGGTCTTCGGCTTAACTGACGAAATTCTATTCCCTTCTTCTCCTTTTTCAAGTCTCTCATATCTCAACACCTCTCTAGCTTGATTCCGCTTCAGTAATCTATCATTGCAAATAATATGAAAAAACAGATGAATACATGCGATGTTATTGGAACTATGTGGTGGCGCAATTCCGCATTCAAACACTAAATTCTTTTGTCACCAATTTTATATCAGACTATCATTTTGAATAGGACTGTACTCCGCTTGTTCATATCGGTAAGGAAATGAAACTGTGTGTGAGAAGCAGGCTACAATGGATTTATCGTGAACGAAAACATGTCCAGCTGAATGGCGCCTATTTCATCGACGACCGGGATCGACCCTCATGGCATGTCCTGCGCGTTTCATATGCAGTAAACATAAATCGGAATATGAGGTTTGGGTTCTCTAGAATGTCCTGTATCTATACTGGGGTAGTATCAGCTTTCAATGTTCTTCATGCTTACATAAAAACTCTGACATTTTCCTTTGAGAACACTATTCTGTTGTCTAATAATAATAATAATAATAATAATAATAATAATAATAATAATAATAATAATAATAATAATAATGGCTTTATTTTACCTGGCGGAGTTACGGCCGTAAAGCTTTGTCTTACACTCAACCAGGATTAAAACTTGCTTACATAGTTGAACATAGAACTGGATCGGATGTAAGTAATTAATTACATACTGATACGATTTAGGTACATAATGAGATCAAAAGAGGTACTTAGGCCTACATACAAATTTGCCTCATAAAATAAAAATAAACATAGTGGAATACATATTGATGTTAAAATCAAATAGGCTACGAATCACACTAAACAGAAGTCGATAATTCATTAAAAAATGTACACAGTAAAAATAAAAATAAACACATTGGAATACATATTAGTATTATAAGTAAGTAGGATTTACATAATTAAACCAGAAACCGACAATTAAATAACATGTGCACAATAAAAAATAGATTAATAATAAAAAAATTATAATTAAAAAACAACACAGTGGAATACGTATTGGCGTTAAGTAATAAATAAACAAGATTTACATTATTACACAATAAAAGTAAGAAACAAAAAATAAAAATAAATACAGTGGAATACATTGCATTAAATATTTGCAACGCGTTAGGTCTGGCAACTCATCATAAGATATGAGGTGTATAGTTCCAAAAGTCGACATCTGCCATTTTTATGAAAAATGAGTTACGATCATTTCTTATATCTTTGGGTTGAAATACATTGGAAAAACACCATTTCATCCTCCAAAACTCGATATTTCTAACATAAATCAAGCTTTAAAATATGGAGTTTTTTCCAAAACCCGACTTATTTTGTTAAGGTATTGTTCCAAAACTCGACATATGCAGTTTATTCCAAAGTCCGACATTTACACTTCCATTGTGTGAACTATGAAGGCCAATAACGTTCCAGAAGTCGACATCTTTGCTCAAGACAAAGAAAGTGTGTGATTTCCTTATGCCACTAGTGTTTTCTTTTAGAATATCATAATTCTTCAGTGCACGAAACTTACTGGGAAAATCGACAATGGAACTTTAGCTGAATAAGAATATGCTTCATTATATTGGTACTTCAGAGCTGTGCAGATTTTTACAACGTGTTGACGTGTTGTGTGAGCTTCTTATAGAAGTAAAATTTTAATAGAATCTCACATACAAATTTCTCCTTTAGAGCCTGGGCGTGGAAGAAAGAGAGTCGGTGACACAAAGAACTAGACAAAACATAGAAAAGGGATAGGAAGTTAAGTTTTATGGTAACTGTTATGTTTGCCTTTACAGTGATTGTTCGATGCTTGCCTGTATTTGATCATTTTTGTATTGATTATTGGTAGCTACTATCTCAGAGCTCAAAACTTTATCCATAAACCAGTGAAGTTTCCTAACTCAGCGTGATATCAACCACTTTTACAAAGTGTTTTACAGCCTCCCTAATAAGTTGGTTCAAGATGAATTCATACTGAATACACAACAGCTGATTATCCTAAAACATGTTTTGTTAACAGAACAGTGAGACATCAGGGAATGGGACAGGTCGTGTTCTACCAGTTTACCGACAAACTTTCTTAAAAATCTTGCAAGTGTCAAAGAATTGGGTGGGACTTCTATTTAAGTGGCATTTAAAAATTGGACTTCCGCCAATAAAAAAGAAGAGAAGAGAATACATGTAGCAAGAAATGTGAAATAAAGTGATATGCTATGAAAGACTTCATCGAACAATTAGGTAAAATGAGTCACTCCATTTCCTCCATACCAACGGATAGAATTTTTATGAAATTGAGAAGGAGGCAAAGGAGATGAACATTATGAAATCCGAAGATTACTGCAATACTTCAACAACAATGACACCATAAACAAGTTAAGTAAGGGAACTGTGCCTATTATCGCACATGCGCCTAATATCGCACCCCATGGTTTATGAGTTCAGAACAGGCATAAGACCCTGAATGGAATAGCAGCTTATTCAATTCAATTAAAAGGAGTGTTAGCGCCCGCAGATGGATTGCTGCGAGCTTCAATACATACTACACGCCTTGAGAAAGGAATAGGCAATGGGAAAATATTTGTAGTGTGTGATATTAGTGGTGTTTATACAACCAACGGTAAGGAGCAAAACTTTTATACACTGTTAGTTTGATTTGGTTAGTCGTGTAATATTTTTATTCAATTAAAGAAATATTGTAAACGTTTTATTTTTACTGAAACAAATTATTTTGTTTCGTGTATGTTATTTGCCCAATATCGCACACTTGTTGTTTTCCTATTATCGCACAGTGCGATATTAGGACGATGTTACCGTAAACTAATATAATCGTACAATTAATCTGATAATTCCAAAATTATTAAAAAATTGTCATTGCAAATGAGTCCAAAACGTTGTAAGCTGTGGAAAGAGAAGGTTATGAAGGCTGCAATCATATCAGTTAGGAACAAAGCCATGGGATTGCAACGTGCTTCCAATTCTTTATTGTTCCCAAGTATACTTTAAAAGATAAAGTCAATAACAAAGAGGAGGGTGTACTTCCATTTGAACTGGAAGATTCTTTGGTTTCATATTGCTTAGAAATGGAGTAGCGATTTTATGGTTTATCTGCAAAGGACTTAAAACTATGGCTTTTCAGTTAGCATTTATGAATGGTCTGAACCACCCATTTTCGAAGAACGATGAAGCCGCAGGACGGAAATGGCTGCACAGTTTCTTGAGAAGACACCAGGAATTGAGTCTGCGGAAACCACAAAGCACGACTATGGCAAGGATCAGAGGTTTCAATCAGGAGAACGTAATTAAGTTTTTTGACATTTATGAACCATTGATGAGCATTGTCAAGAATTCACCAAACAGACTGTACAACTGTGACGAGACAGACTTGACAGTGATTCAACACAAAAGCAACAAACTAGTTAGTCTGAAAGGTAAGAGGCAGGTTGGATCTGTATCTTCAGCAGAGAGGGGATCTTTAGTGACTGAAGTGACATAAATGAGTGCAGCTGACCATTTCCTGCCACCGTTTTTGGTTTTTCTAGGGTCAACATGAAAGCCGAACTTCTGGATGCAGCACCAAATGGTAGCTTAGCGGTCTGTCACAAATCTGGCTGGATTCAGAATGAAAGATTTGTTCAATGGCGTCATCACATTCTCAGCAATGTGAAGCCTACGAAAGATGACCCAGTAATTCTAGTGTTAGATGGGCATTATTCCCACACTAGAAATGTTGAACTCCTCGAACTAGCACGTGTTAATGGTGCTCATATTGTGTGCTTACCTCCACATTACACACATAAGATGCAACTCTTGGGTGTGGCATTCATGCTACCTTTCAAAAGTTACTATGCTCAAGCAATTGAACAGTGGCTCAAACAAAATGCAGGCAGAGTAGTGACTCACTGCCAGGTTGGTGTGCTATTGGGAGAAGCTTTCAATAAAGCAGCAACTGTTGCTGTAGCTACAAATGGCTTCAGAAATACCGGTCTGTATCCTTGCAACCGCCATATCTTCAGCGACTTTGAATTTCAAGAAGTTTTTCCTAATACCCATGAATCAAGTGATCATTCATCTGAAGCTTTACCAAATAGATTGGATGATGCCAACACTTCCCAACCTCGGCCAGGCTCTATCAGTATCAACGAGCCAAAAACTCCACAAAATTAGTCGAGAGGCAAACGCTATCTTTTGTTACACCTGCTGACATTTCACCAATTCCTAAAATAACTTACAACAAAAAAGTCTAACTGATAGAGGACGTAAAAGTGGTTCTGCTGCTGTACTAAAAAGTTCACAATATAAAAACGAATTGGCTGATGATTTTAAGAGGAAATTACTCACAGATAAGGAGACATATGAACGAAAAAGCGTTCAAAAGAAGCAGACTGATAAAGTACCTACTCAAAGGAAGAGACAGAAAAAACAAAGTCAGGTATCTTCAGATTCAGAAGACGAAGAGTTGGATGAGCCAGTGTACATCTCCATTGATAATGGAGATAGCGAAAATTATGCAGAATGTCCATATTGCAACGTTAAGTTTTCTTTTGACAAAAGGGGAGAAAAATGGATCGTATGCACTAAATGTGGAATTTGGTGCCATGAAGAGTGTTCTGGGGATGATGATTACAAAAATTGCATTGTGTTATTGTTTGGAAAGTTAGATTTAGTTCTCTAAATACCTTAATTATGTTTAATTAACAAACATTCTATACCTTGCAAATCAAGCTTTCAGGTATAACTCCCTGTAAAATTATTTGAATAATTTCGAGGGAAAAATTGTTCCAGGGCCGGGTATCGAACCCGGGACCTTTGATACGTTAAACCAAAGGTCCCGGGTTCGATACCCGGCTCCGGAACAATTTTTGCCTCGAAATTATTCATTCTATACCTTGATAGCTGAATATGTAGTTATTTACTGTCAAACACATTGCATCAGAAAATCTTATAATTTCCGTGTTGTATTTGTATGTTATTAAAAAAACATGTTTTGTGCCTAAATACAACAGATATATAATAAAATTTGTTTCTATACAATAAACTTAACATTTGTCCTATGTATTTTTCACAAAATGAGGGGTGCGATATTAGGAGCAGTATTTCTCCTAATACCGTTTTTGCAATTTTTCTTTTGTACTTGAAAAACAAATGTAAAATAAAAGTAATTTTTAAATTTGACCTCACTGATATAAGTATAATAAACCCGTATTAAGATTCCGTATTTATTTCAAATTTATGTGATATATTAGTACTTGAAAAACTACTTTTTCAAAATGGGTGCGATATTAGGCACAGTTCCCTTATAGACTGTCCAGTTTATGACTGAAAAACGAATATACAAACTGTTTTGGAGCCACCAAATGGTTGGCATTTCAAACTAAAATTCTGTAAAATAATCAAGATAAAGGAATAAAAAATGGAGTTACGATGAGGGGTGAACAAAACTATAGAAGAATTGTAAATTTGTACAAAGGATTTTGAACAAGGGGAAAACGTGCTCTGGATGGAAAAATCACACTTGCACAAAAACATATGCATAATCTATAAGGAAGAACTAAGTAATGTTAACAAATTACTTAAAGAAATGTTTAAGATAACTGGAGAGATATGGAAACTTTGGAATATTGCAAGAATATTACAGACCGTATTTATAACGAGGATCAGTATGAAGAAGATTGACTATCTGTGAACCACAGGGAGAAGAGAATTTCAGGATTTAAAATGTACACTTAATGAAGGTTATAATCTTCTGATGATATATATAAATAAATGATAATTGTTTATTATATTCCATAGATTCAATAAAATTAATAGCTTCTTAGTATAAAATGTGGATTATTTATGGGAAATAATGTTATTAGAATTTCCAAAATCCGACATAAATTTTATTGTTAGTTCCAAAATCCGACATATATTTTATTGTTAGTTCCAAAATCCGACATATGCAATAGTTAGTTCCAAAACACGACATGTCCAAATTTAATAATATAATAACTCTTACAAAAATACATACTTTTAGTTCAAACATGTAATTTTACCCTCAGGTTTACTATTAAAGACTATTATAAAAATTTCCTGCACATCTCAACACTGGAAATACTATAGATAGTTTTTTGGCTTTTTCTCTAAACCACTTAGAAAGCAAATGTCGGGTTTTGGAGCTATACACCTCATATGTTTTCTAATTTGCATTTAAAAGAAATTAAAGTTCGGCACCCATTGACTTCAGGAGGCAGAGAATTCCAGTGACGAAAAGTAGCAACAGTGAAAGATGAAAAATAAAGAGATGATGTGTGGAGTGGTATTTCTAGCGTGTTATCATATTGTGACCGAGTATTCAAGTTATGATAGCGAGAAAGATTGTGGAATCGAAAAAAATAAGAAAGAGGGAGCAGAGGTGTGCAAAATTCGGTATAAGAGAGAAAGGAAATGTAACTTTCTCCTCTCATATAACCTGAGCCACAATAATTTATCGAAAGAAGGCGAAATGTGATCGTAGTAACGGACATTACAAATGAAACGAACACAGGCATTATGAACACGTTGCAGTTTATGTGATAAATCCACCCTGGGATCACTGAATAAAACGTCACAATATTCGAAATGTGGCATATTAAGAGTCTGTACAAGCGTCTGCTTTAATTTAGACATAGAATGTCTAGACAAAGAATGTCACTTAAAACTTTCATAAATAATTTTTGCTTTAATAAGCATTATTTCAATGCTATGCTCTTAAAATGATAGCATTGCCGTGCACGGATATGAACAGATAGGAAAGTTAGTGTGCAATAATCAGAAAGAGGATTTTTAGTCCCGATATTGAACGATAGGTTTGCGTCAATTGTAGGGTGGTCAATCAACTCATTGCTACGCTCCCTTCGTACGTCAAGGGACGGGACGTCTTGTTGCTGTGTAGGCACTGAAAATCCGGTGTCTGGTAACAATTTTATTACATATCTCATTTAAAGTTTCGTTTAAATAAGCTGTTATTCATTTTTAGAAATGTTCAACATTTAAAACCATTTTTATTTCATACGAAATTCAGTCTTCGAACTCGTTCACTGGTTGGTATCGAATACATTTTTGCATCGTTTTACTAGATCGTTGGCCATTGAATAAAATCTCTTCCTCTTCCTCGTTATGAGTTAAACCTCCTCCTTTCTGGGTCTTAGACACCAATGGCCGTAAGGGAGCGATAATTCGGTGGATCACATACGAGTCATGGACAGTAGCCGGACTCCCCTGGTGAGAGATCAGCTTGACGCAAGAACCACCTCTTCAAGACAGTACGAACATAGACAACGGACAGAACGTTCTGGGTAGATGGAAAGTAAATTCCAATCTGACATTCGCCTTTCCGAGTGGGGAAAACTCCGAAAAAAAACCACACTCAGATTGGCCGGCCTCGGGATTTGAACTCGTGAACCCCGAATGCTGATATCAGCATTTGCTGATATCGGGTTGAGGGAAAACACCGGAAAAAACCTCAACTAGGTAACTTGCCCCGACCGGGAATCGAACCCAGGCCACCTGGTTCCGCGGTCAGACGCGCTAACCGCTACTCGACATATGTGAAATGTATTTACTATATGGTATTGATTTTTTAAATACCGTAGCATTATTCGAGTTTGAGGACTTTTCTCTTTCTTTTGAATACTGATAACCAGGGTCCAAATAATTATGTAATTACATTATTTTTTTCTATGAATATTAACATACGAGATTTGTGATATATTAGAGTATCATGATAATTAGAGCCTAAAATCAAAAAGTTGAAAGTACATATATTTACATATTTTGCTCTTAAGTACATATTCTCACACATTTTACTCTTAAGTACATATTTTTACATATTTATTAATATTTCTATGCTTAGTTGCGATTTTATTCATTTTATAACATGCCTGTATATCCTAGAAGTGTAAGACGTTGCGCGAGACGGTCAAAAATGCTTTCTGTCTTGAAACTCACTGCCCGTCCGTCGGTCACGTGATGCATATCTTGCCACTGCGTGTTCGTCGGTCACGTGATGCGCACCTTGCCACTACATGTCCAAGCCATGCCATGTCATCGAGTGAAGCGTCAGTTATTCGCAGAGTTAGCCGGCGTGTGTAGATTGAATAATAAATTTGTATTAAGATATACGATTCAAAATACCATAAAACTTTGTACAATACACGCCCGTTATATGAACTCAACGTGCTCACATGGATAACTAAATTCTCTGTCGCTCGTTTAGTTAAATTCCATGCTCTCATGTTAAGTTTTACATACGATCTTGTAACGTAAATAACTATTATGTACTCCAGCATTATGAACGGTTATGAAACAAAAGGTATGAATTCTTTAATATTCTTTGAACCAAAATGCAACACTGTTACAGTATTTAATCATAGTAGTAATTTAGGTCCAAGAATATATAACAAATTTATATTTAAATATCCTAATCTTGTCAATTCTAATAGTTCTAGTATTAAATTTAAAAAGTTATGTATGGATTTTATAAAAATTGAAAAATTGTAAATTTAAATTTATATACTATAATTGCACAGTAGACATAAGACAAATTGTATTGTATAATAATTAATTTCAATTCAGGAATCCGCCCCTGAGCACGAGTTCTACTCTTTCAGGGGCGAGCTAAAGTTTTTCTGTATATATTATATTTTATGTTACAATTATAAGCAAAATAATAAATGAATAAATAAATAAATAAATAAATAAATAAAAACATCATGACTTCTATTATGGCGGCATAACTTGTGCCATAAAGTTTAATATTATGAAACGATTTGCCATGCTATAATATTCAATACATCATAGTTGCCATAGTTACCTCTTTGTTCATAGACAATGGTATCAAAGTTACCCATCATTACAAATCTGGTGTTATTTCTTCATTAATTGTTTTATAATGTATGAAACACGTTTATAATATTATACAGTTATTGCACTCGTAAAATTAGGAAACTTTCTTCGCTCGTTCCTAAAAGTTAACTCATGTCATAAAGTAGGCCTATAACATTATGAACTTGTTTTACAATATACTTTATACTTTTATAGATATTTTTAAACGATTCTTTTTGTTCTCTTATTAAACTTGAGTGATGAAACCAGAAATAAACATTAATCACGTTTTATCAGCAGTCGCAAAACGTATTTTTAGTCTTAATAGAGTCCTTTATTATCAAATTTTAGTTGAAAGAGTCATGTTTGTTTTCAATTATGGTAGAATTACGTAGTTTAATAAATAAGTTGAGTAGCTTAATATCAAAGACGGACATCTGACATCAATCGAAATTTAGATAGCTGTGGTTTTTTATATAATTTTTCATGCTCTTTCCAGTTATAGTGAAACCATATGCAAACTTTAACACTATACTTATAAAATAAATTGTGTTAAATATTACAAAGAACACTGTGAATTAAAAAATTGCCTCTAGATCAAAACTATGGAGACGATAGATGTCCGTCTTTGATATTAAGCTACTCAGTTACTTTTCTTTAATTATCAGACAAGATCCATATAGAAACGTACGAAAAATCGTCTTACAAGATTTATTTCTCCTTTCTGATGCGGTTCGAAAAAGCAGTATGGATCTGTAACTACCTTTTGAGAGGAACTTCAAACGTGAAACTCAATAAGAAAGAAAAAGAAGAGCGCGAAGAGGGGATGAGAGATATGAAGGTTGGAGCACGATTGTGTACTTAGCGCTAATGTCAAACCGATAATTCAAGACCGCAGCTGAAAACTCTTCCTGACTCCACTTAACAGCGGAAAACGCTGCCATCTGGTGGGAAATATGTCTTCTACCTGGCCTAGCCCTTCGTGGGAAGGAAGTTTCTAAGTGTAAAACAAAAATTCATTGTAGAATCCGCAAAACGGAAGTGCACTCGTATGTTTTATGCATGAATGCGTAAAAATATTTTTTTCCTATATTTCCGTACCGTATATGTAAACATTACGTTTTCTTCAGAAATTTGATAAAATATTACAAGATATCAGTTCTGCTGGGAAATTAAAATTATTTTGTAACATTAAATTGAATTTATGTAACTAGTGACTTGAACTTTCGAATTAAATATGACTAATTTTGTTTTTAGTTCATAAAAATTGTTCATAGAGGCCAGCGTATAGATTATGAAATTGAAATGAGCGTAAAGAAATACTGACCTGTGTATCTTCACACTGAATTGGCTGTCATAGTCATAAAACATGTTACCAGTACTGCGCCCAGTAATACTACTGCTACTGTTATGCCTGCTGTTACTACTATTATTACTATTACTGTTGCTACTATATTACTTTTACTGCTACTACTACTATTAATTTAGTATTTCTAATACTACTACTACAGGGTGTGCGGGAAGTAACTAGATATTAAAAAGGCGTATACAATCTAGATTTTCAACGCTAATTTATTTAAATTAATTATACGTGTACATTATTAAATGGGAATACGGATGCATACCTCAAAATTCAACGTAGGCACCTGCGGTATCATATTTATCATACTTATTATTCACCAAATTTTGATCACTGATATATTTGGTTAATAATGCCAAATGTATAAAATTTCATCCGCCTATCGTAAGTGGTTTACATTTTATAGTATTTTATTAAAATATTGAATCGCTTTATATAAAAAGTTTCTTGCGCCACGATTTAAATTATTCTTAACTGATATTCATTTATATGCATCCCTATATGCATGGGATCAAAATTTGCTATAGAATTTTTCTGTAAAATTAATCAGTAAATTACTACAATTTTATTATAAAATAATAAAAAATAAACATTTTAACAATCATTAAAACTCTCTAGTATTATACCGATCGACTGTAGAGACAAACCCAATACTAATGTTTGTTCCAATGTATATAAAGAATCATATAAGTGAATATCTGTTAAAATAATGTAAATTATCGCGCAAGGTACTTCTTACATAAAGCAATGCAATATTTTATTAAGATATTAATAAAATACAAACCACTTATCATATAGAGATGGGATTTTGTACGTTTGATATTATTAATCAGATACACCGGTAATAAAAGATTTGTGAATTTAGTTTTAAAAGTTAGTAATTTCAGTATAGTGTCCCCTTAACGGTAAAAGGTCAGAACTCCGTTAAGAATAGACTCTTTTAGCGAACGAAACACTTGGATAATAATAACATATACTAGAAGTGTATTATTGTATATTGATCATTGCAGCCTAAAAGAATCTATCTGCATAATAGAGATGAGCGCAGGCTATTCCCACATCGTATTACGTGCCAAGTTGCTTAGTTTGCATAAACGCAACCCGCAAAATCGTGTTATATCTAAATTGCTTTCTCCTAAAATTGTTTCTAATAACCGCTGTAACAACGCTTATTAAATAAAATATAATTATTAAACCATACTCTGCGTGGGTAGTAGCAAGTTTTGTTTTTACCTGCAGCGGTGACCTCATCGAAGTCAGGGTCATCCAGTGCTGACGTCAGCAGGTCCTCGCTGCTCATTGGCTGCTGTTGCCTCGGACCCAACATGGCGCCTGTGGGTTTCTCCCTCAAGCAGAGGAAGTAGAACGCTGTGAACATACATTTGACAATTAACTTTCGAAAAACAACATACATCTACAATTAACATACTGGGTGTTTGGAATTTCGAGCAAGAGGATGGATCGGTGGAAAAAGGTTACTTGTAAAACTACCTCTATCTTACTACTTAAAACTTTTCCCGAACACTGAAATTAGATTCCAGATATATCAAAATACGTTTTGGGTGTGAAAGAACCTAGGAATGTTTTCTACGAGAATTTTTATTCCATCTTACTAAAAAAAAATTGTTACATTAACGCTGTTCTTAAGTATTTAACGCTGTAGTAGGTTTAGCAGATATATATTGCAATTTTTCTATAATTTATCTTGTTTATATTATTCACTTTATGTTATAGGTGCTGTGTATGAGATAATGGATAGTCACGTATCAGAGATTATTTAATATATAATTATAATTGAAGTGTAGTGCAACTGTTTCAATAAAATGAATCGACAAAGCCTTCTTGTCTAGTAATCGCCCATAAAATTCGATGAAGATTGTATAGTTGGCACAACTGTTAACAGGAGAACAGCCGATCACAACACACTACTGCCATCTAGCGGAATATTAATTTGTTGTACAATAATACATTTTCAAGACAGTTAAGTATTTTAGTAAGTCAATTAATAATTTATTGCATTATAGTACTTTATTTCTTCTAATCTTCATATACTTTATTCTAATCATGTAAAAGTCGATTAAATCTCTCTCGAGTTTTTATTTTCTCTACTTAAATAAAAACCTCTAGTGAGATTACTACAGATAAAATCAATTTAGTGTTCTTTTGGAAAAAAATAAGTTACAATTGAGTGTCCTCTTGTGTTAGCTTTAAGATTCCTCATCTTTTTTCTTTTAACAATCCTTTATCTCCTCTGCCACTTGCATGAAATGTTTATCTCCTTGCAAACGTCCATTTTAGCACTTACGTGAATCACTATACATTTTCATGAATGATGTAGGACCACGGACTCTACAGCTAATACGAGCATGGGGAAAAGGGTTTCGGTCGATAGGCTTATAGACATGGTTAAATGGTCGTACATAACAATAATACCGAATCGGCAGAGTAGTCAGTGAAGATCGAGATGATACCGGTCACATTTTATCAACAGTATAACGACAGTATTGTTGTAGGTTTCAGAAGTTGAAATAGTGAGTGCCAATAAGAGAGAAAAACATGTAGGTAACTGTAACAGGATATTATTATGTACCATTATGTAGGAAATAGGGAGCACCAATCAAATGGGCATTTAAAATAATATAGCTAACTTGAAAATATAGATAAACACAATATAATATTTGTTACTCAGTCAAATGACAAATCAATATAAAATAATGACTTATATGGTCATTAAGTTTTATATACATGAATTACAAATTGCAAACGTTTTCGCCCATGCAGGCATCTTCAGGCACAAATATACAATATCTCAATATCAAACTGTGTAGCCATTACATTGGTGGTAAATAAACAGTTTAAGATTAATGATGTACAAAACATTTCCATAATTAAAATGTAATATTAAGGTCATAAAATTAAAATAATGTTAAAAACCACGTAGTGTTGTAATTAAACTTCATAATATTCTGTGGAACTCTTGTTCAGTAGAGTCCAATGAGTGATGAAATATGTGTCGTTTGAACGTGGCAACTGTATGGATCTGGCAACTGGCAACTGTATAGATCACTATAAAACATCCTATGTTTGAAGTAGTTATGTAGACGTGAGACGACCTGCTGCTGTTGGAACTGTCCAGTTGCCAGATCCATACAGTTAGCCTTGGATCTTATTCTTAGTTATGAACTAAAGAGAAAGGGTACCATCTGGCTTTCAGTTATAGCTCCCTGTAAAGCTGATTTGAATAATTTAAAGGAAAAATTTTTCCAAGGCTGGATATCGAATCCAGGACACTTGGCTGCGCGCACCAACGCTCTACCGACTGACCTGGTATAGTTTGAGATCTGTGGATATAAAGGGAATAATTTAACGGCAGATTTGTATAATACACGTAGTGTTCGTTAACAAAAAACCAAAAATTTAAGTCTCACAGGAAGTGTGCACTCAACGCTGGGCTCTGTCAACTCGCTTGAGGTATGTGAATATAAGGGGAATAATTGAGCCGGGATCTGGTATAGCTCCTGGGTAGCTTAGTCTGTAGAGCGTTGGCGCGCTAAGCCAAAGGTTCCGGGTTTGATACCCGGTCCTGGAAAAAATTTTCCTTGAAATTATTAAAGCGAAATGGGTTAGCACGGAAAAGAGAATACTTTTTGAATAGTTAATTTATTTTAACGATAAAAATTATTGCTTATTTTATATTTTGAATTTTTAATACAGTGCGCCAGGGAAGTCTCTCCGCACTGGAGACAGCGGAATGTATGTGCTGTAATGTAATTATACGGAATCATATACAAATGTTATTTTGTTTTATTTTACTGATACCGTTAGCTAAGCAACCCCCACTCAAGGATGTGGCAATGACTTTGCCCGGCTGATGCTACCAATATAATTGCAGTTGAGAATGCATACACTCCGCTGACTCCAGTGCGGAGAGACTTCCCTGGCGCACTGTATTTTGTCACATAATAAACTCAATTTTTATTTAATTAAATATAATTTGGTAATATCATATTATATCTTGTTGAAAGTGTTTTCCCGTAAGGACATTCATGCAAATATGATGTTCACATTCAGGCATCATTGTCTTTCCTACGCCATAAAAAAATTGGGTTGCGGAATATAAGAGAAAAAAAATAGAGATATAAGATGAACATCGTGCTGAACGACATGTTTCAGGGACATCTTCAGAAAAAATCGGTGCGGTACATGACAGTGCTTTGGAGAATCGACGAATTGGGTTCAAAAGTAGCTACTTCATTAATTTCCTGTGAACTTATCTTTCGCGTCATTATATCATGAACTCGCTATCAGAAAATTATCTGATACACTTTTCCCTAAATGAATGGGCGCAGTTCGCTGTAATCTTGAAGAGGATTCTTCTCACTTAATGGATAGAATTATAACTGTGGATGAAACATAGGCCCATCGTAACGATCCAGAAACAAACGAACAATAAGAAAATGGAAGCACTCTGGTTCTCACCTTCCAAAGGAATTCCGTGTCCAAAATTCGTCAAGAAAGACCCCCGCATCAGCTTTTTGGGACAAAGAGGGAATAATTATGACAGACTACATAGACAAGGTATGTGAGGAAACGTCGTGGTAAAATTTCCAAAGATGTGCTCTTCTTGCAAGATAATGCACTTGCTCAAAAGTCTCTGATTTCTTTGCAAAAAATTGATGAATTTGTCTTTAAATCATTTCACCATCTCTCATATTTGGAAGATGCAGTCCCTTGAGAGTATTGGATACTTGCGAATAATTGAATAGAAAGAAGTTTTCATCGAGTGAAACATTACTGAGTACTGTCAAACCTGGATTTCAGAAAAAGGTAACATTTTTTAAATCCTTAGGATTGTTTTATAAACTCCGTGCTAAGTGTTTAGAGTTAGGATGTGATTAAGTGAATAAACAAATTGTTGTTAGATGAAATAGCTATTCCATGACAGCCTAAGAGCTTTTCAATACGCCTGTTACATTTGTTTATTTCTTTACTTTTTATTCATTTATTTGTTTATTTCGCCTCCCACATAGTGCTAATGTCTTTCTTGCTTTTTTTACTTGTTACATACAACTTTACCTCGCCGATCATAAGAACTTGAACTTTATAGACAGAGTCTAATCTTACAAGCAAACATTCTCATCGGGGCAGATAAAAAAAAGTAAAATTGTTTTCTTCCTCCACGTTAAAAATGTCAAAACAAGTGTTTAGACAAATTCTGGCCACTCCACCGCAATTACGAGGCCGTCCAGAAAGTGATTTTCATTGGGGCCGTTTATAGAAAAAAAACACAATTTCATGGAAAGATTTACTGAAACAGATACAGCAATTGTTGCGCTATTTTTCAACATATTTCCCCACTGGAATTGAGACATTTGTCATACCATGGGATCAATTTTTGTTTCCTTGTGTCGTAGAAGTCTGCCGCCTGGGATCCGAACCTGCAAGACAAATGTCTAATTTCTGGTGAGGAATATGTTGAAAAATAGCGCAGCAATTTCTGTATCTGTTCCAATAAATCTTTCTATGAAATTATGCTTTTTTTTTTCTGTAAACGACCCCAAGTAAAATTAGTTTTTGGACGGCCTCGTAATTGCGGTGGAGTGGCCAAAATTTGTATTAACACTTGTTTTGACATTATTAACATGGTGGAAGGAAAAAAATTAAACTTTATCTGCCCTCATGAGAATGTTTCCTTATTAGATGAAAATTTCACATGGTAAGTTCTGTTGTGACTGTACAATTTTAATTATCTTTTAATCCATCTAGTCTAATCACGGATTAGGCACCTTGCCCCGGCTTCACAGTTATCTTGAACGTTTTCTAGGTCGCCCTCCACAATGTGCTTACCACTGCTGTTTTGTGAATGTTTTTGTCGCCAAAAGGCCGCCGCGGTCTTAAGCGTAGGACTACACAATACGCTGCATTTTGAACTTAATCTGGAATATGACAATGATCACAGTGATGTTTGAATTAATGATCCCCAGGTCCAACGCAGAAAGTTACCCAGCAATTCTGTTTTAATTGATTTAGGGAAAACCTCGGAAAAGACCTAACCAGGTAACTTATAATTCATTTTGATTTTTCAGATAAATCAGTTCAAGATTATAAATTTATTTAAAATTTCTCAATCATATGATTTATCATTTGTTGCAAATTAATATTTGCAAGTATATTTTACAGAAGAAAGATATACGAACGTTTTCGCCTATACGGCATCTTCAAATATTAAAATATTATAACGATATCTAAAACGTAAGTCCAATGTAGTATTCACTGTGATAAACATAACAATAAATTAAAATGATTAAAGTCATGAGTTATATGTAAAGAGAGTCTAATATAGTTGTAAGAAATGTGTTCAATTTGACTGATTTGTATAGATTTTGTTGACTTGCCGAAAATGTAACATGTAAACATATAAAATATAAATGTAAAATACATAGAACTCATGTTACATATTTTGTTTTCGTTGTATAGCACTGTTAATATACAGAATTGATCAAACTTATAAAATATTTGTATTTATGTATATGTGATACAGTTTTGACGTGAATTTTATGCAAATCTTACTGATGTTGTAATTAATATTTACAATGTTGTAATAATGTATGTTTTGTATATAATACAATTTGTTTTGTTGGAATCTTCTATGTGTGATTGTTCGTCAGATGATTCTTGACTTGTATTATATACGTGTGGCATAAGTGTAGTAGGCATATTCATCCATATTGATACGTTTTAAAGTATACCAATGTTGATATTGGTCGTTTTGGATTCGTAATCAGTGTGTACATGCGATGAACTTATCTGAAGGTTGACTCATGTTAGTATTTGAAGAGAAGAAAAAGTTTGACGTGATTATAATCGTATGATGATGTGTTCTCGTTGTGGATTTACTGTGTACTGTAAGACCTAATTTTATAGTTACTTAATAATTGTAAGCATTCACATATTTATTTCGCATCTGTGAATTTTTTTACATTGCAATATCTTTAGACAAATTTAATCGCTATTTTAAAATAGGATACTGGAAACGTTTTTGAAAGCATTCGGAAGTCTATAACTATTATGTACGGTAATATACTTTTTTTTCTTTTGTATCTGGATATGGATTCTTCTTTTCCATTGTCCTCTTTCTTTTCATCAAGGTGCTAGCCTTTTTCTTTAAGCACCAAGAAACAGTTTTTCAGAAACAATTGTGGGGCATTAAATGTGAGAAGAGTTGTCTTTATAACACTGTTCTTGGAGGCGGCCCCCCATAAAACTGATGCTACAGCAGAATAATTACTGCAATTAGAAGTTCTCCTCCCGTTGTAACTTAGAGAGCTACAGAATCCATTTTCCTTTTAAGTAGCGCCGTCATGAACTGTTTCGTCTCTCTAGAACTTCTGTACAGTCCAATAAATACTCTACAAACGTTACCTTGTCTGTCATTCTGTACTTCACTATTTGTGTCTTATTTCCAATCTTTTAAAATCGATCACTCAGTTGTTATTGTCACTGTCAACATATCCTAAAAAGAATGACTATTTTCCTCTTTTACTCTTCCTCCTTATCCTGTCTTTGTAACCGATCTTCATTACTTTTCTTTATGATTGTTAGATTCTGTCTCATGATTTTATTCCTTCGCTTCATTCATTTTTAAACCTTTTTCCAGTCTCCAACTTCCTCTGATTGTTCTGCTTTCTACCCTTGTTCTACTTCCTCTTCTACCCTACTTCCTCTCTATCCGCTCTACTTCCATAATCTTGTCATGCTTCCTGTTCTTCTTCTTCTAATTTGTTCTGCTTCCTCTATATTGTCCTGCTTCTTCCACCTTGCTTTGCTCCCTCTCTCTGTTTCGCTTACTCGTCTTGTTTTTGTTTCTATTATTGTTCTTCAATCAGTTGCTTTGTTTTAGAATCAATCCAGGTGCATTTCCCTTGTTCATCTTCCTTGTTCTTCCATTCGGTTTATATTCACTTCGCTAAAATTACAGTAATAGGGAATATAATGTTTTATTTTCGCTGGCAGAGTTAAGGCCATAAGGACTTCTCTTCCACACAACCAGCCTTAATCAATACAATAGTGACATACATATTTAAATTATGAATATTTACAATACACTTAAAAGATTCTTCAGCAATATTCTTTAGTTAAGTTTTAACGGCTAGTACATGTTCATTTAAATTGAGATAAAGCCTATAAGAAAAAGTAATAACTTAATGCATGACTTAATAAATAATATAATTCAATTCAGTCTATATCCAATATATAAATAATTATAATTAAGTTGAGATAACTAGTTGGTTAAAATGATGGAAAAATAATATAATAGAAGTTTATTACAACTATGTTTTAGAGAGCAAAATATATTTCTAAAATATATTGACATAAATGAAAATATTAATATAATGAGATTTTGGAATGTCAGGATATGAAGAGCAATTTTTAATTAATATTACCGCCTTCTTAAGACTGGTCCACAATAAACCGGGAACGAGAAACAGAACAAGAACGGCAAGCGAATAACGTGAACGTGAAGGCTTTTTATTTACATTAAACCGAGAACGGAAACGGCTATGCCTATCGATATGTATGTCAGTAACGATATGTAAAGTCGATATTACGCATTCTGATATTATTTGTATATGCTTGACCAATGACATTCTCTCATGAGTACAAGCCAGCCAACATAAACACAGTTAACCAACTTAGAAATTTAAGACACGAAATATTTAAGAATTCAATTCACGTGGTAGTCTGGTTACATACACACGTAGCATAGCTACACGTATATGGGAAGTGGTTCTAGTGAATAACTGCATTAGTTACTGTACAAGCAATGGACAAGATATTATGTCACGGCTTTCTTGCTGAAAAATATACGCGACCAAATAGCTTTTAGATGATAAGAGAATGAATACAGTAGGCTGTGATCGGAAACGAGAACGGCAAAGTTGAAATGTGGCAAACTCTCCGTTCCCATTTCCGGGCTCCGACAAGCTTCTCGTTAATTGTGAATGCTCACATTTAAATACATTTATTAAATAAATTCCGTTCTCGTTATCGTTTCCGTTTCCGGTGTATTGTGAACCAACTTTTACTTGGTCTATACTATATTGTAGTTATATAAAATGTGCACAACTGACGAGTACCAGATGTTGGTAAATAAATGAGTTGGCAGTTAAGGTCCTGAATAAGTGATTGGGTTGATTAGTGAGTAGGTGTAAAATTTACAGAATAAATGGATGAATTTGGGCGAATAAATGGCTAGTTGGATTATTGAGTTAGTCGCCGGTGAATGGTGATAAATAGAGCCCGAATTTTTATGTAATTACATATTGCATTCCTTCACTTGTAGACTACTGAAAATGACTAATGTCGGCTATTTGTGGTTCTGATATGGTTATAGTTGAGGTTCATTTTACATATTCGTACTAATATTACATATTTTACATATTACCTACGTAAAGAATGTAACATTTTTGTGCATAACTAAGCAGTTATTGATCTTTCAATATTTTGTATTAAATTCGTTTGATTTTTCTGAGTAAAGTATTGCATTTTCTTTCATATATACTTGGAGATAAATCTTAACGCCCCTGTCACATAACACCACCTGGAGGACCGCCTTTGTTCTTACTATAGTACGCGATGCTGGTAAAAGGGGGGGGGCAAGGAACTGACGTCATTATGTTCTTTCACAACTATAGAATATACTTCAATTTCTAAAGCTGGCTTAAGAGAAAAATTGTTCTTCTAAAAATAAAAAAAGAAACAAAATTGGGAATTCCGACCCTTTATGTATAAAAACAGTAGTTAGGAGTGCCTCAACTCTAAACATTTGCACTAATACTTTCTCAGAATCTGCGATGGTCAGGTGTGCCAATCATTTAACTTTGTTACAAATTGAAAGTAGGCTATAGGCGAGAGGTTTGGATCGGGTGTCAGGCAAGTCAAAATACCATTATGTGTGTAACAGAAACATATTTTTCTAGGAATTCTTAAGGCACAAGAAAAGGCATAGGTTGTGAGAGACAAGTTGTATTTGCAAGCTATACAATGGGGTGGAAATGGGAAATCACATTCCAGGCTGCATCCTCCAACGTCAACTGACAAATTAAATTGTGACGACATCTTTGTGAATTTAATGTATTAATAAACAGTGATTTTAAATTACATATTTTATTAATATTACGTATTTAATTACACGTTTCCCAGATATTTACCACATTTTTATGTACATATTTTGCACTTTGATATTAGGGGAGAGTCGGGTAGTATCGGACATCGGGTAATATCGGACAGTGCGTTTCTTTCATCTACCACCATATGGTAGTACCTGAATGACATGATTACGTTCTCTATGCGGCATCACAGAAACGTAACCATGTCAATCAGGTACTATCATCGTGTGGTAGATGAAAGAAACTCGATATTACCCGATGTCCGATACTAACCGACTCTCCCCTACATAAAAATCAGGGGTCTAGTGATAAAGGAAGAGTGAATAGTTGGATGAATGAATGACTGAGTAAATTGTAGCAGGTTAATTTCTAAATGCTGGAGACGGTAATATTGTAAGAATTTAATTTAATATGTTAAAATTATTACTACCATATTTTCGGCAAATTAGTCATGTTGCGAATTTGAGCACAGTTTGAGTCTTCCATGCTAACACATTTATCTTCGAAATCCTAATATTTCGTACGCATCTGACAATGTTGTCACACTTGGCACATAAATCAATCAAGGTACGAAGTGTTGCGTAAGCACCGAACATTTGCTAGCGATAGCGTGCAGCAGTTGTTAATGCAATGACTGAAAATAAAACTGAATTGTTCACCTTTATCGCTACTTGGTAAAACGTGCCTCAACAGCCCTAAACGTTAATGCAGCGTCATGAACTTTTAGCATTATCGGTTAAACTTTATGACACTGCTCTTGCGTACCATGAAGATGTCTGATGGCGGAACTAGAGATTGTTTAACGGCTTCTCCACGTAGAAAGTCTTCTCTACTTCTTGGCTTTATTCTTAATGGGAACTGCCAAGTGTGGTCGTCACAACATCCTTTCTTTCCATGAATGCTATCACAAATGTAATAACTAACGTTAGTAGTTAATTTTTAGGAAAATGAACATGGAATCTTCATTCACTAGTGAGGCAGAGGTAAATAAAGAAACAAATACATTACACCGCAAATTGTGATTGACTTTCGCAATATAAACCTCCAAATTGAATAATTAAAAATAATGATCACAGATACTTTGAATCAAATTTTTTTATAATTCTTTAGCAAAGCTACACCGAAGAATTCACAAAATGGTGTCAAGTTTTCATAAATGTAAGAAATCAGGGCTCTGGCGCGAGTGCCAATCGAAGTGCTTAAATTTAGAAGTTGAAAATTAGAAGTGATTAAAGGGTAGTTTTATTCCTTGTTAGGAGATAGGGAACATCCCACGCACTGAGGTCTATTGTACACCCCCTATATGGGATGAGTTGTGTATCCACCGATCCTCTACGCGCATCGACCTAACCACTTGACCTCCTTAACGACCGGTCCCTATAGCCAACAGAGTCCATGAACCACTCCTGCTTCGGCAACCCCCCCAAGGCTCCCTTAACGGTCCGAGACGGAAGTCCTCCCCCGAGAAGGTCTGCCTCGGGTTCCGTTACAGAAGCTATCCATCATCACTTGAATACAATCCACGGAGGCCGGTCGAGAGAACCAGCAGCTTCGGAGGGCCGCCTGTTGAGCGATCTGAAAACCAAAAGAAGTAACGGGATGATGAATGAAAGGATAATAGGGGAGGAAAGGAAGTGGCGAAGATGAGTAGGTTTCCAATTGCCTGATAAAGTGACTTGATATTCATCCGTAGGAGTGAGGGGGGAAAAACCCCGAAAAAACCTCACCCAGGTCGGTCCCGACCGGGGATCGAACCCGGGCCCGCTGGGTTCGGAGTTAGACTCGCTAATGCCTCAGCCACAACGATGGATTATATAAAAAATAAACATTCTATTTGCAAAAAATTAATAAGAGAAAATTTGTCCCTTTCAGTAACCATTATTTAGACATTTAGCTATATATCTGAAGTCTGACTAGTGTAATATGTAGCTAGTCGGCAATGTATGCAATGGAGGGGAAAAGGAACTGGCCAACCTACTCCATTATTTTCTTACCTAGTTGCCTTATAAGTGGTGCCTTCTTGGTATTACATGTGAGTTTAAGAACTGTCTTCGGACTGTTAACTAAATAACAATCTATATCTCCTTTTTTCCTTTATAACCAGAATAAGTACCGAATATATCTCGTCCTACTTATGATTAAAACATACGTTTATGGCATTGTAAAATATTAGCTGAGTATTCTCATGTCATTATTAATATAGTGCTTATGTATTATGAAATACGTGTAATAACATACACAATGACGAATTAAAATATAAGTTATGATACTTAATTTTTCTGTATTGTCCCAATTTGGAGATCGTGTTTTCTTCCCCCTTCCTATTTCTTTCTGTGTGAGATTTTTGCTCTAAAGCATCCGCGAACTTACATAAACAGTAAACACTTACGTAATATCGATTATCAGGTTATACAAATCGAACGAGATTCAGTCTATATGTGACGAGAAAGAGTTACGACGGACTAAAATGATGACAGAGTTATGGCGTATACTATTTAACACTGGTATAGTAAAACACCAGCTATATAGCGTTTATTGGTAAAATATATATACATGGCTTATGCATGTCTTGTTCTGTGAAAAACTATAACATTGTTTAACACATCTATAAGCAATTTTATTAGTAAGACTTTAAATGTTTAAAATAAAACAATACTTATGAATACAATATAATATTTGTTACTCAGTCAATGACAAATCAATGTAAAATAATGACTTATATTATATGGCCATTAAGTTTTATACACATAAATTACATATTGCAAACGTTTTCGCCCATTCAGGCATCTTCAGGCAAAATTATACAATATCTCTATATCAAACTGTATAGTCATTATATTGGTGGTAGATAAACTGTTTAAAATTAATTATGTACAACATCTCCAATTAAAATGTAATATTACAGATTATAAAATTAAAATAATATTAAAATTAGAAACAACGTAGTGTTATGATTTAAACTTCAGAACATTCTGTGGAACTCTTGTTCAGTAGAGTCCAATGATTGAGGGTTATATCTGAAATATATAAATATGAAATAGAAGTAGCAAATTATCAAATTTAAAAGTACGATTGGAATGGATAATGAAAGTACTCACGTCGTTTGAACGTGGCAACTGTATAGTTCACTATGAAACATCCTATGTTTGAAGTAGTTATCTGTAATGAAATAATAAATCAAAATTTTGAAGAATTTGAAAATGATTGAAAATGTTAATTTATAGACGTACTTACGAAGATGTGGGACGACCTGCTGTTATCGGACCTGTAGCTAATATGACGTGGGCGAAGTGAGTGTTCGTGTAAACAACTAAAGCGGAAGGATATTACGTTGTGATGGGGTTAGAGGTTGTATAGGGGATTCCGGATTTGAGTCAAATTTTCATTAAGAATGCTGTTCTCTATTTGAATCTGTTTTGCAATATAATATTCTTCTGCAGAGTTTATTAATTTTGTATCTATTCCTGATTTTAATATTTTTAAAGTTTTATGTGTTGGGCCTAATTCATGTCCAGTGTCTATTAGATGGGAGGCGTATGTGGATCGTAAGAAATCCACCGCTTGAAAGTTGAATGTTCGGTCGGTTGCTCAACCTAACCGGCTGATCTCTGACTGGTCGAATCTAACCGGTTCTAAACCCCAATCTGGAGCTCTCTAGTAGGGAGTGTTCCTGGAATGGCATTAATATTAAAATATAGAGTATAAATAAGGTGCATTACAAAAAGAAATAAGATTAATTACAGCATAAAAATGAAGTAAATATTCTTAACAGTACACAAATCATTTATTGAAAATCTTAACATTTAGAAACTATATTTTCATAAATTGTAAGTGATAAACCGGTTACATATTGACAGAGGCACTTCGTGACAAAACCGCAAACCTACCGCAGTGTAGGCTACTACTAGGTATATTCATCCTAATGAGTGTATTATGTTTCTTGTCTACTTTCAAGACAAATCGAATACTTTACGAAAATAATGCTCTTATATGTGACGAGCACTAAAAATGATCGACTTATACCAATATGTTATTTATATAAAAATTCAGATAAATCGTGTTTTTTCTGTTTCAGTTCATTGGAGTCGTTACATTAACACTTTTATTTATTTTACAGGTACTGTATAAAATTATATCCATCTCCCTTCTAATACTATATTTGGGTAAGTACTTTTTAATGTTAATTTATCTTCATACAAGATTGTGGGAAAAACTCTTCCATTGCGGTTTTTACAATATAGACCTATTGAATTTTCCTTCAAAAATATTATAATATTTAACTTATATCATTACCTAGAATATTAGATACTTTTAAACCTAATATAGCCTACATTATACTTGAATATTTAAAATTATCGTTCTTTGTTAGTGTTACAGTTTAATTTCTTCGTAGTAGTACGGATTTACATATTTCTCAAGCATTTTTTATACTGTTTACTATCTACTATGACTCTGTAAGCTGAAATTAAAGTAGATGTCCCTAGGAGCACTATATTTCCCTTAAACGTTGTTATTGTGCTTAAATGTATTACATAATGTGTGACGAAGGTTATTAACAGAACTTAACTGCCTCAGGTCGATGGAGTCTTGAATGCTTTTAGCAGCTTCTTGTCAAGTCCTTCTTTGAACGTTGTTTCTTCCTGATACCATCTAAGTATGGAATTAATTTTTCATCTTGTTTCTTTCCCCTTAATACTTTCCATTAGCTTTGTAACTTGATCTCCTTCGAAACTTCCTCATAAGATGACTTTAAAGTTCTTGTTTCACTATTTTAAGACGTAATACGTGTATTTCAGTCCTGTAAGTAAATATCATCTGTGTTCGGTTCTTAAATCTTAGTACGTCTTCATACGTCCCAGCAACTATATAATGCACAGTCATACAGTTGTAGGCAAGTAAGTTGATCACTTCTTACCAATTTGTTTCCGGGAATCATTGTGAGTTTTATAATAGATAAATCTGTACTAAGGTAGATCCTCTTTGAATACTTCAGTTTACTACATTGTTATTTTATAGTTATTCTGTTTTATCTAACATAATGTTTTTCCTCCGAATGGAAACTGTGCTTTAGATAAAGTATATTAAAGAAGAAAATAAACTTTCATATTGTTACCTGGAATTTTAATGAAATAATGAATTTATTGAATACAGTACTTTACAGGTTACATATTACATTCATTTTCTACATCATACATTCTGTAAAGATGATAATATAACGCTCAGAAATATAAATGTTTTAAAATCTATTTATGATTAAACAAGAAACAGTGGAAATACATTATTTATATTTAAATACATCTCTAAATAATTACATATTATAACTAAATGTGAAACACATACCTTAAACGATACCTTTCATTTTTATTTACAGTAGACTTTTATTAATCCGGCAATTCCTTGCTCAGAGGGGTGCCGGATTAGCGAGGGTGCCAATTTACACAGAGTGTATAAAAACATCATTAAATTTTATTTTAGAAACTGCTCCAACTACTCCGCTTGCACGTGGCCTGCGCATGTACTGTATATGTAAGGCTACATAACTAGATATAATTATACAGGGTGAACTGTATGTTTTGTCATCCATTTTAGGGGGTTATTTTTTAGACGTTTCAAATGAAGTTTCATACAATTTTATTTTGCTCGTTTTTATTTGTTTGTCGAGATACAACATTCGAGATGAAACATTTTATAGCGTGTTTTGGGAAAGCCATTAATTTAAATCCGAATAAGTTCAGTCAATTCAAGAAAGTAGCGTATTATGATAAGCAATGATTTAAAGAAATATATTTTTGTCCTTTAAATGTGCAGAAATTTGACTCGATAAAATTTAATATTTTAAAATTCCTCTTCTGAACGAAATGTTACATTTGTCCGGAACAAATTTCTGCATATTTGAAGAAGAAAACTAAAATTATTTCAATAATTTACTATCATAATACACTGTTCCCTTAAATTGACTGATCATATTGGGAATTAATTCAGTAGCTTTCCAAAAATACGCTATGAAATCTTCCATAAAAATATCTTTTCTCAAGAAGGAAACAAAAACGAGCAAAATTATATCGATTTTTTATTTTAAGTACTCCAAAGAATAACCCCTTGAAATTAATGATATTACCAACGGATCATCTTGTATATGTGTATAAGTAATAAAGAATAACACATGACATCGGTGCAGTTTTCCCACAAATCTATTGCAGTAGAAGTGGTAAGAAGTATACTTGAAGGAGGCAGCATAATTGACAGGCGTGATTACTGAGGGGCGGATTAACGAAGACCAATGTACTTTGCTCAGAATAATGATTTTCCATTCTGATAAATTTACAACGAATGACAAGTATTAAATACGATAAGAACATATATTTTTTTGTTGTTATCACGTCCCTCAACTGGTTTCTTCATACATTACTGGGTATTTAGTTTCTTGTTTAGTTCCCATCGATATTACATTATAAATAATATTGTTAAACATAGATATATAAAATATGTTAATACTTTAAAATAATATTTTAGAATTATTTTCCTAACTCACACTTAAAAATGTCCATGAGTATTCAAGTAAAGCAACGTAGATCATAAAGTGTCCAATGTAGGAGTATAATGAACGAAGCATTAAATGATATCCAGAAAAATACACATAGAAAGCTTCTAATAAAAATTTTCCTATTGAAAAATATCCAAATTGAAATGTTCAGTAATGAAAAATGCACAGAAATTATTATTATTATTATTATTATTATTATTATTATTATTATTATTATTATTATTGATCTTTCCAACAAATAATATTAACAAAGACGCTGTGTTGCAATATGTGCGTCATTACTTCATAACGGTTTTTGTGGAAACATAAATACTAAAACTTTCAAAGTTTCATCTATATGTCTTTATAGTACCCAAAAACGAAAGCAATTGCATTCAAATATGCTATCTATAGACTCCATATACCAGCTACCTATAAACTGGAATGAGGTTGCCTGATTCGAAGTATATGTGACGTCACAGCACAGGTACAGGTACGTTCGTATACAAAATAGTTACGCATTATCTGCCCTCTTCCTCTAGAAAGTCAAAACCGGGACATAGTCATAGTGAGTAGTCTTATCGATCACTGATCTTACTAGTCGTATTATTTACATAACTACATCTTTGTGGCTGATTGAAGGTTCATTGCAGAGGTAAAATGCCTTAGGTAAGACGCTCAAGCCTGTAATATTGCAAGGCATAGTTGAGGATATTTGAACTGTCAGTATAGACAACATTATATATAAATTGTGTAAAATAAACATAAAAGTGACAAAAACAGTGCACTGAAAGACACTGCAATACCAAAAGGCACAGAAAGTATGTTGAACACGATAGAAAAGAACCAGTACTATCACAATTTGAAAATTATGAAGATATTAACTCGACGTTTAGCATGAATTTGTGTAGCTTACCATGTTGTTCAGTGTCAATATCCCAATGAATTAATTAAATAACCTAAATTTTAGGGACTTCTAGAAAAGTACATAGAAAATTAGTGGGTTTTCATTTGTCGAGAGATATCAAACAGAAATAAAGTTTCCTTATAATTCTGTCGATATCAAATCTGGCTGTTATTTTATGTTAATATCTTGGTCTTATAAACTACTATTCATTTTGTTTGAATATTCGAAAAATATATCGATAAGCTAGGCCAGATCACCTCTGTGGTGTAGGGGTCAGCATGCTAGTCTCTTACGTAGAGGGGCCGGGTTCGATTCGTGGTTGGTTTAAATTTCCTGGTTGAGATTTTTCAGGGTTTTTCCTCAACCATAAGGCAAATGCCAGGATATTCGGGCCACAACATCCCTGAATATCACCGGCCTCTTTCATCACCGAAATCATATTCATAACAAATCAGTAATATATATACAGTTGTCATCTAGTTCACAGCATTAGAACCAGTCTAAACAATAGTACACAGGCCTTCGAATTTCACGCGAAAGATTAACTCGCGATATGACCAAAGATGTTAAAGCGAGTATAAATAACAGCGAGAAAAGAAAAGAAAAATCATTTTAAAAAGCCAAAGAGAATTTTATTGGAAAATAGATATGTGTATTCCTATTTCTCGTCTTACAACTTCCGGTACATTAGAAAACGGGATGATATTAACTGATTTTGATTAAAAATGCCGTTGTTTTCGATTTTACATGATTTCGTACTTTTCGAATCGGGTTAAGTACCGGTACGATATTGGGGGGTCGCAAACAAATGTCTCTCCAAAAAAGTGGGTCGCGCCTTCAAAACGTTTGGAAACCACTATTATAAGACAAGAGCAACGCGAAAAAGAAAACCAGATAATGCATATTGAGCGAGGACATAATATTACAAATGTGACTGACACCATAAGTAAAAATTAACTGATACCAATCAGCGAATACTGCAAAATTCAGTATATGAGGATTTATTTCATTCAACCAATTAAAATTAAATGCAGGAATCCAAAATAAGAACAAAAGATTTGTTCCACCACGGTTCGGAATCGATTCTGAACTGCCTGCTCATGTGCAGTATCTCAATGTATGTTCCAACAAGACTAGAACTGAATCCAAACCGATACTCATGTCCTAGTTCCCTGTTCCAACAAGCTTTAGAACTCGTTCGGAACGAGTGAAATTGGTTCTCGATTAAGAGCAGGCACTGGGAATTCTGAACTGTTGACGCATGCGCAGATGGTTTAATCTGAAGTTATGGTTAAAATGCTTCCAGACTATAGGCAGATTAATATAAAAAAATCGATCATGAGTGATTTGGAACGTGATAGTGATATATCTTATGACGATTTAATTTAGGAAGATGAATATAATTTTAATATGAGGAGAAACTCCATAGGCCGCGAAAGAACAGTTCAAGAAACGTTCCAACAACGTAAAATCCCGAACTAGTTCTGACTCCGTACACAACTGGCACACGCGTCGAAAGAAGTTCGGTATTATTTCGGAACGCGTTCTGAATTGCTTGCTGGAACAAACCTAAAGATTTGTAACATAGACAATTTTGTATAATTAAAATTTTAATAAACAGAACAATGTACATTTCTTTTCTACTATTGTTACAGATAGCTGGTTTCTTTACAACTGTACAGTCGTTATATTTGTGAAGTGAAAACTTTTATAATGATTATTTTGCATTTCATTTTATGACACCTCACAAACTGAAGGATTAAAAATAGTCTACTTTTTTTTTCTCTGTTCCTTTTTTATAGGCCCCACTGATTGACTTAATGTTGGGTTTTCCTTTGATTTTAGGCTGTTATATTTGTGAACTCAGTATCCCTTTCTAAATTCATATATATACAATTTACGAAAAGTATAAAAAATTAAAAACCAAAATATAGTAGGCCTATTCAAATATTTAGTTTATCTTCTGATTTTCCTTATTCATGTTTTTTTCCTTACAGACTTCTCATCACGTTGCTTTTCAGTTTTAGATTTTTCATTTATGTTTCCTTGATTGTCAATATATTTAGGTACCCCTCTCAGTATGTTAAGAACTTTGACAGAAATCGAAGTTTCATCTATTGTAAATCCCATATGACCCGGAATGTATTCATTTGGCACTACTTTACGAATGAGATGTATGTCACTTGGTTTCGATCTCATTAAGTAAATAGGATGCTCGAATGCAGCCCAATTCTGTAAACCACTTTTTCTCAGCATATAAATCTTCTTATCAGCAATTATACTGAGAGCTGCGTTGAATGTCAAATGATTGTATATTGGTAGAAATTGAGAATCAGATATTTTATAATAAAGACAATATTCAGTCCTTCGAATAGTAGGATATAATTCATTTAAATTATTTACCACTTCGTCATACGCGAGAAAATAATCATCGGACAGTGTGTATTCCTTTCTCTCTAAATCGAGAATTCCACCACACCTTTCACTAATTATTAGTACTTTTAATTGCATGTTTTTATATTAACTCTACGTCACTTATTTTGGAAATTAATTAATGGTACAACATATTTGGAACACAGCACAATTTATTTCACGGCTGTAACCATTAGTAGTTTACTTTCTTCAAATTCTTAATTGTTTATATTAGTTTACTCGCAATGTAAAGGAAAATAATATTCTGATATTTGAAAGAGATTTAATTGTATATAAATAATTTTCCGCATAATTTAGGCCAATACTATTCTTTACTTCGTTTGCTGTATTATACATCAAAAATGTTTATAATTACATAATATAATCTGAAGAATTTCTCACACTTGTTTCTTATTAACAGTAGTCGATTCTCGTACTATAACAAAAATTCTCAATAAAATAAATCCATTACTAGCGTAATATAATAGAGAATGAAATAAATCCTTTTTTAGAAACGATGTCAATCATTCTTTTGGACTTCGGATATATAATAATTTTAATATTAGTATTATAGAAGACAATTATACTTTCATAAGGACTCTTCTTAAACTGTTGCATATCACCAAATTAACCGTTAAGAATTAGTTACGGTGAATTCCAAATAGTGGTACCTATATACAATTTAATATCTCTTAAAGTCATTTGATACCACAATTGCTGTTCTAGGACGGCTTCTCAGTGCCAGTAGGCGTACGTAAATAAATATAACTCCTTTTCTATAACATTTCACTGTCAATACTTCATGTGAAAAATGATCTTGTTCTCGCCACATATTCGTTTGGAGTATAGAAATTAATATTACGTATCATTAAAAAGTTTCACTACGTAATTAATAAATCAAGATGATTTATTCTATACACAAAACACTACTTTGCATAGAACTTTTTTGTTATCCGAATACAGTAACATGTAAAGTATTACCACATTTATGTAACACTAAAGTTAGCTTACTTGTAAATTTTATTACCGTTGTATCATGACAATACGAATAGGGATGTGCTTAATTCTCGTGCTGAGGTTTGTCTTTTGTTCCCTCTTCGCCGTTCATTTGTTTGACTGTTGCCGGATCTGGGCGAATTCAGTGACAATGTATAACTCGACGCGACTGTTTCATTTGGTTACAACTCCGGTCCTATATAAAGGGAGCCACAGACAGAGACAGAAAGACAAAGATTTTGCAGAGTAATTTATTATAATGATAGAGTGATTTGGATGTCGTATGTTACAACAAAGCCTCAAAAGAAATAAGACTGACAAATGAGAATTGAGTATAGTAAATTCCAATAGAGAGAGAATGGCTGTGTGGCTGTTGCAAAGAGAGTATTTACGCGAAATATTCATTTTATAATTTCGAAACCTTGGATGCAAAACTGTCAAAGAAGATTACCGTGTTTTGATGCAGCATTGATTGAGAGCTACGTGACTTCATTCGCTCAATATTTCTAAGCAATTAATATTTTAGTTTTAAGTACACGAATACCACTTCAATAAAACAAAAATGACTTAATCCACTATAGAGTGATGACAATTACAATAAAGAATATCAAGAACTGAAATTATTTACAGGGCGTGTAATTATTGTAAGAAAATAACAAAAGTCTCTCCGAAAAGGAACATCATGTACTCATGGTTATCTTGTGTAAACCACTGCTTATTAATTGGAAGGTTAGTTACAAGAAAGTAAGGCACAAATCGTTCTCCAACATAGCCTTGAATCGGACAACATTGATATTGTAATTTAAAATAATGATCCAATTAATCCGTGACTCGATAGAGCTACCCACACAATAATTTTTTTTTTTCATTACTGGTTCTATCAATGACATTTTGTGGGTTCTCTCTGGCCCAAAACCGGAACTTTTATTTGTTAACAGTCCCGTTGAGATGAACATATGCTTCATTAGAGAACCATATCATGTTCGAAAAGATTTCATCTTTGCATCCTTCCATAAGGCGTATTGCGATCCGTTCTCTATAGTTTTGCATTCGACAGCTTTTGTAACAGATTTTGTAAAGGAAGAGTTTGAGGTCGCTATGTAATATTCTTTGCACTATGCATCAGGATATTCCAATGTTGCTTGTGGAGATGACTTGTTAGGACTGCGCTATATAGTAACTCGTAGCTTTTCTGTTTTCTGAGAACGAAGTGCTGATGCTCGAGATCGTTTTCATTTCTATACATTGCCTTCTTCTTGAAACTTTCTGTGTAAATGGAGGATTGTGTTCCTTGCTGGAGCCCACTGTGTCTGAAACACAGAGTGTAAACGCTATAAACTGCAAAAAAAAAAAAAAAAAAAAAAAATAGTGATAGAGCGTAAATTACTAAACAAAAAAGTCTAATAAAATAATTGTTCTGTAACTATTGTAGTTTCCCTAGAAAAAATGTTATGCGAGTCTAACGTTTTTGGAAATGATAGTAGACCATGAATAATTACTTCGGTCCGCCACGTATATTGCAACTGTGATGATATAAATCAGGGTATTCTGTTGTCTGTCTGTTGTGGTGGTGTTAGTGTGTGTTGGACAGAAGGTAATTTGCAATGACGTTCACATTTACTCGAACAGTAAATATTACATTACTATCAAGCCTAAAAACATGGCATTTTAGGAGTTAAAAACATAAATAGAAGGAAAAAAAAAAACAAAATTTTACTACACATCATATTTAGTAGACGAGAAGTGCAGGTTGTATAATTTTGGCTGTTAATATCGTTTACACACTGTATAGCTCGAAATCAATTGAGCCTCCATCACACTTTTAATTCGACATAGAGCAGAGCTGTTTTAGCTCACTGCTCAACAGAGAGTCTCGCATGCTCAGTCATGGCAAAATATTGAGAGACGAATGGAGACAAGGTGACAATGTAACTTCTGTAGGCATTTCCAAAAGATAAATAAATAAATAAAAATAGTAAATGTGCGCGCGAAATTCAAATAACTTCTAATACAAAGTAAAATTTTTATTCAGTTTCCAAACGCATCAAATATCGTGCACCACTCTGTGTAACTTATATACTGTATTACACAGAGTCTTTCATAAGCAACGAGTCTATCGAAAAATCAACTATTTTGGATAATTTTTTGAAATGAAGTTCATCCTCACGAGAAAGAATCTTTCCCGGTGCCGTACAGTCGTTTTGGAAAGAAACACTTCCTCCCCCGACGCCAGAGGAAGCTTCTTATACATGTGTAATATGCATTTGATGTCAATTTAAATGACTTGGAGCATGACTTCTATACGCCATGCCTATACACATTGTTGCGATAGACTGGAATGATAAAATATCACGCAGCCGCTTAACGTTATTGCAGAAGAGAAATATTGCTCCCTGGTTTGAACTTGGAAACAGTGTCGCTCAAATGAAGCGTTTGTTCCGTAAACGAAGTTTTCCAGGCAGGCGGACCGGTCGCACAGGCTTAATCCGTTGGCCTTCGCGATCACCCGATTTGACTTCCCTGGACTTCTTTTTCTGAGAATTCATCAAGGATCGTGTCTATGCGACTAATCCATACACCACTTCTGAATTAGTGAAACGAATTGAACACACGCCTGACATGCTCGCCAGAAGCCATAAAGAGTTAAGACGTCGCTTACATTTGTGCATTCAGCAGAAAGGAAGACATTTTGGAAATTATACACCATAATTTGTCAACAATTGGAACTGTTTTTACGTTTATGTGTTTAATAAAGGTTTAAAACACCAACTATTCTTTCATTTAATAACTCTGGCGACGAGGGGAGGGGGTGTTTATTTCCAAATCGACTGTACGGCACCGGGAAAGTTCTTTCTCGTGAGGCTGAACATCATTTCAAAAAATTATTCAAAATGGTCAATTTTTCGATAGACTCGTTACTTATGAAAGACCCTGTAGTTAAGCCTAAATCGTTTGAATGCGCCTTAGATATTATAACGTGAGACACAGCAAAGCTTTCGGTAGTCGCATCAGACGCTGGCTAGTGATGGTGAGAGCTGTTCTTAGAGCGATCCTACTATAGCTTTTATGCTATTTGAAGAAATTTCAAACAGGATACATATAAGTAGTGCTTTTGATGTGCAATGCAGTATACCAAAGTTTTTCTGCATATTTGGATGGATAACAAATAAGTCCATATACATGTGTTTTTTGGGTGTGAAATGTAAGGGTAACGTCATTGGATTGGCAATGTAGTGAAGAAACAATTGTAGCGAAACCAATAAAACATAGAATGATAAATTGTTTCAACTTGGTGGCATGACTATTCTGAGACAAAATTAACGGACTCAGTTTCCATTCTATACGCCTTCCAAGGCTCCAACCAATAGCTTAGTCTGTTTTCGAAGCCCAGAATGTACTCGCTCTCTCTCTCTCTCTCTCACGCTCTCTAAAAAAAAAGACGCTGAAATTTTCTGAAGACGACGTTATTCCGTGCGGAGTAAAATAGACAGGACAACTTTTCTTGTGCGAAAATAATGAAGCTGCAAACTTTAAACATTCTGCCCTTAGGGTTAGCATTACTACCCTCGCGGGGTGCACAGCCTGTATACTTTTCGCATCATTCCAGTCGGAGCGTTTGCCCCTCCCTTCAATAGTTCCGTGGTGGGAGATTCTCAAAATTTGTAACATCGCAGTATCCGGTTGTGAAATATTTATTCATTTTCAGGTAGATGTTTGTTATCTACGTAAGTGCACAGTGAAGATATATCTGAATCAACCTATACACTAATTTACTAAACGCATCCAAGCTGTTTAACTGTGTAACATACCCAAGCCACGAGATGAGAAAATATATCACCACAAAGACCATGATACTTCAGACGATGAATGTAAGGTTCATCTTCATCTATCACCAGTAAAATCCACTTGCACACCTTCCTACTCTGTGAATGTCCGTCTGCCCCGCAGTTCAACTAACTTGATTATAGAACTGATTATTCTGATACTACTAATGCGAATTGTCTGCTCGCTCGTTAGAATAAACTTCATAGACAATCCTAAAGATACTAACCCAAACATTCACTTGATCTTTTAACCACTTTCCGAAAAAGCAAACTTTAATCTCGTTTACAGACGCTATTGCGAAATTCTTGTAGGTCTAGACAAATTTCATGTGAGATCATTTCATCCTATGTTTCTTTCATAACTGTCATTCCTTTTGAAGTATTATGTTGCATAATAAATGTTAACGTTTTTTTCTTGCTCCCAAACAATATTAGATTATTTGACTTAATTGTCTTCCCCAGATTCTGAATCTGATATACTAAATTTATAAACAATAGGAAATTAAATTAAATTTGTCACCAAAACTTAAACATTCTTACTTTTATTGCAATAATTTTCTAAGTCTCAGTATAAGATATTGAAAATAGTTAATTCTTGCTATTTATTTCAATGTGGCTTGATTATAATGAGTATTGTCCGGTCATGGAACGAACTGTATCGGAAGCAAGTCGCTGCTTTATGTTTGTTGTCATCCAGTTTGTGATTAAATTTTAAAGACGTACCGATTTCCATGCATAATGGCGCAAGTCACCTGCAATTCGCTAAATTACTTCTCCTTCTTCTTCTTCTTCTTCTTCTTCTTATTATTATTATTATTATTATTATTATTATTACTTACTTACTTATTTACTTACTTACCTACTTACTTACTTACTTACTTACTTACTTACTGGCTTTTAAGGAACCCGGAGGTTCATTGCCGCCCTCACATAAGCCCGCAATTGATCCCTATCCTGAGCAAGATTAATCCATTCTCTATCATCATATCCCACCTCCCTCAAATCCATTTTAATATTATCTTCCCATCTACGTCTCGGCGTCACTAAAGGTCTTTATTCCTCAGGCCTCCCAACTAACACTCTATATGCATTCCTGGATTCGCCCATACGTGCTACATGCCTTGCCCATCTCAAACGTCTTATTAATAATAATAATAATAATAATAATAATAATAATACTATTATTAGTATTATTATTACTATTATCAAAAAGTATATACCCTAATAAAATAAGGTGCCTAGGAAAATATTTGGGATTGAGAGGGATGAAGTTACAGGAGAATGGAGAAAGTTACACAACACAGAATTGCATGCATTGTATTTTTCACCGAACATAATTAGGAAAATTAAATCCAGACGTTTGAAATAGGTAGGGCATGGCGCATGTATAGGTGAATTCAGAAATGCGTAGCCTATAGTGTGTTAGTTAGGAGATCTGAGGGGAAAAAGACTTCTGGAGAGGCCGAGACGTAGATGGGAGGATAATGTTAAAATGGATTTGAGGGAATTAGGATATGATGGTAAGGACTGGATTAATCTTGCTCAGGATAGGACCGATGGCGAGCTTATGTGAGGGCGGCAATGAACCTCCGCGTTCTCTAAAAATTTGTAAGTAGTATACTCTCCTAAATTCCCATCTGCTGCATTTAATCACTCGTAGATTGGCAGGTCTGATATTAAATGTGCTTTGCGATTGTCAAGAATGACGTTAGATGTTCAGTTCATTATTTCGCCGAAACGTCTGAAGGCTTTGTCGCAGAGTAAAGGTGATTGATATATTATATTAAAAAAAAAAAAAGGAAAATGGTTATTTTCTTATAGTAAATTGACTTATTTGGAATCCGGAAAGTTTCCAACAAGAAATTAATAGTAGTTATCTTTTAAACTTAGTCTCGAGCTATTTCTACATCGTTTTCCCGTTTTTCCTCTGTGTTCCACTGTTCGTATTGTCGGTAGAAGAAAGTCAATTGAAGAAAAAAAGAATCTATACAACTTCTTGATTTCAAATCTGCATTTTAAATGACATTTCTACGTTGTCATATTTTCCAGGAAATTGGGGCATGCAGCTTTGAATGGATGTCATTACTTTAATTTTAACTACAAGTTTTGCATCAAACAAAAGGTCTGTAAAATGAGATCTTTACGAATATATTAATCAGAATTATAGAGATAAAGATAAGCCCACAGAATTTCATTAGGATAAGGACCGCCTGTATTAATTGGGCTAGCTTTCTTTGTTATTTGCTGGGGAAGGTACTCCTGGTAAAACATTCACTTTTATTTTAACTATGTTTTTTTTAGTCATTGCAGTATTATTTGTAGGTACTAGCATATTTTAATCCACTCGCCTTTCTTCCAGAATTTTCTGCAGTTGGCTGCTTGTGGTCACTTGTCACCTGCCTCCTTCGTGAAGAGACCCGCCCAACGAGCACATGCTCCTCTTTCCTGTCCTTGGATCCCACGTTATTGTCACAGTTCACCTCGTCGATTAAATCTGCACACATGGCCACCCTACTATCACTCGAGTCGTTCTGCTACCGTCACTACATCAGTTATGCTTGATCTTTTGCTTATGTCGATGCTCCGCATTCTGTCCATCAGAGAGATCTTCGTGACAATGTGCTCCATTTTCCGTTGACATCTTTGAAAAATTGTCTTCTTTGCTGTTAGCGACTGTGTTAGGTTACAGTACAGAAGAACAGCTATCACACGCATTTTCTCAACACTTATTTTATCATTGTAAAGGTTTGGTATGTGTCAGTAGAATGAATTTTATTCCAAAATTTCTTGCAAGCCAGGATAATTATCCTTTTGATTTTCTTTGTGCATTTGTTGTGAAAGGATATTGTATGTCTAAGGAATGTGTAGTTTGCGACACAGCTCAGGCTCACGTCGCTGATTTTCATTTATTTTCCTGTATGATTTATCATAATTTTAATTTTGCTTGGGTTCATGGCTAGTCCAGCCTCTTGGCTTACATGGTTCATGTTCTTCAATGTTATCAGTTCGTTAGCGAATTTTTCCAAAAGAACAATGCTAATTCTCTGCCATTTGTGTTTATGCCGTGTTCTTCCCATTTGAGTTTTCGAAAGAAGTCTTCGAGTAAACTTGTGAATAGTTCGCCTGAGACTTCTTCTCTGACTCCTTTCTCTAATGGAAATTCTTCTTCCTCTGTCTCCAGTCTGATTTTGGCTTACGAATTTGTGTATATTCCTGGAGCTCAAATATTCAGTTTTTCTCAATCCTGAACTTCCTTTCGCGTATCTTATAAAGTTTTTCCTCCCATTTCCTTCTAATTCAATTCAAAATCAAGTGTGCTGATGCAGTGAAATTTGTCAAGTTGAGAGCATTGGTAGATTCTTGGAACAACTTCTCCATCCTCCTTTCATTTTAGTCCACTAGCCTGTTCATAAAGGCAAATAATGGATCCATGTCATGTGAGGCTTTCCTATTGGTACCGACGTGTTGTCTTTAACAATTCTATCTTTCCTACTTTCTGGCATTCTGGAGACATATTTAATTCTAATCATCTTCTAGCGATCCACGATTGTATTGTTTTCTAATATCTTAATAACTTGAATAACGGATTACTTGTTGGAATTGATGTACTGTGATTCTTGTGACCCTTGGCCCCTACGTTAGCCGAGAAAGATCTACGTGAACCTGAAAACAGGCTAATTAAACAACGGTTAACAGTAGCCAGGCTAGCAACTACCTTTAAATGTAGTAAAAATCTATTACTGGAGAAAAATTCCTTCCGGCACCGGGAATCGAAACCAGGACCTCTCAGCTTTGCGCGCTGAGTGCTCTTTCCATTTGAGCTACGCCGAGACCCGCTTCAAGGTGGCGGGCGAACTCTCCTCCTTTGTATCATCAATGGCCTACTAGGTTGTCTATATATAGTCTTCATTCTTCAAAGAGGAATGTATGAATATACAGAGTCCGCCAAAAAATGTATACACTCTTTAAGGAACGAAAACTATCTATTATGTGTTTGTTTTACATTTAAATACTGATCACACGTGTAGTACTGTCTTCAGATAAGCACATGCTTACTTTAAATGTTCAAAATGTTCGCCGTTGCCGACTAAACATATAACGCAACGATAAGCGGTCACCGCAGCTACGTCGGTCAATGTTCCAATGGAGATCCCTGCACATGCCGCTGTAATCTCCTGGCGAAGGTCCTCCAGCATGCGCGGCTTACGTCGATAGACTTGATCTTTCACAGTTCACCACAAGTAAAAATTCATAGCGGTTAGATCTGGCGACCGTGGGTCCTCTTTGTCCAATCCAATGTCCCTGCAGATTGTCATCCAGGAAAGCTCGTACGGCGAGGTGGTAGTGTGGTGGCGCCCCATCCTGTTGGCAGAAGATCTCATCATCAGTTCCATAAAGCGCACATACAGCCGGTGAAATTGATGTGCGTAGAATTTCGAGGTACACTTCTCCAGTGACAGTACCATCAAAGCAAAAGGGTCCTACTAAGCCCCTAGATGATAGTCCACACCACACATAAACCCCCTGGTAGATAGAATGCCTTATCCACATGAACATGCGGATTTTCCGGTGCCCTGTAGACGCAGTTATGCCGATTCACTGTTCCATTAAGTTTAAACTGGGCCTCATCAGACCACACTACCTTCGTCATAAATTGTTCGTCTTCAGTTACATTTGCTGATACCAATCGTAAAATTGCAATCGACTATCAGGATCGTCATTAACATCATTAACCGCGTGCAGTAATCGTCGGATGTAAACTTTCTACTTAGCAGCTTTCAGAATTCGTCGTATACTTGTACTGCTAATACCCACTTCAAGTGCACATTGCGTAGCAGATTTCTGTGGAGAAGTAACAAACCTTTTCCAACACGAGAGCCGACGAAGCAGGACTTGTAGCTGTACGCGGTCTTGCCTATCTTCCTTTGTGAATATCGCAAATCGTTCCATGGGCCTCAAACTTGTCAATAATGAGTTTAATTGTTTGGCGGGTTGGGGATTCTGTTTCGTACTCCCGCCTCCACTGACGCTGCACTTCAACGGCATTATCAAACCTCATAAACCACTTCAGAATGCATTTTCGCTGCTTGAACGTTAAGCGTGCTCCAGCCATTTTCTTTTGATGATTACAGGCTTCGAGACTTGGGACCCGATACAATAAGTTTACTGTGCTTGTACTGTAGGTTGTTGACACCCTGCAGGTAGCGAAAGGTAGAGATGTGTTGAGGTAATAACGTTGCTGTTTAGAGTAGAGTACGGTAATATGGGGAAACACACACATATGTACATTCTGAAAGTAAATATACATTACACAATGACAATATCAAGAGAATATGAAAAGCATTTATTATCCTGTCCTTTATAACCATTTGTAATTAATTATACATAGTGTTAATGTGAAAATAAACATGTATCAATTTTAATATCTTAATCTATCTATTGGTCGTATTTAGAAATTGCAGTTACAGTACCAAATTGCAATGTACTACAAGATACATTTTCAGTGTCTCAAACGTAAATCTTTTTCGGTTATCTGCCAAACACAGTTTGTACTGTGAAAAGCTGCGCTCTACGTCGCATGACGTGATAGGAGCAAAACGAAAAATCCTAACATCATTGCAGTCTCTAAGAGACAGTCCATTATTCTCGAGTAACTCTATGTCTACTAATTTGCAATATTTATATTACACAATGTTCCATATCCGTTATTGTTACATAAAATTGATTTCCACTTCTGTTTTACATGTCCAGTAACCGGTGTACTTGGTGTCTCATTAATTCTCTGTGTCATTTCCTCAATTTTAGGACTTCTGGCATCTCTTGCTCTGACTTTTCTAACCGTGTAATATTTCAGACACAGTTTGAAAATAGGCTTGTATGAAAACCAAATTATTCGTCAGAACCTTCAAATCTAGCACGTTTTTCTTTGCGTATTTGTTGACATTCATTCTACACTACCCCCACCCACTGTAGCCTACGCTTTACCACTATACTCAGTACGCCGTTATGCGGATTTCCCACTGAACTGCTCTATTGGGTCCGAAGTCTCGAAGCCTGGTGATGAAGTACCGGCATCTGTTGAGCGAAAGACCATACTATAACATATACGTAATTCAAAACAATTGACAATATCAATATCCCGATGTAGTCTGACAAATTGTGTATATATATTTTTTTTTTGGCGGACTCTGTATATTACTTTAAATCAAATCTTAATTGGTCACGTAACTAAAGAAATAAGCGGGAAGGAACGTTATACTGTGAAAATTAAGATACTATAATTTTGGGCTTTTGTGACTTGCAGAAGGACTTCATTACATCTTATTCTCTGTCCTTAATAATAACACTCCAATTAACTTCCGGGAATGGTAAAAAATAAACACATAAGTGATTAAGAAATTGAATTGAAAGTGGATAGCCTACTGCATTGTTTTAACATTCCGCCACTAAACGTGACTAAATTTATGCTTCAAGCTAATGAGAGCGACTAATGATGAAAGCCGCAGGTGACGTCGATTTGAGGGTCGACTGCTCAAGTGTACATCAAAGGCAGAGAAGCGTTGGCACTTGAGAAGCGGGACAAGTGGATTCTCGGCCGACTTGTGTCCCTGTTGCTCACAAGAAAACTTTGACAATTCGCTTACAGTCAGATATATGTTGAACCCGCGGCTAGGGGGAAGAGTGTTGCTAGGGTTTCCTCTGTATTGTTTGCTTGTTTCCATAGAAACTTGTCAGAACTACGTGGTTCATGGAGTACATACTTGGCAAATTGAATAATGAAGGCGAAAGTTGTTGATATTAAACGTGGGGAGAAATTTGTATTTAATGTATATAATAGTAGAAACCTTGAAAAACTTATTCACATTATGGATAAGATATAGATATGGGTATATGGATATATACAAAATTAGTTTGGGAAGTCCATGTAAATTACTTCATTACGAGATTGTCTAGAATCCTATACAGTATTTATTGAGAAACTTGAAAACACACCCATATTTGCGTAAAACTTATGTTAAATCAGCTTATTATGAATACTTTCATTCCATTATTGGATATGGAATAACACTTTGGGGAAATAGTACACTTACTTACTTACTTACAAATGGCTTTTAAGGAACACGAAGGTTCATTGCCGCCCTCACATAAGCCCACCAGCGGTCCCTATACTGTGCAAGATTAATCCAGTCTCTATCATCATACCCCACCTCCCTCAAATCCATTTTAATATTATCTTCCCATCTACGTCTCGGCCTCCCTAAAGGACTTTTTCCCTCCGGTCTCCCAACTAACACTCTATATGCATTTCTGGATTCGCCCATACGTGCTACATGCCCTGCCCATCTCAAACGTCTGGATTTAATGTTCCTAATTATGTCAGGTGAAGAATACAATGCGTGCAGTTCTGTGTTGTGTAACTTTCTCCATTCTCCTGTAACTTCATCCCGCTTAGCCCCAAATATTTTCCTAAGCACCTTATTCTCAAACACCCTGAACCTATGTTCCTCTCTGAGTGAGAGTCCAAGTTTCACAACCATACAGAAGAACCGGTAATATAACTGTTTTATAAATTCTAACTTTCAGATTTTTGGACAGCAGACTGGATGATAAGAGCTTCTCAACCGAATAATACCACGCATTTCCCATATTTATTCTGCGTTTAATTTCCTCCCGAGTGTCATTTATATTTGTTACTGTTGCTCCAAGATATTTGAATTTTTCCACCTCTTCGAAGGATAAATCTCCAATTTTTATATTTCCATTTCGTACAATATTCTGGTCACGAGACATAATCATATACTTTGTCTTTTCGGGATTTACTTCCAAACCGATCACTCTACTTGCTTCAAATACAATTTCCGTGTTTTCCCTAATCGTTTGTGTATTTTCTTCTAATATATTCACGTCATCCGCATAGACAAGAAGCTGATGTAACCCGTTCAATTCCAAACCCTGCCTGTTATCCTGAACTTTCCTAATGGCATATTCTAGCGCGAAGTTAAAAAGTAAAGGTGATAGTGCATCTCCCTGCTTTAGCCCGCAGTGAATTGGAAAAGCATCAGATAGAAACTGACCTATACGGACTCTGCTGTATGTTTCACTGAGACACATTTTAATTAATCGAACTAGTTTCTTGGGAATACCAAATTCAATAAGAATATCATATAATACTTCCCTCTTAACCGAGTCATATGCCTTTTTGAAATCTATGAATAACTGATGTACTCTACCCTTATACTCCCATTTTTTCTCCATTATCTGTCGAATACAAAAAATTTGATCAATAGTCGATCTATTACGCCGAAAACCGCACTGATGATCCCCAATAATTTCATCTACGTACGGAGTTAATCTTCTCAAAAGAATATTGGACAAAATTTTGTACGACGTCAACAAAAGTGATATTCCTCGAAAGTTACCACAGTTGGTTTTGTCCCCCTTTTTAAAAATAGGTACAATTATGGACTCCTTCTATTGTTCTGGTACAATTTCCTTTTCCCAAATAGCAAGTACAAGTTTATAAATTTCGCTATATAATGCGCTTCCGCCCTCTTGTATTAATTCTGCTGGAATTTGATCGATACCTGGAGACTTGTACTTTTTCAGATTTTCTATCGCAATTTCGACTTCTGAAAGCGTGGGTTCGGGTATAAATGGCTCAGCAGTTTGTATTTCAATTTCGTCCCGATCATTTCTATTTGGCCTATGTACATTTAGTAGTTGCGCAAAATAGTTTTTCCATCTGTTTAGGATTGATGGAGAGTCTGCAAGCAAGTCACCATTCTCATCCTTGATCACGTTTACCCTTGGCTGATATCCGTTCTTAAATTCCTTTATACCCTTATATAAATCTCGAATGTTTTTATTCTTACTATTTGTTTCTACCTCATTCAGTTTTTCCTTCAAGTAACCTCTCTTTTTATTCCTAAGTGTACGACTTGCTTCCCGTCTTTCATTGAAATAATTATCTCTCTTCTCCTCAACTGGATCCTGTAAGAATTTCAATTTTGCCTGTTTCCTTCTTTCTACTACCGGAAATAGTACACATATTAATAAAATATTTATATTGTAGAAGAAGTCATGGAATTCTTCAAGGGTCAATATTAGGGCCCCTAGTTTTTCTAGTGTTTATAAATGATCTTGCCCCCCTAATAAAAGATGTAGGTCATCCCATGTTATTTGCAGATGACACAAGTATAGTAATTACAGCCAATAACTCCAACACATTCCAATCTTTAAGAGAAGAAATTCTCTTCAAAATATGTGTCTGGTTCTCAGTCAATAAATTGGTATTAAATTGTAACAAAACTAACATAATTCAATTTAAATCCTGTAAAAATTCAACCTCGCAAATTTCTAGCGCAATAATTAACAATAGATCCCTATTAGAAACAACAATAACCAAATTTCTTGGCTTAAAAATCGATAATGTGTTAAATTGGAAAAATCATATTAAAGAAATTACCCCCAAACTAAATTCAGCTTGCTTTGCTATTAGATCTATGCAAAAGATAGTAAATATCAGTAAATTAAAAACAATATACTATGCATACTTCCACTCGATAATGAGTTTCGGAATAATATTCTGGAGAAATTCCACAGATAGTAACAGTATATTTCTATTACAAAGAAGAGTAATTAGAATAATGGTAGGTGCCAAATCTAGGGAATCGTGTAGGACTATTTTCAAAAAACTACAAATAATGCCCATGGCTTGTCAGTATATCTTTTCATTAATAATCTTTCATACTCCATCGGCAAGTCTATCGTACTATCAAAAAGGAGTGCGTTATATGGCAGTAAAATTTTAATAGCCTCCCTATCGATATAAAAAATGCAACTCAAAACATAAGATTATTTAGGGCCAAATTAAAGACGTACCTAATTCCTCACGCCTTCTATTCTGTAGGTGAATTCATGACATTCAGTAATACTACATCAAATTGATACTAAAACTTTGTGTTGTACTAGTAGACTATATTGTAAATCACATCTGTATATATTTCATCTAGACTGTGACTATAAATTAAGACTTTATAATAGTATTAAGTTTTTTGACTTGTTCCATATTCTAGCTGTAAAGCAATGTATGAATACCATGGAATGTTAATAAATACAATACAATACAATACAATCTATACTAATAATAAATCTGTAGCCGAAATTTTTCTGATAATTTTCGATTTTTCAAAAATAATTGGTCCTAACATATATAATTAACCACCCTGAAACGGAAAATCGCTTTTCTGAAATTTTTGTTTGTCTGTCTGTCTGTCTGTATGTTTGTTTGTTACCTTTTCACGCCATAATGGATGAACGGATTTCGATGAAAATCGGAATATAAATTATGTTCGTTGTAACTTAGATTTTAGGCTATATGGCATTGAAAATACATTATTTAAAAGGGGGGGGGTTATTAGGGGGCCTGAATTAAATAAATCGAAATATCTCGCTTATTATTGATTTTTGTGAAAAATGTTACATAACAAAAGGTTCTTTCAAAATAATTTGCGATACGTTTTATTCCTTGAAAAATTTTGATAGGACTGATATTTAATGAGATAAATGAGTTTTAAAATTAAAATAACGGCCATCTAAGGCCGTATAATAAAATAAAAAGACTTTGTCTATAAGGGGCCTTGGACAGCAACAATCGAAAGCTATGAAAGATAGCCTACAGAGAATGTTTCTGTGTTTGTATGAAGTAATATCGAAAGCTAAATTAACCGATTTGTATAATTAATTATTATTTCACCATTGGAAAGTGTAGTTTCTCTAGATCGACATAATGCTATAATGTTATTACAGTAACTTCTGATATAATATAATATAATATAATATAATATAATATAATATAATATAATATAATATAATATAATATGATATATGATATGACATGACATGATATGACATGATATGATATAATATAATATAATATAATATAATATAATATAATATAATATAATATAATATAATATAATATAATATAATTTAAGTTATTTGAAGGGTTCAGAACCATAGTGGACCAAACGCCATTTACTGAATAGGCCTACGTAGAAAACAAGGGTTAAAATTAAGTTATTACCATAATTCAATGGGAACCTATAACAAGTAAAATAAAGTATACACAATAAATCTAAATGATGTCAATGTTCATTAAACTATGGTTGCATGTAATAAAAATTAGAAACATGTTAAAGGAATTGTCATTGCACCAATGAGTGGTCTCTGGACCAAAATGATCGCATTTTAATTATTTGGATGCAATTTAAATTAAGTACAGTAACATATTAAACGATTTATCCTTCTATCAAACACGAATTTTCCCTGGATCAAATGTCCTATATTAATTATGTAATTACTTTATATTTATTTCCAACGGGTGCAGCGGAGCGCACGGGTACGGCTAGTACAATAATGATAATCATGACTAATACTTCTCTTGATGAAAACTGTAAGCCGGTGATCGGCAAAAATGTCATCTTGATCACTAGCAGTAGTGACGTCGCAGGGCCAGTGTAGTAAACTGTTTTGCTTCACCCCTTCCTATTCATCCAACTTCTCTACAACTCCAATACACAGGCATCTATCAGTGGTGGGTTACCTGTTCAGATTTAGATTGTTTCTTTCTCAAAATCTTCAACGTCTGTTCGGAAACGTGTGTTTAAGAAAGATTGGAGAAACAGTATTAATTGTTGTGCACATAGTGACAATGTAGAAGCCTCTTGTGTTCTAAAATTCTAATAGGCACTTATAAATCAAACATCTAGCGACAATACGAGACGTAATAAGATTATCACGAATTCATAGGTAAGCATGGGCATATCCAAGTTATTGTAAACGGAAATGTGTACAGTAGAAAATAAGTATAAAAATTGTTACGAGATAATACGAGACGTCATAAGGTTATGACGAAATCATAGGTACACATGAGTTATATCGCATTAACACTGATAGTCATTGTCCAGTAATGATCGGAAAATCACATTTAAGCTTTGAGCGCTAAGCATTTCAAACTTTCAATTGCTTCTCCTGCAAAATGTATTCCAAATGACATCCATCATTCTTGCAGTGGACTCTTCAATTGTAAACGAAAATGTGCACAGTATAAAATAAGTATAAAAATCGTTACGAGACAATACGAAACGTCATAAGTTTATGACGAAATCATAGGTAAACTTGAACATATCCAGTGTAATATTGTAAATGAAAATGTGTCCAGTAGAAAATAAGTGTAAAAGTCATTTTCTTTCCGTAGGGCTAGAAGAAATTAAATCATAAGAAACTAAATTCAATTACTAACAGCAAGCTATGAGTCAAAGGGGAATGCAAGTTATGTTACTGCTTTGGAAGTGCTATAATGAAGGACAGTTCATTAAATAAAAGATGTCGGAATAAAATTTCTAATATTATTTGTCCTGAATAATATGATGTTTTCAGCAGTATGAAATTATCTACACGGACAATACAAAGAAGGATAAGGGATATTGAAACACTAGCTGAACGAGAAATGAAATCAAAGATGCATAAACAGTGGCCTAATCTTTCGCTTTAGGTGAAAGTAAAGATATTGATACAATAGAAATGGTAATGTTCACCCGCGGAGTTACGAAGGATTTTCTTCTATAAGAATATTTGCTCGATGTCATTGCACCCGGAGTAAATACAACAGGAGAGGAGTTATTCCAAGCATGAAGAAAATATATAGAAGAAATTTATCTGAAAATAAAGCAACTTGTATCTGTAGTAACAGACGGGATTCGCAACATGACTTTATCTAATGGACTAACGTGTTATTTAAGGGAGCTGGAAATAAGTGAGAACTTAAAGTGTTGCCATAGTATAACACAGCAGACTAGCTTAGATTTATTTAAAATGGCCTCTATACAAAAATATGTATAGTCCTATTTTAGGTCGTCTGCCGCTACCTTACATGGCTGCTATGTTTGGTTCTACATTCAGTATATTTCCAAACAATTGCTTTGTGAAAGAAAATTTGTAAAATCTAAAAAAAGATTGTGACTAATAGACGAAAATTTACTATTTTTATTAAGAGTGGCAAGTTGTAACGTATTTTCCTAGGTTGTTGTAGCACAATAAAATTAAAGTGAAATAAAACATAATCTGTCCATTTATAAATCAATATTGTGTAGTCCACGTCAGGTTGAGAGTCCGCCACTGGGATCCGAACGGAGTGCTCTGTACTCTTCGATTGATATTACATCTTATTTATTGCGACTTGCGTCCAATTTTCCGATGGCTGCTGTAAGCCCATTTTTATACGTGAAAGGGTCATGACCATGGATGGGCAACTCGTGCTCACAAAGTGCTAAAAAAAAACTTGAAAAAGAGAAAGACAGACAGAGACAGCCGCAGCAGTTACAAGTTGTTTATAATTTCGCTGCAAAAGCAGTTCACTGCCACAGTGCGCTCTGGCGGCTTATGCAGGTGGTCGTGATATTTACTCCATGATTTTAATTTCAGGATGACGTATGGTACAATAATTATAGTAATTTTATACAGACTATACCTAAACACACATAACAAAATTTTGTTTTTCCTAGCTTTGTGAATTAGTTTAGTATTGGAAACACAAACTGAATATAATCTTTTCAAGATACAACAAATATAGATGCAGTACGTATTTATTATTACATTATTTGTTAATATTTTTTATTATAATATGTATTACTTGAAACATAGAACGCGAGAATTTACAAGTCTTTATACATTAAAGAATATTCCTCTGTTCTCATAAAGGTAATAGTCTGTATTCGCAATCACAAATTCAAGGAAGTATTTTTTACATGTCACGGCAAATAAAATAAATTTACTTCTGAGGTATTTCTGTGCACTGAGAGCTTTTACACTTCTTTATTGTATTAAACTCTGCCCTTAAGCACATACAGTATGTATGGAAGCAAAGAATATATTTGGAAATTCTGACTAAGGCAGCATTACGAACAGTAGATTCCTGATTTCGCTGGAATCTGAGTGGCGTGCTGTTCTGTAGATTTATCAATTCTAGCTATAAACTTTCAGGATCTTCTGTCGCTGTAAGCCAAAATAATTTCAGAAAAATCTCGATTCGTTGTCAATTGTTACTGTTTCTCCAAACTTACCAGTGAATTCTGCTGTAGGTCTTCAAGATTCTTTTATCACTCTTCAAGATAGTTTATAGTTAAGAAAAGTGAAGTTGTCTATGTTCTACATGATACTGCCACATTTAAAATTTATCCAGAAATGCGCTTGGCTAGTCGATCATATGTATGTCGTGCAATTCTGTAACTGTCACGCACAACGTGTTAATGACATTTGATATCAGTCTCACCTTGTTGATATCCCATTTTTATCTTTAGATGTTCTAAAGCAGATCTAGACAGTATTTCTATACTCAAACCTTCACTGTGTTTATTTGTAACATAAAATGCCATGCGTAAGAAAGTGTAATAGAACATAATAGATGCTTTACCTCTCTTCTTAACAAAAAATTTTCTCTTTCGACTCATCACTAAAGGGAAATGATCTGGGGATTATATTGTTTTTCACTTATAACGAGCCGCCACTTACTGCAGACGCGAGCGAACTTGCTTATTGCAGGAACCGCATACAGACACTATAGCTAGTACAGAGTCCGTTCTACCTGCACTGAGGTTGTGTGACACTTTGAGATCACGAGTCGCTCATGGTCATAGTGATGATTGTAGTGATCTTGATATTGATCCTAAAATTGGTGTTAGTGACAATAGCAGCAGTAATGCGTTTTTTATTTCTGTTTGTTGTGGTGGTGGGGGTGGCTTATGTTAGTCATGTAAGTTACACATCATGGTGGTATAGTCCCGTCGCTCTAATTTCCGGCAGCGAATCACGTTGCAGATCGGCTACATTTAAACGTGTGCGTCTTGTGATTCGCTGATGAAGATGTTAAGCATTTCCTAAGGCTGGATAAATACTTAATATAATCGCCCGCCTTTTTGGCTCTTTCGTTGGCGTTCGCAAAAAGCACACGAGGACGTTATTTGCCGCTCAATTATTTGCTGAATTACAGTGCGTTTGGTTTATTATCATAGGAGCTACGACATGATAATGTTTAACGGTGTGGCAAATAGATCCCTCGTCTGGTAGCTCAGCAACGAAAGAACAAAAATGGCGAACGATACTACGTACCTAGACATTATAGAGCTTTGACTTCCTAAGACGTTAGCAAAGAGGAGGAGTCACGCAGGGAATAACAGCGTCGCGACTATATTGACTGAGATTACTGATTGTGGCAGTGATGGGTTCTACTGGGTGTTCATTTCAAAGTGTGTCATGACGTCACTGTTGTTGGGTCACCGATTTGAAGCGAGTTTCAGCTTAAATGTTAGAGAAGTTGCCTATTATTTAAGGCGTTCTTCAATCTGAACTTGAGAACGTGTACGGTATAACTTGAACGTCGTAGCAACAGATGGCGGTCTGTACGGTCTGTGTGCTACCATAACCTCTTTCGAACTGTTTTTTGCGCCGGCAAGTCGTACGCAGGGTATTTGTTATCATCGATTGCGTGCGGTAACATTCCACAACACAAATCAAATGCTCCGTGTCCATGTTGACCGTCGAAGTTAATGTAAACAAATACGTAAGTAATCGTCTTAACCCTCTCCCCATATCCCGACAGTACGTATTTCCAAACAGTTCACATTCCTGCCACTACTGGCGTTACCGTACGTATAGGCACGTACTCTTCAGAATGAACGCCGTACTTGCTAGCCAACTTCTCTGCCTCTTAGATTATACACCTGAGCTGCGGAAGTGTAGGAAGATTGAATTCTCTAGGCTCATCAGCTAGCCACATGAAGGCATACAGCGAGCCAAGACACATTTTGAACTGAACATCCAGTATAACCTGTTTGACATTCTGGTACCGAGTTTTGTTCTTATGTTACAAGGAACGCTTTCGTTATCTACTAAATACATCACAAACATATTTCTGACAATAAGACATATTCTCTTGTCACTTATTTTACATCAGCCACTGCTACGGATTTATAATTAATTATATACACCAAAGCTGACACTACAAACACACAAGTTGTAGTATAGAAAGCTGCTTCTCTGTTTCCTTGCTTCTGTTTCTATGCGATTCCTTTTTTGTTACAAAGATACAATGACAAAGCGCACTGCATAGTAACCTTTGTTGTTTCCATGGCTCCCTCAACCCTTGTCACGTCTGTATTTACAAAGCTGTTATCATAAATTAATATTTAAGTGTGTTCTTACGGGATTCCAAGTGACATAGAACAGTAGTTTGGAGAGAGACAGCAAACTGAAGACTTTCACTGGGTCGATATCGGAGCACATCTCAGCACCATCTTACATTCTCAAGAGGAAGTAGGACAGAACTTATAGTCTAGTTATGCACTCCAAGGTGCTCTAAGAAACACTTCCTATTCGTTAATCTGTTATAACAGATAATGAAATCTAAAAGATTTATTTCTTAATGCTGAAGATTACTAAAATGTGGGTTCTATTATATAGACCTAATTCAATTCATATTGATTAGTTTTATATAACTACTTTTTTCCTGTAAAGGTGGTGTTCAGGCACCATAAATGTATTATGCAAATATTTAAATTTAAAATTTATTGAATTCTAGATAAGAAAAATATTCAGGTAAAGAAAAGGGGTGGGTATTGCAACCTACCACATCATCGAATTCCGTCACGCGTATACAGAGGGTTGTTTCCGATCTCTGATAACGAATTTGAATGACGTCATGTGCTTCAGGAATCACACCGATATGACAGCTGAATTGCTGCGAGAGGTGACAGACCAATGGTGAGTGATTTCATAATCAGAGTGCACGGTGTATCACAGTAGCAATGCCCAAGAAAATTGACCCTTTTTGGGAGGGATACATAACAACTCTTTCCTATGCCAAGTACAGTTACTTGAAAATCATAGGAGCCTGCAAAATAAGACTGGCAAAGCTCGAATGGGATTAATTCCAGAGTGAAAAAAGCAAGCAAATCCATCCTCCGTCACAAGTCGCCGCACCCCAAGAGATGATACAAATTAATTCCATTCGAGCTTTACCAATCTTATTAAGTATACAAAAGATGCCTTTCTTGGGAATAACGGAACATCGTTTATTCTTTTATTTTCACTTAACTGTAGTTGGCATTGGAAAGGGTCGTAAAGTAGCTACCCCTCCCAAACAGGGTCGATTTTCTTGGGAATTTCTGCTGTGAGTCGCCGTACACTCTGACTCTGAGAACACTCACTACTGCTCTGTCACCTCGCGCCACAGTTCAGCTGTCGTGTGACTCTTGACGCACATGATGTCATTCAAATTCGTTATCAGAGATTGGAAACAGCCCTGTACTCCTATTGGCTAGTGATGATAGTGATGGCGTACGCCCTAGAAATTATTTACTAATTTCTTGTGAGATGTTCATTGTGAGTGATCATTTAGATTTAAACAGAAGTGGAATAAGTTAAAATTATGAACCTAGATTCGTGGTACGTTTAGAATGCAGATATGGGTTACCACATTCCATTGCTTAAAGTAGGTAGGATTCCATTACACTGTACTGTTGCACTTCATGGAACTAGAACCTGCGTCACAATCTAACATAACCTATACCATTTCGTATGTAATGCCGTTCCAAGACTTCTATCTTTTCGTAACCCTACAAAGTTATCTCTCCTGTACGTGCATGTAAACATTATTAATATTATACTAAGTAATGAAAGAAACACTCGCCACTGTATTAGAAAGATCGTAGTGTGTGCTGCAGCGTTGTGGACTCTGTACAGGCAACAGCATAAAGACGACTGCGTAATACAATTTTCATACAATTATCAATGTTTATTTACCTCCAGATCGTCGTTAAATGGAAACATCAGGCTAATAATCAACAGGGTATTATAAAAATTCATTACCTTATAGAATTGAATGCCTGTTTTCAACTGAAACTAATTTCCATATTAACAGACTGTACCGAACGCACGTGGAGAGATCACGCGATGTAATAAGATGGCAAATCACGTTGCATATCATAGATGCGAAATATATTTCGCATTAAATGGTTGTTTACTAGATTATTTTGCTTATCTATATTTCAGTATAACTCCAAGGCACTTGCGGTGGATCAAAGAAGGGTTATTCTATATAAAAAGGACTTTTATTGGATCGGATAGCGTGAAACATAGACCTGGTGGATTTTAACGAAATTGTTGTACGTGATTCTAGGAGTATAACAGTTAAGTATAGTGGTAACAATTGAGTAAATATATTATATGTATGTACTTAAAAAATAACAATGAAAAATTGACCACGTAAGTGCTCGTTTTCTGAGAAACTATCAGAGATTCAGAGTATAAATTTTTAAAACTTTCTCCCATTGGTCCAACCTGTACTGGTTAAGAAATTTTAATCCAAAAATTAATATACACAATCATTTAAGGACAGTAATTAAATTTTTACGTGTTATTGTTATTGTTATTATTATTATTATTATTATTATTATTATTATTATTATTATTATTATTATTATTATTATTATTAAACTTTGTCAACATGTATTACAGTATCATTACTAAGGAGAAATGTGAAATAATATTTTAGGTATTCAGATACGGAATTAAAATTTGGCGCGAGTCTTGATGGGAGTCCACTGTAAGTAGGTAAGAGCTTCGCATGGCTGTCCACGAGTAGCTTATATACAGGGGCTCTTGTTTACTGCACATGCGTAGTGTGTTGTAAGCGAAGCTTACACTATAAGGGAGATCGAAATTGTATATCCGTATCTGTACAGGGAACATAAACCATTTTTATAACACAGGAGAGATCTTTCTAAAATTGTTAAATACAAAAAAATATTTCTTAAATTATTTTACGATCGTGTAAATGGATGTGCGATCTATCATGGTACCGTATCTTTTTCCTGAATACAAATCCTCAAAATGTTTAATCTACTGAATATGCAGAATTTTTATGCCCGAAAACCAAAAGTGTGATTTATAGTCACCTGGTCCCCCTACCTCCTTATCTTCTGGCTTATTTTCCTCAAGAGTGATGCCTTATTGATGCCACTAATGAAGGGAAATATTTGGGGCTGAGAGGGATGAAGTTAGAGGAGATTGAGAAAGTTACATAACGCCGAAATGCATGCTTTTTTTGTTCACCTGACATAGTTAGGAACATTAAATCCAGACGTTTGAGATGGGCAGGGCATGTAGCACGTATGGGCGAATCCAGAAATGCATATAGAGCAGTGGTCGTCAGCACTCGCTGAAATGGGTTACGGGTAAGCAGTGCATCGCAATATGCACAGTCGTGCAGGAGGAAGCATACCTTCCAGCATCCACGGAAGCACGCTGGTAATGTAAGAGACATGCGGGTAAGAGACGCTAGCCCGAGAGTGCACTGTGCTGATGACCGCTGATATAGAGAGTTAGTTGTGAGACCGGAGGTGAATAAGATCTTTGGGGAGGCCGAGTTGTAGATGGGAGGACAATATTAAAAATGGACTTTAGGGAGGTGGGATATGATGATAGAGACTGGATTAATCTTGCACAGCATAGGGACCGATGGCGTGCTTATGTGAGGACGGCAGTGAACCTTCGGGTTCCTTAAAAGCCATAATTATATATAAGTATATCGTCCCATTGATCTTTAGACAGTACTTTCTCATTCTTGCGCCGTTAGCACCGGCGGCATTTATCCGGAGAATTGTGTGTGCAACAGATAAACATAGCTGCCATGCCCCATTAAACCTCGCATACCGCTGTTTATATACTGTGTGCTGATTAAAGTTTTACAACTTCGAAGCCCCATCTCACCGCGGCATCTATAATGTTTCCAACCACTTTGATACATCGGGCCAGCAGGCATAAAGGTTATATGAGTGCCTCGTAACGGAATTATACACAGCGCTATTGTGCATTAGTTGCCCAGAACAAACATAACGCCATAATTAAAAACCATTACATTCATACATACATACATATGCATAAATAATAGACTAAATACCTAAAAACAAATTCCTACATTTTATACACGTATGCTTGCAATGGGAATTGAAGTACCAGAAGAAAAAAAACATTACACACGCTTCATTTTGCTGATGATCAGGTTGTCCAACATAAATATGACTTGGAATACATTGGCCAAAAATTTAAAGGAGGATACGATAAACTGGATATACAGAAAAATATTGGATAAAATATACTTTTGATTTGCATGTAAAACAGCATTATCAACATTTGGAAATCATGAAATTATTAGTCGATGTGAGGATTATACACACAGAACAAATCAAACCTAAGTGACCGACATTCCTGCTATCTCTGAGCAAGACACTACAATATGGCTAGCAGATCGCTAGATCTCGCTGATAACGTTCTTGTCTCACGGGAATACAGTGTAAGAAGTGATTTTTAGCGTAAATATTGAATTATTTACTTAAGGAAGTAGAAAGAATCGTATCTGAATTTTAGAACAGTTACTCAAGATGTGACCCATTGCGTTCTGTAGACATGTTGTAGTATTGTAAGAAGTTCTGGAAAATTCGCTGTAACTCGTCCTCATTAACATTGCATATTAGTTGTGCTCAACGTTTCTTATCGACTACGAAATCTGTTTCCCGTCACGGATTAAATAATTTAAGAACACACTATTTCAATGAAAAAAGAGTTTTGTTCAATACCCTGATGAAATAAGAAGTCATTTCAGTAGAGCGTCTCGTTTAGGCACAGTGAAAACATGAACAATGTGCAGGTAACGTGTAGAGGGAGGACGAACCGTACGATAAACACGAGGGATGTACAAGGTTATAGTTACAACATTTATGGCGGAGCATTAATTGAAATTATATTTTCCAAAAACACACAAATTGCATAACGTTATCATATACACATTTTAACAAGCAATCAATTGTTACGTTGAAATAATTCAATATATTAAATCAAATTTTGCTACTTATATGATGTTGCTTTCAAACAGCATTTTCTACGGTCATGAATTTCATTCTCTGCATGACTAACATAATATCACCGTCTTCTGCACTGTACCTGAATAATTTGAACTTTGAGAAGGGGTAATTATGTTTAGGAAATAGTGTTGTCACTTCAGATCAATATACTGTAGTTTTGTTAATTCGGCCACAGAAGACGGTGATATTATGTTAGTCATATAGAAAATGAAATTCATGACCATAAAAATGCTGCTTGAAAGCAACATCAAAATAAGTAGCAAAATTTGATTTGTTATATTGAATTATTTCAACGTTGCAACGTTATTCTTAAAATGTGTATATGATAACGTTATGCAATTTGTGCTCTTTTGTTTTGTGTGTTTTTTTTAATATAATTTCAATTAATTAATTTCGTGTGTCTGTATATTTCAACTTCTACATAGGACAGAGAGGGAGATCATTTCAAACACGTTATAAAGAACACATCACAGCCATAATAAAGTTACAAAACACCTCTACATATGCAGAACACATCACAAATGCTAACCACACCCACAGAGACATCAACACGGACATGGAAATCCTACACATCCAACCAAAAAGCCAGAAACTAAACACACTAGAACAATATTAAATATACAGACACACGAAAACACACCCCAAGGAAATTCTCAACACACAACTCAATTTCAGAACACACACACTCTTTGACTCTACATTGTACCACACGAACACACCCTCACAGGAAACAAAACAAGAGGCGCCAAGACCAACAACGACCAGTTCTGAGGATGATCCGTAAATAGGTCGAAACATGTAAACAAGGTACGTTAGAATTTAACACAAGAAAGTCTTATCATATATATTCCGAAGTGATACAGTGTTAAAAGTTGTGTAAAGATGTACAAATATGTTACCTGTAACTACTATATAAAGTTTGATGAAGATCTGTTAGATATCAGAAAAGTTAATATTTTTGTCTAAATTCACACCCTATAATAATATAATTTCTTTTACACAAAATCAATGAGAGTATTTATACAAAACAAATATGCTACCTGTAACTACTGTACAAAGTTTCATAAACATTTGTTAGATAGAAGAGAAATTATTAATTTTGTCCCGCTGGATTTACGTTTTGGACCACTGTGCTGTGACAGCAAAACGCTGTCACTCCCCGCCTTTAAGTTGTGCCAAGTGTTGTTTCAATAATATAGATATCGGTCATATGTTTGTTTCCGAAAACGCACTGTCATATGTTTAAATATGCTGCAGCTTGGCCGGTGTAGTAGTCAAAGGAGAGGTAGACCTATTGTAAAACGATCCAAGCATTACAGTAATAGTGGAAGAGCTGTTGCACTGCAACACTGTCCTAGTAATAGATTCCGTAATGCAAACTAATAGAGAGACTCAAATCTACAGGAGTGTGGCGGTCAGGCCTACATGCAGGCGGCAGTCATTGGATTAGCTCTGTGTGTGTTTCCTGCGATAGGTAGCGCTAGTTTATATAGCGGAATAATCCGCGCAGAAGACACAGTCGGCAGAATTATGCTCGAAGAGCAGCACAACAATGGTACAAGTCGATATGGAGACAAGACGAGGGAATCACATTGAAAGATAATTGAAACACCATGCAAACACTGAACTGAAACTTTTAAGAAGCCAGGAAACCCGTACTGTCATTTCTTTTTATAATTACCGTCATCGGCGACAGAAATGGTGACCATTACCCTCATTTTCATCTTCATATTCACCTTCATCGTCATCATCAACAACTATAGCTTCTCGTGTTTGAAAATATTGACATATTTCGTTTGAACTTCCATGAGACCAAATGCAAGAAAGAGAGGAATAGGCCTGAACTTGAAAAAAATACAGGGATATCATTTTATTTTTACTAACATTTCTAATATTAACCTAGCTATACTTTTGGATTAACAGTTGAGAACCGGAAATACCGTTTGCTATCCCCTTCAACCACTGGAGTTCGATGATACTAACGTAAAATACAAACAAATCGCTTTACTAGGTATAGGAGGGAAGAAAAGTAGTTAATCCATTTAAGTAAATTAGGAAATATCGTGATTTTGAGGTTGATAATTTTCAATAGGTTTTGTTTAATCAAAATACAGTACTGTATTAACAATAAGTGTTTTTACTCACGAACTGAGTTATTCATTCGGACGTATTCATTATGAGTGCATATTATACTGTCTACAGCACATTAGCGTACAATATAGAGAATGAAGTTAAATTGAAAAATAATCATAATATGGATTTTTAAACATATTTTTAAAAATCGTGGACGTTAATTTCGAAACAGGTTTCAGTTCTCTTGTGCATATTATCGCATTATGGACTATGTACGTAATTCCAATTACCCGTTTCGTCCTTCATACTAGTAACTCCATGTTGGAATAATTCTGAACATACTCTATAAAAGAGTACTTACGTACTGTAAATTCAATCTTCATTTCTGCCCTACCCAAAAATATAAAATTACTCAGACATGCTATATACTGTCCATCCAAGTGGTTTTGTCGCAGGGTTGTAGAAAGGGGAGAAATCACGTGACAGTTAATTACTTAACGAGGCCCTTTCATTTAAGTTATTTTAAACAGTTGTATAATATTTCGTAGACGTCGATTTCCTAACAGAAATTAATGTTTTCAGGAAAGAGATAAGACAGCCCAGCCATTAGCCTTTACAGGGGGGCGAGCAGAAGCGAGTGAGGGAAAACCGGGATGCAACGTAGGCAAAAGGGCGACAGTACTTGTGCGAAAATATGATTCAATATTGAAATCTCTTTCGTCACCTGAGAAACCCGAACATATTTCTGGAACGTACTACACTCACTACATCAGTAGTGTTTACTATAACCGTAAGGTGACTTTGACTGCATAGGCGGCCTTGATTCTGTGTGGAGGACGATTGGAAGTTTACTAGTAGAGGGGGTGGGAGTGAAGTACATTCAAAAACTCAGATACAATCAAAATTGAAGTAATAATAAAATGATACCTCTGTACATCTGCATTTCCTTGTCGGAACTCGAACAATACCAGAACAACACACGTTTCTCAGGGGTAACGAGCTGGACTCATGATACGCGGCTGCTCTCGGTCGTTGGTTGAGATACCTCTTGGAATGATTATCTTCTTTGGTTTCTTCCGAGGCTTCTCCCAACTGTTACGTAATCTCATGACAAAACTTCGGTTCCATCGCACCAAAATACCATTTCATTATTACCAATAATTGAAGGGTTCAGAGCCATAGTGGGTCATGCGCCATTTATTAAAAATGGAGAAAACAAGGTTTAAAGTTAAGTGAATATAGTAGTCTAATGAAGATTGACATATCATTTAGTTTTAATGTGCATACTTTATATTACTTGCTATATGTTTAATTACATTGATTATAGTAATCACTAGACATCGGATTTTTAGGCACTAAAAATTGCAGTTTTAGGCGCCTAAAATAAGCTCAAAATTTGTAAAATTAGGCTCTATTTTAATGAAAATAGGCATTTTAGGCACATCAAGGTATCATACTTATTTCTTTCACTGAAATTTTTAGTTATACACTAAAATACGCACAAAAAAGTATGTTTAAACATTAAAAAAGAATACTATATTATATTTATAAACAGAGCTGCACAAATTTAATATATTGAAACTAATGAAATAATGATTATTGATATCAAGATTACTCATTTTAAGTTATTGAAATTCAGTTCCATGCTCAGACTTTATTATAATTATCTGCACAGTACACCACCAGAATTTTTTCTAAATTCTCCACAGTTAACCTTTGCCTTTTGTCACTGAGAATCATTTTGAAAGCAGAAAAACTTCTTTCAACCGAAACTGATGTGAGAGGCGCAAATTTTAAATTAGGTACAATAGAAACATCAATACTTACTGGAACATTTACACTTTCCCCCGATATCACTCTTGATACTTTTTCCAACAATGAAAATCCTACATTCTTATTTAATACGTTGTCCCACTTATTTTTAACTTTTTTCCCAGTTTCGCCCAAAGCAGAATGTATGTTCACTTGAGCTTCCTTTACTATTGCTATTTGGCTACAAAGAGATTGTTTTTCACGTTCTAATTGTTCAATGCTTGCAGGTATGAAAGAAAAGTTTGATGTTATGTAGGCAATATCGCTTTTCACTCGTGAGTCATTCAGACAATCTTTCACTGCTTTCACACACGCTGCACTATCAGTTTCAGGTAATTTATCAATAACTGTGACCACTTCTTTAAAATACTTAGAATAATACACCACTGACTGAATCCAGGTTCCCCATCGTGTAACAACCGGCTGAGGTGGGAGTGGGATATCTGGAAAGTTCTCTCTGAATATTGAAATCCTGGATGGAGCTTTACAAAAATATTTTTTTGTGTTAGAAATAAACGAATTGACAAGAGGAAATTAATTCCGAATTGTTTCAGAAACCCTGTGAAGGCCATGTGCTAGACAGGTTACATGCGTGAGGTTAGGATAAAATGTTTTAAGAAGTGGAGCTGCAGCAACCATGTATGAGGCAGCATCAGTACAAAACAACAGAACTTTAGAATCGTCTATATTACCTGAGTATAAAGACTGTAGGCCTTTATTTACAAAATAAGCAATGGCTTGGCTATTCACATTCGAAAGTTCCTTAACACATACGAGGTGTGGAATCGAAGGTCCATCAGGACTAAGTTTTCCTACTACCATATTTGCTATATACCTATTCATAGGATCTGAGGTTTCATCCACAGAGACCCATATGTAAGAATCACCTATATCCTCCCGAATGGAAGCTAAGTTTCATTGTATATTCTGTCTAAGTAATTTTTTCTTAGGGTCGACTCAGATGGGATATTTTGTTTGCAGTATTTTTGTAAAAACTGTCTTAAAACCGGATTTTCAATTGCATTCCAGGGAATGTTAGCAGCAACAAACGCTCTGGTTAAATCAGCATAGAAATTGCTGCTGAGATTGGATGAAGTAGGCTGTGTTAGTAAAGTTTGTTGCAGTTGATTTTTCTGCTGAGCTTTAGCCTTATGAGCCGCTCCTTGCACATGCTGCTTTGGGTGGCACTTCTTTTCTTGCGAAATCTAAAAATGTAAAGTAAACTGAATTAAAATAAAATCCTAATTGTTGTATTGCCGTATTTCTATCACAAAGTTAGTGGGTTCGAACAATCAAAATTTTAATGACCTGCAAATACTTTAACTATCGGAATTTAAAAGGTTAAAGTGTAGTGGTCTTAAAAAGAATTATACCTCAGGATAGCTCAGTCAATGTATAAATATTATAGGCCTACTCATTAAAATTAATAGAATTTATATATTTCAACTATTGTTACATACCTGTTTGCTACAAATCTTGCAGAATATTATTTTTCCATCATAAGTGAATTCTGAATATTCTGTTAGCCATTGCCGGATCAATGTACATTTTGCACTTATATTTTTCGGCATTATCGCGTTAACCTTCACAGGAAAACGTCCTACCGCTCAAAACTTCTCAACACAAATAAGGTGAGGGAAAGAGCAACTGTTAACGAGCATTCAAATGAACCGTTGTTATTGAGATTCAATTGGACAAAAATACAAAGTTCCACTTATTGTTGCATTTCCTGGTAGTGTTAACACTAGGAGGGCCATTCTTTTAAATATTTTGTAACGGTTTACCCTACTAATTCGCAGTTTTACGACTTTTCATAAATATTTCAAAAACGCTCTTTCTCCAAAAATTGTGATTTTATGACACTCTGAAGGGCAGTACAGCTAATCGGTTGCAGACCGAAAACAGTCATTTTTATAGTATAGTATATCTCTGAATCGGTAGCAGCACATGTTGTGATTGTTGCCTGCTTCAAAACTAAGGTTGGTTCTTTGTCCGCATTTATGCCTCCAAACATGTTAAATTCGGTGAAATCTATTGCGAGTGTCGTGAGATTCAAAACATTTTGTTTCCTTTATCAATGGTTTCATGGCCGGTGTGAAGCAAACTTTTCACTTTTTAAATGCCTTAAATTTCGCAGTGAATGCATGTATAAATTATAAAAAGTAAAAGTAAAATGCGAAACTTTACAGTGAGTTAGGCATTTTTAGGCGAATATTAACAAATTAGGCTCTAATAACCGTTTTAGGGCATTTTAGGGCACTATAAAACTCTTTGAATACCTTTCAATTTCCATGAAACACAAATATTAATAATTATTTTTACTTTTCTCCTAAAGAAACAAAATAGGCATTTGCCCTAGTATCCGATGTCTGGTAATCACTTAATTTTAACCCATGTTTTCCATGTTTTAATATATTGTGCTTGGCTCACTATAGTACTGAACGATTCAATTTCATCAGAAATAGAACCTAGGGGCAGCCACATAGCAAATTTCATATGGAAAAAAGTTCTATAATTTTGTGCAAATGAAGGTTGCAGAGCAGCAAGAGTTCTCTAGTAAGTTTTTATGCTCCCTTAATGAAATGAGTTCAGTGCCGATTGTGCTGCTCGTCTAAGCCTGCTACACCATCCGCCACACTACACTTTCCTGCCAAGTCCTCAAACCCGTATGCCTCTGATGCTGGTCTGCCATTACAAGGCTTCGAGACATCGGACCCAATAGAGCAGTTCAGTGGGAAATCCGCATAAAGGCGTACTCAGTATAGTGATAAAGCTTACAGTGGGTGGGGGTACTGTAGAATGAATGCCAACAAATACGCAAAGACGGTTGCGAAATTCAAGGAACTAGCACCCGCTCTTCCTCTATTTCCAGAGCCCATTGCACATGGGGTACATGGTTTAATGCAGCTATTTATTATGCCAAATACTCCCGTACAATTGTACAGATAATCAACACATTGAGTGACGACTGTTCTGCAATCAGAATAATTAAAACTTTAGATTAATTGAAGGTTCTGACGAATAATTTAGTTTTCATACAAACCCATTCTCAAACTGTGTCTGAAACTATTACACGGTTAGGAAAGTGAGAGCAAGAGCTGCCGGAACCCCTCAAAAATTAGTTGAGGAAATGACACAGAGAATTAATGAGACATCAAGTACACCGGTTACTGAACTTGTAAAACAGAAGTGGAAATCAATTTTATGTAAAAATAACGGATATGGAACATTGTGTAACATAAACAGCAAATTAGTGTACATAGAGTCACCCGAGAATAAAGGACTGTCTCTTAGAGGCTGCAATGATATTAGGTTTTTTCGTTTTGCTCCTATCACGTCATGCGACGTAGAGCGCAGCTTTTCACAGTACAAACTTTGTTTGGCAGATAACGGAAAAAGATTTACGTTTGAGACACTGAGAATGTATCTTGTAGTACATTGCAATTCGGTGTGTAACTGCACTTCCTAAAGACTACCAATAGGATAATTGGAGAAATTAAAACTGCTACATTTTTATTTCCACCATTAACACTGTGTATAATTAAACACAAATGCTTATAAAAGACAGGAGAATAAATGCTTTTCACATTCTTTTGACATTGTCATTGTGTAACGTATATTTACTTTCAGAATATACATATATGTCTGTTTCCCCATACTACCGTACTCTACTCTACACAGCATCGTTGTTACCTGAACACATCTCTACCTTTCACTACCTGCAGCGAGTCAACAACCTGTAGTACATGCACAGTAAACTTATTGTATCGGGTCCCAAGTCTCGAAGCGTGGTCATTACTTAAAGATCTACAAGAGTTATCATGTACCCGTCAGGCAAGCAAGAACCTGGGAGACCACGGTAACCCTTATGCAGATGTAGTTAGGTGTTTCTCAGAATCCATTACCATTGTTATATACAAATTTCTGGACAAACTGTGAGAACATGTATCATAGCGGACAATCGGTAAACTTTACGCAAAAACAGATGTCACCCTATTTTTCGTGACTGAGAAGACAGGAGAACTGTGAAAATTAACGGAATGGCGAAAGAAAACCGGAGAAGTCTAATAAAAACACTCAGAACCTTTGTTTCATCTACTACAAATATAACTCCGCCATCTCCGAGTTTTAACTCGGTCCCCGACTGTTTTAAGCCAGAGCTCGACCAACTGAGCTACCACTGCGGCTCTGTTCACCGTCGCCATATGAATAATTTATTTCTAAAACCCCACAAGTGACAAAAACAAAATTTTTGGGAAATCAATAAAAACTGTTTATTTTCATTACTTCTATTTTTATTGACAAAATGTATTTAAGAAGTGATATAATTGCTAAATATGAGGTTTATTCACAATTAATAGTGTTTTATTATATATATATATATATAAAGTGCCCCAAAAATTAAATTAATTAGAATGTTATGGGGTTTTTCCAACAAACGAACTGAAAATAAGCAAAGCATTGCCTTTTTCCAAGTATCAGAGTGAATGAAAAAGTATGAACAAACTTTATAATTTTCGTAAAAACCACAGTATAAAATCACAAAAAAATTAAAGTTTTTTCTGTTGCAACTGACATTTTTCTTATCAGGATTTACTATTTTTCTAGTCTTCACTTCCATTGTCATTACTATCTTTGTTAGTGGTACGCCATGTGTACAGTTCTGTGTAGAATCATTTCACTTTATCCGGTATGTACTGCAAAATCTTCTTAAGGTCCTCCATTTTTTTAACATTGATTGGTAGCCTCGAGCTGTTATAAGCTAGGTCTGTTGGCAGTTCAAACGATAAATTTTCAGCACAAACACTTTTCTCAGGAATTCGAATGGTGAATACTTTGCCGGTACAATGCTGTCGGTGAATTCTTTGCAAAGAACTTTACCTTTTTTGTTCACTGCAGTGGAAAAACTCATTCACCTTCAAAATTTTAAAATGTACCTTTTTATCCTTTGGTACACCACGGCCATAAGATGAATCAGATATGCTAGATAGCACATAAAATTTTCGCCACCAAGCTTTGAAGTTAACCACATCATTAGCTGTGACTCGTTTTACCTTGAACTTAGACGATGAGTTCTCTATAATCCTCATTAGCAAGTTTTTCATCACTTGAACTAACCATCTTGTAACAAAACACTCAAAACAAATAATAATAGCAAGGACAACACTTAATCAGCAATAAACAGAACAAAACACTGATCCGGCTGTGACTGAAATCAGCTGTTGGATGCGACAGTGCTGCTGTCAGCTAGTGTGGCAGACTAGTTCATTTGAGAAACCATATGTGATGTTAGTTGTGGGGTTTTTACAATAAATGCATATTTCTTGTCCAATTTTTTACATATTACAGTCATGCTAGATATAAGGTTTTTATATCAAAAGATGCGCATTCCCATGCTGGCAATCAAAATCCACAAAAAATCGCATTTTGTAAAAAAAATGTCGGTTGTGGTGTTTGTTTTTATAATAAACGATTCATATTTTGTTTAATTTTCCTTTTCAGTTTCGCTTAATTTTTTCCTTATTTATTGTTATGCATTGATACTTAGTTTCAAGTTCTTCGCACGCTTATAAAAGCTGTACTGAATTCACGCAGAATATAAGAGTGGTGTGGAAGGACAAAAAAATTGAACGCGTCTCGTTTTATTTCTGACAGAGAAAGGTAAGACGTGAGATTCCCGACTCTTGTTTTTATTCCCTAACCTGATGATGGTAATTTCGGTGAGGGAAGGATAAATAAGGAATACGGTGGTAGGGAGGGAAATTTTACTCGTGGCTCTCATTCCGTGGGAGTAATTTCACGCTACGAGGCGCCCCTTTGCCTCTACGTGGCGATGACACGAAGAAGAGGTAGTATCGGTTAGCTCTACAGCGACTGCAACTAATGTATACTTACGCTGCACTTGTGATCTTGCCTTATAGTAGCAAGTGAAGAGAGAACGATAGTTCCGTTATTCTTGTCTGTGTAGCTCCGATATATGAACATGATCTCAGAGTGGAAGCAAGTTTTATAAAACAGACTTCTGTATTTTCATTTATATTTTATTTGTAAGTGAATATACGTTGGATACAAAGGCTCATATAATTCTTTATGTAGTTAGTAGCCATCAATGGAGCAGCTAACGATTTCTTATTTTATCTAACAAAGGCAATGCCTTAAAATTCTGTTCATAGGCTTGAACAATTAGGCACATTACTAATGAGGAATGACAAAATGAAGTTTCAGGGCTACATCCTACTTATATCTGTTTAAAGATTAGCTCATTTAGAATTCGGTTATCCGTTAAATGAAGGCGACAGGGTTTTATGAATTGAATACCATGTTTCCATGAATGGACCAAAAGAAAAATTTAAAAAATATCTCAAAATCATAACAACGAAGAAACATAGATTCGATTAATGGATGTTGAAGTTACTTTTAATCAACTTTAATCGTATTTTGAAACTGAAAATCATGAAAAACATAGTCCTTGACGTTAAAATATTTTAAAGTTTTTTATCTATTTGAAATTAGCTAATACAGTAGTTAAAAATTGTTAGCACACAACTTTAAATTACATGACGGCAACATAATGATGTGGTTGTACATATGAAATTATTTTCTGGAGTCTGAGATTATTCTTATACTATAGATAAAACAGTCTTCCTTTTCAAGACACACATGCTACACAAAGTATTTCTTTTTACTTCGCCTAACATTTGCACAAGCTTCATGTATCCAACAAGACATACACCGAATCATATTTTCCTCGATGGTTTTTTCATACATGAAACAAAACCAGGAGTCTTGATTTTGATTGCGTCCTGAAGGGAACTGGTTTCCATTAATGATCCATTTTAAAATGCAGTCCATTCATGGGAACTTCTGCTGGACCATCCATAGTGACTTCGCCATTATTTAATCACACTTGAAGAGCGCTGAAGAGGTTATACAAAATTTATGAATATACAACTAAAAAGGAAGCAGACAGAATACTTCTTTCAGCTGTATATTTCATAACTTAATGTCATTAATGCAATGTGCTCTGTACTTTAAGTTACTTTAAAATTACAGTAAAAATAACAAAAACATATCTGAGCTTCTTGTTCAGCCCACACGTGTTTGCTGCCGCCACCAAAGACAACTCAGGAGTGACATACACGAGGGGAAACCTTGAGGTGACATTTCACGCATACGCAACGGTCCATTGAAAGCAACGGTTCATCGAAGACTACTGTCCTCTAACATTTATATTTTTATATATTCGTAAAATGTATTAACTATGTGTTGATTAGGAAATGATTGAAATGGGAATCAAATTAATAAATTCAGTTAATTTCGCTTTTCGCCACTTTTCGACGATCTTGCTCAGGAAACATTAAAGAATCGGACTAAGATTTACTGGAACACAGTCGCTAGTTTTGTGCATGAATACATCTCTCAGGATATGATCAAAGTCTAGTATATACAGTCACGAAGCTCAATACGTAGGAAATATGCATCCATAGATAGTTGTTAACCACTAAGATCGCTACTATCGCCTTATCACATACAATGTGAAACAGTACGGGCACAGTCTATTGTTCCTAGTACCCTCATGAACTCAAGCTTCTGACTGTATATACTAGACTTTGATATGTGTAGAATGTACGGTATTGGAATGAAGAAATACACGTACATTTACTAGCCAAGGATAATTATTTTATTTATAATTTATAATTATGGTTTATTTAACGACGCTCGCAACTGCAGAGGTTATATCAGCGTCGCCTGCGTGCCGGAATTTTTGTCCCGAAGGAGTTCTTTTACATGTCAGTAAATCTACTGACATGAGCCTGTCGCATTTAAACACACTTAAATGCCATCGACCTCGGCCGGGATCGAATCCTCAACCTCGAGCATAGAAGGCCAGCTCTATACCAACTGCGCTACCGAGGGCGACTATTTTATTTATAACAGCTCGTTATCCAGTATGAATTCAGTAAAAATGTCGGTTGCTATAGTAACCATCATGGTCTGTCATTTGCTACCCGTTGCTTATACAACCACTTCCTTTGCGCTGCATATGTCTCGACATTGTGAATTTTCTCTTTTCGCTCAACTTCACTCACTATATTTTTCAAATTTAGATTGTCGACTGCTGATTTTTACTCATTTAAGATTGTAGCCTGGTTCGTTACGAAACGTTAGACACTATTGCGAACATTCTATCGCTTAGCATTCTCCAGTTACACTGCCTCGTCTGCCACCCTACTCGACAAGTCGCGCTTCAAATTCCACACTTAAACATATCGCTAAATGACATCTCCCTCTCCAAATCAAGGTCACGTTGTTTATACTGATCTTTCATTTGTCAATCGCCATTTAATTCGCTGGACTATGTTGTGTAGTTTATAAATTAGAGGCACGATAAAACTCGCCTGAAAATGTGTCGATAGACTTTTTGGGATGGCACCTTGGGTACTGGACCGGATTTATAGACGTATTCACGTCAAAAGACAAAAATGAAATTTATCGTGAAATTCTAAAAAGTAATAGCAATTCCGTAATTGGTGTTTGGCTATGTTAACTTCAACTTAGATGTTATAAACAGAAAACATAATAATTTTTTTACTATAATGATGTGGCTTTTATTCGTAGGCTACATTGCCAGACGCTGAAAAAAGTTATGAAATAAGAAATACATACAGAATGTTGCAAAACTTCATACTCAAACTTCTAGGGATGGTTGAGGAGCCTAGAACAAAGATGTTTCCCAATATCTACAGTTCCTGAGGGTACATATTGCCTGAGTTGCTCCAAGATGTTACCCTTGATGTCCGGCGTTCAAGTTCGAGAGCATTTACGTGGCACATTCTGTGTACATTGGATTGGGCGGGGTGGGCCCATTGTATGGCCTGCTCGTTCTCCTGACCTTACCCCACTCGATTTTTTTATGGGGACATTTAAAGAATTTAGTGTATGAAACGCCAATTGTGTCAGAGGAGGATCTCGTTGCTCGGACACTTGTACCTGCATCGACATGGAGTATTTCAACGTATGAGAGACGCATTATCACGTCTTTGTACATCATTGTAAACAAAAGTCACAAAAAACATTTTAAATAGTTATCACACTCTCAATGTATATCAGCAATGTCTGCGTTCGAAGGTGACGGCTGACGTAACTATTGCTTTCCGACCTATGGTTATATAACAAAACATCTTTGTTCTGGGCTCCTCTACCATTCCTAGAATTTTGAGTATGGAGTTTTGCAACACTCTGTATAAAATGTATTCGACTTAGTGAGAATCTACGAACCCAAATAGAAAGAGCACATTATAAAAAAAGCTAAAAATAATAACCATCAGAGTATCAGTGAATTTCGAATCTGAAAGACGAAGAAACATTAAACCTCTGTGAAAAATGGCATAATCCAATTATGGTTTCATAGTAATAAGCTATTGGTTTTAGCATGTGACGCTGATGTTGATGTTTGGTGACGATGATGGTGGTATTGATGATGTTGGGACTTGAAAAACAATACACAACATTTAAAAGACGGGATTCGGATCATTCGCCACAAATTTTTCGCCACTAGAACGATTCGTAACACATTACAATTTCGTAATAGGACAATTCGTAACACATTGCAATTTCGTTACCGGGCGATTCGTATCACATGACATTTTTATATAACAATACGTTGTAGGGACAACAACCCCTTTTCCCACCGAACATATGGAACAGCTATGATAAGACTTTAATGTGATTACCAAGAACAGCAAACTGTGAGGCTTGGCATAGACGACTCAACCTCTTAATGGGAAAAGCGCACCCCTCACTATATCGTTTTCTGGTACTTCTTCAGAGAGAGACGGCAGAAATCAGCGTAGTAATAGAAAGAATGGCAAGTGGCATATCTCCACCCAAGAAAAAGAAAAAATACGTTGACTTAGATAAAATAATTCAGAGAATTGGTGAAAAACATGGGGAGTACAAGGATAATGATAATATATTGAGGTACTAACAGTCTCCTGCCATAATGTAGTAGGAAATTTTTGACTTTTATATATTGAAATATAATAAAATTAATAAATTTTTTATGATTACAATATTCATTCATTCATATTGGCAGCAGGTAGTACCGTACTGTGACCAAGTTGTCATTATAACGAACATGTCACATGTTACGAAAACATTTTTATGACTGACTTATCATTGAGAAGAACAGGTATTTTGACCAACTTATCATTACGACCGACAATTTCATTGTGACGAAATGCCAGTGACAGAACTAGTCGGTGAAGAAACGTCCTAGACCCTTAAACGAGAACAAAATTTTAAAACTCGTCATGGAGAACACATATGCCTTTTCATTATACGGATTAGAGAAAAACATGTAGGCCTATACAAATTTAAGAATAATAAGAGAGAAATCGAACTAAGTATTTTGAAGATAGGAACAAGTGGTGGAAGACGATTCATTACAGCGCCACATGCGTCAAATTTAAAGCTGTAATTAGGGAGTGTGCTTGTGGCTAGTCAAGTGAGGGAAAAATCACTTATTTCACCAAAGGATTGTGTTGAATGCACTTTATTCAAGTTGTTCTTATTTTCATCACGAATTAGTTGGTGGTAACTGCAACCATAATATTTAATAAATTCGTGGATGAAATTCACCCAATTACAAAAGTTAAGTGTAATATCGTGTGATAAATTAACATATGCGGAACGTTTTATGGCGAATCTTCACCAGTATAACGCTACTATAACTCATACTGCTAATGTATTCATGACGTAATTGCGCTCACAGTTTGCGGAGGCAAAAGCGGCAGTAACGTGAGGTTCTTACCGCTTATCGGCCGATGTACATTACGTCAATACTAGCTGAGACCGTTTTTTGGCTGACGAGACCTGCATTTCATGTTAAAAATAATAATGAAAATTAAATTCTGAAATAATAATGTTTTTGTTAAGACGAATAGGTTATTAAAAAAGTCTCCCTCTCGTTTATTTCCGTAATTCCGCATTATGGTTCAAAATTTTGATATAAAATTTAATACAATTATTTTGGCTCGAACATGCCTTGATCTTAATATATATTATGATATGCAATATTATAATAAGTTCATAAAAATAAATTTATTTATTTGTCTAATGGCTAGTACATGATATTTACTATCATTGACTGAGCGAAAAACAAGAAAGTGGTGAACAAAACTGTGGATTAAGTAATTAAAAACATTCGGGCTCTGGCTTCCCAGTAGCGGTCGACTTCCTTGGACGATTTCAGAGCAGGGAATTTTGCAAGATGTTGTCTATCCATGTCTTCCTGTTGATGGCACAAAATGCAGGATGCTGATGGAAGGATGCCAAGACGATTGAGGTGTTTACCCAGGACGTCATGTTCAGTGTTAAGACGAAAGCTTGCAACTGCTAGTCTTCTGGGTTCAGGAGGTATATCCTTCAGTAATTTCCTACGTTGTTGCAAGATGTTTATGTCCAGTTCTTGTTGGTGATTATTTCTTTGTAGTTGCTTGGTATATTGTTTAACTGAGTTAAATGACAAAGGTTTCCGTGGGTTTATTTTGAGATTGGTACCCTTCTTAGCTAATGTGTCAGCCTGTTCATTCCCATGTAGATTACAATGTCCTGGGATCCACTGTAACACAACTGTTTTGCCACGTTCTTTTAAAGTTGCAAGTAGTTTTTTGACAATTATTGATTTGTTCTGTGTAGGGATGGTCAGTTTTATTTATGGACAAAATGGCAGCTTTTGAGTCCGAGAGGATGACGGCGTTTGTGAATTTATCCATATGGAATAAAAGTTGATTTAAGGCAACATGTATAGCTTCAATTTCTCCATCATAGGCAGATAGATTATAACCAACTGGGAGATAGAAGCAAAAAAAAAAAAAATTACTAAAAATACCAGCTCCTACATTTCCTTGAGGGTCTGTTTTCGAGCCATCGGTATAAATTCTTATCCAGTAGTCTTCCGGATATCTGATGTTGACGGTTTCAAGGGCCAATTGTTTTAAATTTTCTTTACTGTGTTGATTTTTGGTGATTTGTCCATACAAATAAATAAATACCTAAATTTGATGGTGTATTGATATATGCAAATAATAATATATTTAGAGTATATTTAATTGTGTTCATTTGTATTTGTATTTGTATTTATTGACATTCCATGGTATTCGTACATAGCTTCACAGCTACAATATGAAACATGTCAAAATATCTTAATAGCACTACAAAGTTTCGACTCATAGTCACAGTATAGTTGAAATACAGTGTGTCCCAAATTGATGTATACACTTTTTGAAATACTATTTCCCAGTAAGAAATGAGATAGAAATACGATTTTTGCGGTTTATGATTCAGAAGGTAGTGGAAAGCATGGAAACATGTGTATCTGCTTATAAACAAACATGACGTTGTAATTATCGTTCGATGAACGTAAGTGCATAATGAAATGTTATTGGAAAGGGGGGCCAAGGTAGAGTATCCACCGGCCACTGAACGAATATTGCACACTTCTATCACTGCCATTGTGGCGCTGTGAATTAATTTTCAATAATTTTATTACAGCCACAACACATTTCAAATCTGATTGCACTGTATATATGAAATTATCACTAAATTAACACATTTAATATATCACAAAACGTACACTGAACGAACTAATGTAATTATTATGAAAGTCGCCATTTTTTCTGCCTGGAATTACGATCACTTCCATTAGATGGCTACCGACAAGTGCAGCAGGATCGACACTACATGCAAACGTGAGGAGTGTTACTACAGGTGTGTAGTATTATGTGACAGGTTAGGTTAGGTTATGTGTGTAGTGTTATGAGAGAGTTTAGGTTAGCTATGTAGTATTATTACTATGTTGGCGACACTGAAACACACTATTACATTAATTAAATATGGCCGTATTCTTCATTCACGCACGACGATTTTCGTATATAAGTAAGGTTCGTATTTAGGATGGGTTGGGTGGGTTTATAGCTCTCCCAGAGGTCACATCAATTTCTACTAATTAATACTATAAATCCAAACTATTTTCAGGGTATTATATCAAGTTTCTATAGTGGCTGGGACATAAGTAACATTCACCGAAAGTGAACAATGTTGTTGAGGATCAACGACGTTGGAGGATTGAATTTGGAACACAGTCACCAATAAGGTTAAAATCACAATAATCCGAGACAAGTTTGAAGTCGACAGAATAGTGCAAGATGTGTTGAAAGAGCGACGCGGGAGAAAAAGAAGTTCCACCGATAACGAGAGTTTTGATACAGTCATGCAGGCTTTTGCACAATCCTCAAAGAAGTAAATGTGGCAATGTTGTCGTGAGATTGATATCAGAAACTCCAGTGTTCATCGAATTTTACGAACTCAAAAATGGAAGACTTACATTCCGAGACTTGTGCACGCATTAAATGAGGACGACTAAAGATGGATAGGACGAAAAGGAAGTGCTGCGGAGTTTCCGTCTCGATCTCCGAATTTAACCCTTCTAGACTTCTACCTATGCGGAGCTCTAAGGGACACAGTTTACGCCACAAAACCACAAACACTGGAGGAACTGAGAGTTCAGATTGAACATGCCTGTAATGATATTCCATTAGAAAAAATCCACTTGGCATGTCGCTCTGTTGTAAGTCGTTGTTGGGAGTGTACTCTGGCGGAAGGGGGTCATTTTGAACATGTACGGGCTTAAGGAATATAAAACCGCAAAAATTGCTTTTCTCTCTCATCTCGTTGCCAAGAAATATTGTTTCAAAATGTATAGACATCAATTTGGGACACTCTGTATAGTATATAACAATATTTTACAATGTACTAGTAGAATAAAAGGAGTTAATATTGATAATTAATAAAAGACAGAAATATTCATACAGCGTTGTTGAATGTCATAAATTCATCGACAGAATATTAGGCGTGAAGAATTAGGTACTTCTTTAATTTGGCTTAAATAATTTTATGTTTTGAATTTGATATGTTCTTTTTATATGGGCTATAGGGACGTTGTCCCTCGCTGTGGCATCGTGGTCTAAGGCACCCTACCTAGGACTCGCGTTACGGAATGCGAGCTGGTTCGTGTCCTCATGGGGGAAGAAATTTTCTCACGAAATTTCGGCCAGTGTATGGGATCGGTGCCCACCCAGCATCGTGATGCACTTGGGGAGCTACGATAGGTAGCCAAATCCGGTTGCGAATACCAGCTATAATGGTTGGGGTGATCATCGTGCTAACCACACGATACCTCCATTCTGGTTGGATGATCGTCCACCTCTTCTTCGGCATGTGGGCGTGAGGCCAGCAGCCGCCTGTTCTGTCTAGGCCAGCGATGTCAGACAGGAACTAAACGGAGCGGAGCGCTCCACTAGACTGGTTGCGTGCTCCGGTGTTTCCACAGACCTAAGAAAGTTCAAGCTCCGATCTAGCTCCATAACCGATATTGGAGCTTACAACTCTGACACTACTGGTCTAGGCCTTTCACGGGCTATAGCGCCACGGATTATTATAGGGACGTTATTGAAAATTTTGCCATTGGGTAGAGAACTATGAATTAAAGAACTAAGAGAGAATTGTGGTGCATCAAAAAGTTGGTTTCTAGACTTATCGAAGAAAAAGACGTTCTTAATGATTGTTTTGTAGTTTCATTCTTTACTTGAACTAAGAACACTTGACAATACCGGTAATATTAAATGAAATAACACTTTGAGACAACATCGAAATACGATCTCACTTGAGTTGTTTCTTGAGTAAAACAATTCCTCGCTTCTTTTACACTGCTCCTGATTCTTTTTCACTCTCCTTAATTTATTTCTCCCTTCTCTCCTCATTATTTGCAGTCGGCGTGTCACGGCCTAAACCCCCTCACAATCCGGATTACTTAATGAAAATTCCGGCAGCTGCTGACGCGGCATCCTCCTCAGTCTGTCTCATCGCTTTATTTTTCGAGATGAAGTCTGATGAACACTATCACGTTAATAAAAATCGCGGCAAGGCAAGGCAAAGCAAGGCGAGTTATCTCATCAGCGCCCGAAACAGAGAGGCAGTCAAATGCGCGTCTAGTTGACAGACGAGTGCGACAGTTTCGTCTCCCCTTACTAACTTACTACTTCATTGTCATATGCCGCCATCTTAAGGTCATAATTGCATCCTTCTGCCTCTTCCGTTGTCACTGATACATTACTTGTAAGTAGCCTCTTGAGTATCAACGGAATTTTGCATATAAATCTACACATATAATTGATTATAACGAATAAAGAAACCAGCAAATTCATGAAAAAATGTAGGAGCAATATTTCACTCGGCACAAGCAGGAAAGACTATTCTTTATTTACTATGACTCCCGTAAAATCTCTTCTGTTTTTTAAAAGATGACTTTGTTCCTCAGTTTGTGTTATATACAGGAAGTAAAGGATAGGTTATAAATTGTCAAAGAAAAAATACTGGTGGTAGAACATTAATAACTTGCTTATTTACAAATGGCTTTCAAGGAACCCGCAGGTTCATTGCTCCCTCACATAAGCCAACAATCGGTCCCTATCCCGTGCAAGATTAATCCACTCTATCATTATATCCTATTTCCCTCAAATCCATTTTAATATTATCCTCCCATCTACGTCTCGGCCTCCCCGAAGGTCTTTTTCCCTCCGGTCTCCCAACTAACACTCTATATCAATTTCTGGATTCGCCCATACGTGCTACATGCCCTGCACATCTCAAATGTCTGGATTTAATGTTCCTAATTATGTCAGGTGAAGAATACAATGTCTGCAGTTCTGCTTTGCGTAACTTTCTCCATTCTCCTGTAACTTCATCCCTCTTAGTCCCAAATATTTTCCTAACAACCTTATTCTCAAATACCCTTAATCTCTGTTCATCTCTCAAAGTGAGAGTCCAAGCTTCACAACCATAAAGAACAACCGGTAATATAACTGTTTTATGAATTCTTACTTTCAGATTTTTTGACAGCAGACTAGATGACAAAAGCTTCCCAACTTAATAATAACACGAATTTTCCATATTTATTCTGCGTTTAATTTCCTCCCGAGTGTCATTTATATATGTTAATGTTGCTTCAAGATATATGAATTTTTCCACCTCTTCGAAGCATGAATCTCCAATTTTTATGTATCGATTTCGTACAATATTCTGGTCACGAGACATAATTATATACTATGTCTTTTCGGGATTTATTTCCGAACTTATCGCTTTACTTGCTTCAAGTAAAATTCCTATGTTTTCTCTAATCGTTTGTGGATTTTCTCCTAACATATTCACGTCATTCGCATAGACGAGAAGCTGATGTAAACCGTCCAATTACAAACCCTTTTTGTTATCTTGAACTAAAAAATTCAGTAAGGTTTTTATGTAACTTATCTGTCAAAGTTTCCCCAGAAAAAAAACCTTTTTGTGAGTCTCACGTTTTTGACAAAGAGAATAGAGAATCATTATTTACTTTTCCCGATACGTACGCTGAAGCAGACGTTTATTCTGTTGTATTGGCAATGCGCAAAGTCAATGGCAATGACATTCACGTTCCGTCGAAATGTAAACAAATAATTACACACCTACCAATCTGAGAAACATTGTTCTTCACAAATCAGAAATAAAATTATAAGATATAATTAAATTTCACTAGACATCTTGCTCAGTAGACCGATACATACTTTTTGTATAATTTTGGCAGTTAATATCGATTACGCTGTGTATATATTTTCATAAGTTAATATCATGTGATCATGTTGTTGATAGTCACATAATAATTGAAGCGTTCTCTGGAACAAGAACTTAAATTACATGGTTACTTTATAAACTAGTTACAATATTGTGAATTCTAATAATACATTGGGACATTGTGCATTATAAAATAAGATGTTTCACTTTGGACTTGGAAAGCGTTTAAGGTCGGGTAGCCCCTAACATCTGTAGGTAATGAATTCCAAGAACAGATAATGTCTGGAATTGAATTGAATTGAATTGAATTGAATTCAATGAATGAACGGTGTAGTCAGTTTATTGTTGAAGTTACAGCAAACACTTCTTTAGTTAGGTATTGACATTGTCTGAGTTTTGTCGAAACATTTCATTCCACAATATTATAACTCATTACACAATTTAAAACAATATCTACCTATGCATAGTTTTCTCTGTCTACTAGTAACCGCATTACGTGTATAGCAAATTAGACTTACTTCTTTGTTAACCTATGTATACTGCATATCTTTATTTTGTTTTAATTCTATTAAAGTCTCTTTGAGACCAATAGTAAACAAGAATGGGCTTTAAAAATGCACATGGACGGAGTTACGGAACAATAGACCAACCGACAATTTAAAAAAAAAAATAGATATTTGCACAAATCTGTTGTTGGCTGGATTATTTAACTAGGAACAAAAATCAAGAATGTGACATCTGCATTTTGCTGCTATATATAAACAAAATTCGTTTATTGCATAAAATGTATTTATTTATTTTGCCTTCCAATATTAAATCAATTGCTGGTCTGTTTTTAAAAATCGATTAGCTCTTTTTTTTAGTATTATTTGTGCTACTTTTTGTAATAGTATGGAATTTAGTTTTTTAAATCATGTTTTATTTAACGACGCTCGCAACTGCCGAGGTTAAATCAGCGTCGTCGGTGTGCCGGAATTTTGTCCTGCAGGAGAACTTTTACATGCCAGTAAATCTACTGACATGAACCTGTCGCATTTAAACATACTTAAATGCCATCGATCTGGGCCGGGATTGAACTCGCAACTTCGGGCACAGAAGGCAGCGCTATACCGACTGCGCCATCCAGGGCGACAATAGTATGAATGTTACAATACTTCTTGCATAAAAAGTTTAATAAAGACCAGATTTATTTCAATGGTCAGTATCTCGAAAACAGGTTTTTGGCGGTTGGTCTCTTATTGCGTAACTCGTCTAATTGCCTTATTGTGTTTATAACTTCCGTTTTAATATTAAGGCAGAGCTGGAGACTGATTCCTTTCCCATATTTCTGAACTTGCTATATTGAAATTGCTATATAAGGCTAGGCCTAGTGAATCACGTTGATTGATTCCTTTCCGTCCCTTGAATTGTTTTTGCATGAGGTTTCGAGTACCACTTCCACGCGCTCCTCACAGCGCAGGCTTCGACGACGGCTGCGGTTATCGCTCGACTCTGTATATCTGCAGCGTGATAGAGACTTCGTGTTGCTTGGCAGCCAGCAGACAGAGCTGCCTGCATTCTGCATGAATTTGTGACTGGATCATACGCCATTATCACTGACGGATATACACAATCATGTAAAGAAGATATATGCTAGGTATAATGGTCACTGTTAAACTAATATTAAGATATTTATTTTCATATTATGCAAATCACAAAAATACAACATTATGCTCCATGCTATATTCCGAAATTTTCATAGAAATACACTGATATCTGGATTTTACCTTTTCGAAGGAAATAGTTAAGGGGGAACGGAACTGGATTTTGGACGAAAATCTTTATTTATTTTTTTTTATATATATGATGTGATTTTCCTCTCTTTAAAATTATCTATCACATATTATGACTTTACTTCAAATTGTATTGATTTAATGTTTTTATTTTCTGAGAATTGGTGTACAAGTTTCAATTGTAACGCGTATTCTTCATCTAGGGATTTTCGGCAGAAAGTTATATATTTTTTGTTTCTCCAATTTGTCTTGATTTTTCCTCTCTTAAATGGTATATCACATATCATTATATAAAAATTATATTAATGTTAGCTTTCAATTTTTCTAGGGAGGTCTGTATTGTATACTGCATACATATTATATTGAAGCTCATTTTCCACAAGTTTTATCTTTTTCATGTAAAACGAACCTTTTCTCAGCGTCTGTTTAATGTGGAAAGCTAAACATTTCAGAAGTTGTTTATTTACATGATTTGAATGTACTGAAATGATGTTTGTATAATTTATTAATTGTTTTTTTTTTAATTTGTTATTGTACAACACTTTTCAACTCATACGGTTATATAGCGTCTGAACATAGACGGAGTTATGGGGTGGCGGCTCCCCCCCAAACTTGTCTCTAATCGTTTTTTCTATTAACGTTAGAAAATATTGAATTCAAAAGATCTTTTTTGCTTTTGTTTATGATTAAGTTTCTGTGCTTTAAATTGGTGAATTAATGTCTTCAGATCATGTGTCTGGACTATAATATTTATTTTAAATTTCTGAATGTATAAGAATTTCTACACCTCATTTGAGGAATGGAAGCACTGTAATGTTTCTTTTGTAACAGACTGTACTCATGTGTTAGAAGTCTGCAGATGTTCAGGCCGCCACTTGGAGAAACACGAATAACATACTGCACAACAGTGCAGAAAAAAAAGAAAAGTAATGCCGGTATAATGTGTAAACTTAAAGACGAGATTAAATAAAATAATTAGAGTTACATTTTATATGATATCTTCATGAAGGTAAACTTCAGATAAAAGAGTTCTGTTAGCACTGTTACGTAGTTTTATTCATGTATGCTTGTGTTTCTGTACAAGAGAGAGAAAAAGAGGGAGATTGTTTTAAGGTATGCCCTATTATAATTTGTAGTAGGCCTACAGTTCAGGCCTATACAACTCGGTCCGAAACATCGCGGATATGGATGTAACACTGTAAGAAACATGCCCCCGAAAATAACTTTATTAAATGCTCATATTTCGATATACTGTACAATGGTCAAGCTATAACGGGAGAGGAGGTAAATGATGTCGCCCATAACACCGTTATATAGGGATTGATTGAATGAGATAAAGGCGATAATGCCAGCTACATGAATCCGGGGTCCAACGCCTAAAGTTACACAGCATTTGCTCCTATTAGTTTGAAGGAAAGTCTCCAGTTGTCTTTTCCTTTCCGTGTTTTTCCTTCGTATATTTCTTGCCATTCATATCTCGTTCCTGTATTTCAGCTTAATTTGTTCTTTCTCATTGCCGCTATGACCTTTATATTTAACATTTGTTTTGGTAATCTTGTATTTTTTATTCCTTTTATAAGTCCGAACCATTTCAACCTATTGCGTTCTAAGTTCGTTATTAATTATTCATATAGGCTTATTTATTGTGCTCCTTATCTTGTCATTACTTACCCAGTCTCTTCTTTTTCTTTGACAACACAGTACTGACAAATACAACGTATCGAATCCTTTATATACAAGTAACTCATAAGAGTGGAAGTGAAATAGCCTTGCAGATTTTCAAAGTGAATAGCTCATGTTGTGTGTAACAAAAGAACTATAATATCATATTGGTGGAAAGTTAATACTTTTTTGAGAAAACAATATGTTTTGTCAAATGTTTAACAACCTCTTATTCGGTAACTATTGCGAGTAGGATCGTGACTTTTGTCCATAACGATAGGAAATCTAATAAAGAATAATTTATCCCTCTGGCGTATTTCAATAGCGTGGTCGATTTTCGTGTAAATTTAATTTTAAAAGCCTCTAATTTCAAGCCACAGCACGTTGCGAGCAGGTCGCAACGTCGCGCCAGAGAACAAGACACACCGAGTTTGTTGACCTCTTACATCTGTATCAGGAAAAGAATGTGTTAGCGGCGATGTTGGCGGAATGCTGAAACTTCCAACTTATGCCCACATGCATCAACGTCGGTTAGTGTAACCATCGGTTACAATTGCTATCTAACCCTTGGTTAAGCATTTTTACGGTGCATCGACCTTGGTTAGGACATAAACAGGAGTTTACCACGGTAATCTGTAACCGGTCATATTCGAGCGGTTAAAGGAGATAACCAGTGATTAATGGACCAAGTAAAACAAAATGGTGGCCCGATCCACAAGGTGCTTATTTCGAAGACTATTATTATTGTACACTAGCCGTACCCGTGCGCTCCGCTGCACCTGTTAGAAATAAATATAAAGCAATTACATAATTAAAATAGGAAGTTTGATCCAGGGAACATTCGTTTTTGATAGAAAGATAAATCGTTTAATATGTTACTTAATTTAAATTGTATTTAAATAATTACAATGCGGTCATTTTGGTCCAGAGTGCAATCATTTGTTGCAATGACAATTCCTTTAACATGTTTCTTATTTGTTATTACTTGCAACCATAGTTTAATGAAGATTGACATATCATTTAGTTTTAATGTGTATACTTTATATTATTTGCTATATGTTTCCATTGAATTATGGTAATAACTTAATTTTAACCCTTGTTTTCTACGTCTTCAGTAAATGGCGCTTGGCCCACTATGGTTCTGAACCCTTCAAATATCTTAAATAGTGATACAGCATAAACAGTGAATGTAATTATATTTTTTTCTTTCGAAAATGTAAGAATTCACGACCTCCTATGTACCATTGCATAGCCATGGAATGAATAAATGTGTTTTTTCTTCCTACTCAAAAATTTTATATTTTGCACATAGGAGTTACTGCAGGAACAAGAATGCTATAATCTGAGGCGGCGGTAAAAATGTATTGTATTGTTATTTTAAAAGTCTTGTATATCCTTAAATTTCACTCAGAAGTTACTGTAATAACATTATAGAATTATGTCCATCTAGAGAACCTACACTTTCCAATGGTGAAGTAATAATTAAACAATTAATTAGCTTCCGATATTACTTCATACAAACACAGAAACATTCTCTGTAGGCTATGATTAATAGCTTTCGATTGTTGTTGTCCAAGGCCCCTTATAGACGAAGTCATTTGTTTTTATTTCAATACAGCGCCTTAGACGGGGTTGTTATTGTAATTTTAAAACTCATTTATCCCATTAAATATCAGTCCTACCAAAATTTTGTATAGAATAAAACTTATCGGAAATCATTTTTAAAGAAACTTTTGTTATGTAACATTTTTCACGAAAATTAATAATAAGGGAGATATTTCGATTTATTTAATGCAGGCCCCCTTGTAACCCCCCTTTTAAATAAAGTATTTTGAATGCCATATAGCCTAAAATCTAAGTTACAACGAACTTAATTTATATTTCAATTTTCATATAAATCGGTTCTGCCATTATCGCGTGAAAAGGTAACAAACATCCAGACAGACAGACAGACAGACAAACAAGAATTTCATAAAAGCGATTTTCGGTTTCAGGATGGTTAATTATACATGTTAACAACAATTAGTTTTGGAAAATCGAAAATTACCAGAAAAATTTTGGCTACAGATTTATTATTAGTATAGATTACTTGAATTACTTGGATAGAGATGATGGTGAGCGTGAAGTTTTTTTGGTGGAAAGAGAGAATTCTTACGAGGAATTAGGTGACAGAAAATTTCCGGGGGGGGGGGAATTTCGTATATCAAAATCAACAGTGTTATTTCTGCTGCAACAAATGAGTCACTTGAAATAACACAGAAACATTGATATTTCTCCTATGGATCGGTTGCTTATATTACGATTGTATGCAACTGATATTTTGTGTATTTTAAGAGGGAATACTCGAGTATCACTTTCTCTACGTCACTGACTAAACGAAGAGAGGTTATGGATGGATATTAGGATGATGCACAGTTCCCCGGTATAAATGGGGTCCTGGATCGTACAGACATTCTTACTAATCTTCTTCATCTTTTTTCTTTATGGATATTCCATCTTTTTCATATTAATTACGATATGTAATATATTTAAATACAGTAATTATGTCTGTCAGTACTTCAAACTCACTTGGGATATAATCCTTTTTGCATTTAATTTTCCATTTTGTACGATTTTAACCTAACAGCATTGAAAAGCAAGAAATGCAACTCGCAAACATAATAGCGCCCAAAAACAAACAAATGCAACTCGAAAATACGGGACACGTTCGTTTTCATGTAGAACGGAGTAAGCGCAGTCGTTTTTAGACGTTGACTATTATCTTTGCAGAGGAATGGATGCTTTCCTTTAGTCATTTTGTAGAAACAGTGCATCATCACAGACTTTACGTTGGTTAAATGAGGTGTCAGCTAACCATGTTTAAGTAATCGGTGATTATGAATCGTGCACAGAAATTACATATTAACCAAAATTACTGTTTAACCGTCGTTTCGTAACCTATACTTAATGCGTTTTGAACCGAGGTTGATGCACTTCGCCATTAATTTTCTAATTAATCATGCATTTAATCACAAAACGTAATATAGGTTTTCAGTTCATTTAAGTTTACCCTATCGTTTCTTTCAATCAGGAAAGTTATTTCACTTCCACCCTGTTTATCGTCATACCTTGTTTTAGTGTTAGAATTGATTATTTCTTATGTTTGTTATTTTTATTTAGCACTAACATATTGGGTCCGGAAATGGTAGGCAAAAGCCAAGAATTCAAGAACAGGAGTTCTTAATTATAGAGAACAAAATGTATTAACGTCGTGAATTGGAAGTATCTATTGTTTAAGTACCTAAAATAGTGAAGAATCCATCTCGATCACGTAGTCAAATTTGTGTAGTGATATAGAGAAAAACTTAGTGAAAGAGGTGGGAACATTTCGCTGTCTGCTAACCGGCAGTCGAGCCGCCTGTGGCCCAGCTGTTTATTGCGCGTAACCGGCTTTTGGCGAGCTGGTTGAAAAGAACGTACTAGGTACATGTTTAGTTTACTTGCTTTTTACAGAAGGTGTTGGAAATGTTGCCTCAGGCAGCGGAATGTTCAGACCAATTTTATAAACTCCTCTGTACTTTCTGATCATAAAGAGTAGGCATATAAAGAGAAAATATTGTAAAAGCTATTTAGAAATATTAAAAAATATATATATGTTTACATCATAAGCTTACCTGATATGAAAAAAATTGATTATAAGCAATTCATATGTGTCAAAAGCTATTTTTTCAGACGATTAGATGGAATTAATTTTTATTCATTGTCTAGAAGCGAATTAAATAGTAATTTGTACATATGAAATATAAATAACTTTACTTAAAATTTAGTAGAGCATTTGTACGCAAAATAGGCCAACATAAAATGAAGACAGTAGGCCTAGACCTACTAGAAAACTATTTCAATGATTTTGTTATTTACATTTTCGTAAGATAAGAAGTGATCAATGAAATGGCATAGAGAGCCGTAGCTTAGGCCTATGTGGTAGCGCGTTTGTCTACAGATCCGAGGCTGCGCTCGAACGTGGGTTCGAAACCCGTTGGATTACCTGGTTTGTTTTTTTAGTTTTTTCTAACAGTAAGGGGAATGTTGGGTAATCATATGGCGAATCCTTTGAATAATCTCGCCAAACGTCATCTCGATATCACCAATTCCATCGAAATTAAATAAAATCGAAGTTGGTATAGCGGCTTTAAATAAAAGATTACAGTATCATATAAAAGATAGACTATATCTTCAGGGACATCTATGTCAGGAAACGTTATCTACTTAGTTCTATCTGCAACCGAAAAAAAATTTCAGATAACATTTTTTCGGGCTATAAGACTCATACACAAATTGAACTATAAAATTACCTTAACTCCTTGAGAGAGTAGCTCAAGAAGACAAGAATATCAAATAATTTACCTTTGTGTAAGTAAAATTTAATATAATTATACCCCCAGTTGAACATGTCTTCAGGCAGAATTTCTAGGGTTTAAATCTCTGTACAAGAATTACTTTGTAAAATGAACGTAACCCCAAGCGTTGCGGAACACGAATTTCCTTTCTTCCCACAAATAATTTAAAAGCCAGGCAGGACTGTCGGACCGTCAGGGGACGCTCTTTGTAATAAAAGCATTAGCCCCTTTTTCACGCCGCCAGACAGTTGTGCACACGAGTGTCCATAATGGAATATTGGTCACTGTGAACGCCTTTCTTTATAGTGCTATTGGTTGTTTGACTATCAATTAAAAGCCATATAGTCAGGATGATCTTTTATTTTACGTTTTATCTCCTCTAAATACGGTTTTTTTAGTATCGAAATAATGTTAGATATTGTGATAATATATCTACATAAAAACAGTATCATATGACTTTGTGGAAACATAACTACATACATATAGGCTACTTAAACATTTAAATGAATAATTGAATCAGATGTCCCATGAACGCCCTGATAGGAGTTGCGAATTCATTATAACGTCCCATTATAGGCATAAGGGCCAACGTAACAATTTGTTGATTTTACAGGAGAGAGAAAAACATAAAAAAATACCACTTTAATAATTTATTTAATAACTATCATAAAATTCTGGTACAACTCCGTATTCCAAGGTGTTGTAATGATTTCAAAATAGATGAAAAAGTTTATTTTTAACTGCCTAGTGAATGTAAAAACTGAGACGTTTGCCCTTCTGGTAGAACGCCGCCATATTTTGATTTGAACGTTTGCCCAAACTATGGAATTAATTATAATACGACATTTCAAAGTACAGTTTTTACTCAATTCAAATTGAAGATTTTACTTAATTGATGAACTAGTGGATTTACTCGTGTTAAATATATAATAATTTTCCGGCTTACAGCTGTTTCAGTGCTTCACGCACCATAATCAGAGGCTCTGATGATGGTGCGTGAAGCACTGAAACAGCTGTAAGCCGGACAAATATTATATATTTAACACGAGTAAGTCCACTAGTTCATCAATTAATTATATTCAAGTGTTAAAAGTGGTGTACGCAAGATTCAAAATGGAGTATGAAGATTTTAATTAGCTTTAGAAATGTTCATATTAATACCTTTCGCAAAATAATGTTTGAAAACCTTAAACTTTATTCTAAAATTATAAGTTCAACGATCTTAATCTCTTTTTTGAAACCGTAACAATTTACAAAGCTTCTTAATAATTTATTATTAGAACACAAAAAAGTGAATGAAATTCAAAATTACCTGTTATTGGTGTACATTTTAAACATTCATTGGTGATAAATAATGTTTATATTGCAATTTATTAGGTAACTGACACAGTAACAACAATTCTATTAGCGAAATTCTCTCATCAAATACGTAGGATAACCAACATTCGCAGATTAAAAAAAAATAATTAAAACAAAAAAAATCGCAAAATACAGCATTGTAAAGGAAGAACTGTTTTCAGAAGCTGTTTTTTGTTTTTATTGTCTCTCTGTGATATTTAAAAGGGAAAATCAGTAAGTATTTATGACATAACAACACCCCTACTGTAAACATATGACGTTGGCCCTTTTAGTGGTCATGTCTCATTAACATCGGCCCCAACAACCAACATTATTTTCTCATTTATGGCCACAATAATGCGAGAAAACGTCAGTTCTTTTGCATGTTGATGAAAAATATGTTATAGAATCACATAGTCAACATAACTCATTTTATGAAAAAATGTTACATTGGCCCTTATACCTATAATGGGACAATAATATTGCTGTGATTGTGTGGAGAGTTTTGTGGAATTATCTGAAAACTTTTCTGTGTATGTCTTTAGCTTTTGGTTTAGTATTTCAGCATAGATTTTGTAGCATGTATTTACGGTATACTGCGTTCTGTAATGTCCGATAGGCATAGTAAATATTGCAGGCAGGGAAAGGGAGAAAGATAATTGCTAATCAACCAATGGCAGAGGTCACTTCCCACGCTGGGCGGTCTGAAGCGTTGTAACTCCGCCCGGCAATGTTCAGTAGCCTAACTCACCCCAGAGGGACAATGGTGGCTGTACACATCCTCCTTCCTGCTCTAGCCTTGCTTTCTATTTCTTTTTACCATCTCTTACTGCATGGTTGCTACATCGTTCTGTTACACATTTTGTTACCGATATTCACTATGAAATTACGATCGTTATGCAACAAACAATATTTGTCTGTGCTTGCTCTAAATACGCACATCAAAATTCAACTAGGCCTACTAGAAATGCTACTTTTTCCAAAATCCGTTCATGAAAGACCACAATGATACGAGATTGTTCTGTTTAGCTCACTGAAATGATTCATCTCTCCAAAGGGCCGTATTTGGACCCATTCCACACTTATAGATCTATCATCATCGTGCATCCAAGGTATAGGCCCAGTGTCCTGTTTCGGTCGTAGTAGCTGTCGAAGAAGTCTTTTCATCGGTCTGTCCTTGATTCTTCTTCTGTGTGGTGTATACCTTACAATTTTGAATGGTAACCTGTTTTTGCCCATGCGTTGTATATGTTGGATTCAATTTTATTTGCATTTCTAAATTTTGTTAGTGACTGATTTGACTTGAGTTCTGTCAGAATTTCCTCATTGGTTTTATCATCTTGCCAAATATAGTTTACTGTTCTCCTTAAATATCCTCTTTTTTTTTTTTTTTTTTTTTTTTTTTTTTTTTTTTTTTTTTTTTTAAAGATAGCTCCTTCATATAACATGAAGACGCTTGGGGGCATTGAGGTAGAGCCCCATTGTTTCCTTGACCTCGCACTAGAATGAGGTGGTGTGGTGGACACCACGCTCCGAAAGCCTTTTACCTCCGGAAAAGATTCGGTATTCAATTTGATAGGAGGCTGAGTGGGACCTCGGGGCCGTTCTTGAAGTTTCGGCTAGGAGAAAATCACGTCACCGTCCGGGATCGAACCCCGGTCCTTCCAGTCCTTGGTCAGCTGCACTACCAACCAGCTACTCGGCCGCCTGTAATAGGTTTATAGCACGCATGAGAGTCCTGTTCCTCATAGACGACTTTAGAAAGAATGCTGACTATTTCTCACTTTGAATTTCGACTGCTTCTACTACTAATGCTACTGCTGGTGCTACAACTACTTCTACTGTTGCTGCTACAGCTACTGTTACTGCTGCTGCTACAGATACTGCTACTTCTGCTATTAATCCTGTTGCTACAGCTAATGCAACTGCTGCTGCTACAGCTACTGCTACTCCTGTCGCTACAGCTACTGCTACTCCTGCTGCTACAGTTACTGCTACTCCTGCTATAGCTACTGCTACTCCAGCTACTGCTACTCCTGCTGCTACAGTTACTGCTACTCCTGTTGCTACAGCTACTGCTACTTCTGCTGCCACAGCTACTGCTACTCCTGTTGCTACAGCTACTGCTACTCCTGCTGCTATAGCTACTGCTACTCCTGTTGATACAACTACTGCTGCTGCTACTCCTGTTGCTACAGCTAAAGCTACTGCTACTCCTGATGCTACAGCTACTGCTACTCCTGTTGCTACAGCTACTGCTACTCCTGCTGCTACAGCTACTGCTACTTCTGCTGCCACAGCTACTGCTACTCCTGCTGCTACAGCTACTGCTACTCCTGCTGCTATAGCTACTGCTACTCCTGTTGCTACAGCTACTGCTACTCCTGTTGCTACAGCTACTGCTACTCCTGTTGCTACAGCTACTGTAATTATTTATCAAATGCCTAAACTTCTTCAGTTATTTTTATCATACTTAGTCTTTTTGGGTTTTAAAGTTTAGCCCTTTTAGGTTTACATGCGTCATTTAGTATTCCTTAGGTTTTATAAGATTCATATGTTTGACTGCTGGATGAATGAAAGGAACTGTGTAAAAATATTACAGATACGGTATGTGACAAGGAACAAAACTGGTTAAATCCTAAGAATCCGAACCCTGGGGATCACTACTTAAATATTTAGAGTGGAGAGAAAGTTTTTCAACAATTTCCAAAATAGCAACAGATCAGAGAGAGAAATATGTAATATTTCGGAAGAACTGTTTCACACGCAAATCCAAGTTGTTGTACTGGAGTGGCTGAGGAGTTTTATCTAAGGAAAGAGTCTTGTGGTGTCTTTGTTGTGTTGATGCATTATGCAGAGGATAGAAACTCGAGTCGAAGTGTAATCTAAGAGGATCACATTTAAATGCATGTATTTTAAGACATACGTAATGCATTCTCTAAGTTTCGTTTGTTGAGAATATCTTCGACATCGAAGGGATCTTGATGTTTCAAGTAGACTTGTACTAAGTTGGTAACCAGAACCGAGAAATGTTACAGTTATTAAATATATTTATACGTAATTTTATTATGTCTATATATTTTTTGAGTCCCTCTGAATGAATATTGAAAACATTTTAATGCCCTAAACAAGTCAGGGGCGGAATGATGAACACAAAGCGCGGAGGAGTAAAAACGAAAGTCTAATTGCATGCCTTCAAACACATTCCTGTACTCACAATCCTCTTTATAATTCTGTTCCAACATCAATATTTTCCCCGTCGCTCTTGTGTTCTAAGGAAAAATTGGCCTGGTTTTGCCAAAGAGACGCACACACTACATCTCTGTTCTAAAAGCCTGTGAAGTGAATTTTGGAACAAAGGCCAAACAACCAAGTAAAGAGAGGCAGGTATACAGTTCATGACGATGAATGATTTTATAATTTTCACTCCAAAAACACTGATACTTTTACAAGTAGTTCATAGAACAATTTTTGTGTATTTGGTCACATCGGAGTGTTTTAAAATGAAATAGCTCGTAACGATTTTTAACACTTTCCAGGAATACGAATCTGTGTCTCAGATCAGTAGTTAAATTTCGTCTGGTCTTCAGAAATTATCATATGACAATCCAACCATCTGTGATTATAAAGTATATCTCCGGCAAAGGTGAAAAACTTGGCAAGCCTTGAGAACTAACATTTTCAAAATTCAATATAATTTCTTTGACATATTAAACAAAAGTGTGATTCATGAAATTATTTCAGAATGATTTCGTATAACTTTATGATTCATAGCTTTGTTAATATACAAAACAAATTTAATACAGAACAATAATTTTATTAAATTTCTGAAAGATCTGGTTCTCAGGACTTACGAGGATTTGCACTTTTGCCAACTAGGCCTATATTATAAAAGAGCGAAAATGAAAGAATGATCTGTTCATCTTTATCCTCTTATTCTTTTCGTTAGAATTTCTTGACATGTTTCGTCATTCCTTTCTTTTCTTATTTTTTTACTTCATTTCCGATTTATTTCTTCGTTTCTTTTATCCTAATTATTTTCTTCCTTGCGTTTTCTTTTGTCTCAATTCGTATATTCATTATTTATTCCTCTATTCATATCCTTCTTTATTTGTCATATTTTAATATTCATACTACCTTATTTTGAGAAGTGTATTAAGTCCAGCTATAACATATGATGTTTATAATATAATCAATGTATCCAATTTTATAATTGTTATTATATCTAGGTAAAGGATAAAGAGAAAGGTTTATTAATGCATTAAAACTTAAAATGTTCAATATTAAGATACAACAATTTATATGATCATTTTCAACAATCATATGACCTTTTACACTGTCTAATAATGATCTGGTAAATTAAAATTGTTTAAGTCATAGTATAGGTCTACCTTGCCGTTAGCATTTTCCCGCCACTATAGATCTACAGGCGGTCATAACTTTCTGAACACCGTAGTCAGACGCTCTTTTCAACGCGTTCCTCCTTTTACTTGTGTATTCTATTCTTTTATTTCTTATTTAAAAGTGATTTATTTTGACGGATATCTTACATGTCCTGTGTGAAATTTTCCGCAGCAAAGGCGGTGTGATTTCCCTGAATGCCTCCATAACAGTTTGCTTCAAAGTTCAATTGTCTGGTATCGATGTTTCGAGATATGTTGCTTAATATTCCCCAAAGGGAAATCACACCGCCTTTGCTGCAGAAAATTTCACACAGGTGTGCCGCATCATTTTGTGCCGCGACAATGATGGTCACCATTAGAGATGAACAACCATCGAGAAAACGAGACTAACAGCACCCGCAAAGCCGAAAACCCGCACGAGAATGTTGTATTACGTCGCGTCCTTGACGTAAAGACTGGTGTGAGTCTTCCGAAACTCGATCTTGATCATCTCCCAAAGTCCCGAAGTCAGCAGTTGTTTATACCTGACTGAACCTGACTGAACTTTTATCTACTTTAGTAACTGTTATTTATGTATAAACAATCAAGTAGCCTATTTGAAACATCTCAACCTTTCAGTGTGTAATAATCCGTTCCCCAGTCTTTATTTAATTACTAGACCATTATTAAATGGCTAGGAATTTTCTTTTCATATGTTTAAGATCAAGTGTGAAATCTCAAGTGAAAAGATATTAATGTCATGTTTTATGTTTCTTAGAAATGCAAATTTATTTGAGAATTTTTTTTTATTTATATAACCATAGGTACTATCTGATAATAGAACCAGAACATTTTGATATCTAAGATACCGTTCTGTTTTGTCTTTTTGTCTCATTAAAAAATTTATGTTACTTATTTCAATGATGTATGTTATTCAAAGTTACGAAATCTTTCCACGCCGACCACATGCTATTTCGAGAATGACGAGCGAGACTCGAAGCGCACGAGAATGGCGAGCCGAGACTCCAAAGACAAATGCAGCGAACACAGCGAGCGAGAGCTGCAGTTAGTTTTGTTCATCTCTAGTGCCCATACCGATGGTCTGGATCACTAAACAAGCTGAAACGTAAAGTATCAACCATTGTTGCACATCTGCTATGACATGTTCAAAATGGATGCAATCAACTTACAAACAATAAGACTTTCGGACCTTACTATACAATAGGGTTAGCACAATGGCCAAGTAGTTCATAGCATAATCCGATAGGTAGCGCACATGCATGATGGGTAAAATTGTCGCAAGCGATAAATCCTTGAACAGTATAAGCCGAGCGTTGGGCATTCGTTCTTGTTACTGGCAAGAAGTACACTGTCAAAAATGGAGAGCGAGCTAAAAGATGTAGTGAAGTTGAAACTACTCAACAAGGAATACAAGTTAAGTCCTAAAGAAGATATGAAGAGTGATGTGTGGGACAAATTCTTACTTGTGATACGTAGTATGTCAATCTTTGCGTCTCTAACAGTTGTGCAGCATGATTATTCGTTTTATTATATTTTCTGTGACGTTATCTCTGTACAAATATTGTTATTAATCTACTGCTATATCAATAATATTTTGTAAAAAGTTTCTACATTGTCGCAGTATATAGGCGGAACACTATGTACGGACCTATCATATTATATACTGTATGTGGTAAATCAAATATTGAATAATTATTAATTAGCAATAATAACTGTATATCGATGTTTTTCATAGTATTTGATTTATAACTCCATGTTACTGTTTTGGTATGTTCCATTCGACGTTTGTCATAAACGCAGAAAATAGAGCCTTATTTCCACGGTGTGAGCAAAACGTATGTGTATCTTATCTGTCGCCTTCATACAAGATAAGTCATGTCGGTGAGATGACCTTGTACTGTGCTTCTATTTATTACGAGCGTATCACGATAGACCTTACCTCACTCGAAGGTGCGACATTCGACCGAGTTCAAGCGAGCGATTTAACTCCAATGCAGCACTCTGGTTGGCAGATACTTCGATCGGAAGCATTACTAATGAACAATCCAGAGAACAGTGCAGAGTTTAAGAACGCAGATTTGAAACTGTCGGTTTTAAGTCGACATTACGAGAATAGAAGTTAATAATAGAGAGTCGATAAAGCAGTCGGATGTTGTGTTGTAGCCGTGTATCTGTCTGCGACGCCTCGTCGCCTCTGCTCTGTATCGAAGCATACAATTGAGGCTTCAAAACAACGGAATCCCTTTTACTGCGAGACATTACGTACACTCTGTTGCGTTCATATCGACATCTTTTGTTTCCGACGTTCATACGAGTAACTTAGCTTTACAAAAAAAAAAGAGTTATCTGTTTTATTGATTAAAGTACCGATCCTCGCATTGAATAGGGGCGTGCTGTGGGATTTCATGCCCAGTATTATGTGAAAGTGGCATAAAGGTCGTTAAATAAACTATGGAATTGTACTGGATTAAGAGCTGGTGTTTTATTTAACGTCACTCTTCATTGAAGAGACTGTTAAAGCATAATGAGATTGTGACACAGCGACACTGGAACAATGGTGGCATGACAATAGGCAAAATCGAAGTGCATAGTCATATCCATACAGCCACGTTGTGAACTACAAAACTTCCCTAGGTTTTTTGGGTAAAAATATATCAGCTGACTGTTGAGCCTTTCACTCAGTGATTGTTCTATTTCTGAATTTGATTTCAGTTTGGAATTAATAAACTATTTCGCTTAAATGTAGAGTCAAAATTAGCCAAAATTTAACACAATTTTGCGTGAATAGACACACAGTTTTCCATTCTCTAAGTACTCTGTATTGTACAGTAGTGGCAAAAAAACCGGACCGACCCTTGTAGCTGATTTCAGAGCCTTGTTCACTCCAGAGCACGATAGACTTGTAACTAAGCTTGTTATTCATAGACATTTCGCTAGCCCGCGCTACAAGCGTGCTAAACTAGCCCCGGCTATCGACTGATTACTTGTACGGGATTTATATGATATCATATCGCTAACACTGGTTTATGAATACGAAAAACGTTAGTACGCTGATCATCCACTGGAAGCCCGTGCTAAGAATGTCTATGAATATGGCCCTAAGACTTTTGTGGTTCGAATCTTGCCTGGGAAGGAAACTTTTTTTTTTTATTCCTTATTCAGATTTATTCCCAGTACTTTTCGATTGCAGCAATATTTTACTACTTAATTAACTTATTATTCTCAAACATGAATTTTACCAGCAATCGAAAAGTATTGGGAATAAATTTGAATAAGGAACAAAAAAAGTTTCCTTCCCAGGCAGGATTCGAACCAAGAAAGGCTCAGTTACCAGTCTATCGTGCTCTGGAGTGAACAAGGCTCTGAAATCAGCTACAAGAGTCGGTCCGGTTTTTTTTGCCACTACTGTACATTATGTAATAAATATCTACAATAAGTTTTAATTTGAACTTCTACTGTCGTTTGTTGTGAGTTCTGAAATGTAATGAACAGCCAGCACATTTTCGTTCCCAAACAAGTTAGGAAAGTTATCGGTTAGTATATCCTGGAGTTTTAGGGTTCGAACTTTGACCCTAATTTTTTTTTTAATATGGTTTATTTAACGACACAACTGCCGAGGTTGTATCAGCGTCGCCGGTATGCCGGAATTTTGTCCCACAGGAGTTCTTTTACATGCCACTAAATCTAGTGACATGAGTCTGTCGCATTTAAGCACACTTAAATGCCATCGACCTCGCAACCTCGAGCACAGAAGGCCAACGCTATCCCAACTGCGCTACAACGGGCGACTCTGACCCTAAATGCTTACGTCAGGACGCTACGAAAGCTATAATGTGGTTCGGTACATAATAATAATGGAGCATGACAACTGTAAGTGGGATTGCTACTAAATTGAAATGGTCTGTCCAACTACTTTTTAACCATATAAACGCACTAACACTGTGAAACTAGCTCTGTACAAAATATTAGTGCTACATATGACAGAAAATGTAATTTGATCGATATTAATACTGAACTAATATATACAATATAGGCTATATTATAGAACATAACAGTAAACATGATACACATTAACTGTAGGCTAAATACTCTATATATAATATACACACTTATTTCATTTAACGAAAACAACTCCGTTACGGTGAACAAAACATATATATTCTGAGATTATGAAATTCATATCTTTTACTATACTGCCAGTAAAAATTTGTTTAAACTAAGAAAATGTTCTTCCTACGTCACATGACGTTACAAGGACAAAATAATAACAACAAAAATCAATATAAAAATGAGCAATATTTACATTTTACACAATTTACAAATAATTCCTTTATCAAAATCTATCCCGTTGCAGTGAACGAAAACATATATTCTTAGGTTATGAAATGCAAATCTTTTATGAACCTCGGATAAAATTTGTTTAAACTAAGAGAATGTTCTTTCTACGCCATAAGACGTTACAAGGACATATTTATAATATATTATATCATTGCTATTTAATGACCTCATGCGTACTGCTTGCAATTTTACCCTGCTTATGCATTTACGTGGCGTAATTGATGTACCAGAAGAAACTACTCGATCCGGTGTACGTTTGGAAACAGAAATGTGCTGCCTTGTAATGACATGTAATTAAAACGAAGGCCACTGAGAGACTGATGTATACGAACCTACGACTCACTCATTTACACTTTATAATCAGTTTATTACTTCCGCTCTACATGTTGCCCCTCTTCCATTATTTTTTAAGCTTGAAGTGTGCAGATTTAAGGCAATAATTGTGTAACCGAATGTTGTTCAGCGCAGGCGAAATTGACCAATGCGCAATGTCGCCATATTATGAGCTGATTGTTACTGATATCATGTCGTTGAAAACTGAAGTTAAATAAATAATGAGCAGTTACTAAGACTGTAGAGCGCACATTTCATTTTTTGTCTCCTTTTGGAGCGGACCAGGCTGTTATTAAATAGATGTTTACGCGCGTTGCGTAACGCAAAAAGCAGTGGTGTTTGTCTCTCCCTAATGACGCACAATTTGCATACGATTTTGTCAAAATTTCCGCTCGTATTAGCGGGACAGTTTAATATACATGCTCGGATAAAATTTACATTTAGGAGCCAAGAGATATCCATTTATCTTCAGTTTATATGATAGTTTTTCATTACTTTCAGTAATATTCGTATATAGTCCTGAAAATAATGACTAACCATTAAAATGAATAAATAAATGAATACATAAATGAATGAATAAATAATTTTTAGACGATTTAATGAATCAAGTATTGTCCCAACGATTTTTTTTTCAATTTGTGTTGTGTCATAATTATAACAGTTACATTTACTATTTTACGGGTTTTCTTAAGATTCACAATTCTATAGCGTTATAGTCACTGGTAATCGGAACCATGTCATTATGGTTTTTTTATTAAGAATGAGCTAAGTAACAAAGCTTGTAAATGTTGATATAATTTTGTGATGAATACTTGAGATGCAGAAGGGAAATATTTAATTTAACATGATTCTAAAAAAAATATAAGAAAACTGTTTGAGGAGAACTGCTCACTTCAGAGAAAAAGTCTCTATTAGTAGTTTTATAGAACTAGTTGAGATTAATATATCTTACCTATTCTTCGTAACATAATGTTCATTGTTATGTCATAATAATAGCCCCAAGTGCACCGAATGTTTTCCGTTTGCATCTCACTGACATTAATAAGAACAATACATGCAATATTTTCAGCTGTTATAAATCAAACATTGAAAGAAAGTGTCAGAATAATATCTTAATGCAGTGATATCAACTCAAGCGCATTTTTCTGACCTTGTCGTGCGCGGGCATCAAGCGCTAGAAATGGAAGGAGGAAGAGTTATGTATACGAATAAGCAGCCTGTTCGATTAAGAAAACAGTCGTGGACAAACTTCAAACGGAACGTGAAATTTTATGTCGTTATTTTTATATGGCTACTTTCTGTTTGATATTATCTATATTGTCTGTAAAACAAACGTACTAACACCAATTTTTTAATATTGCACTTGTGTTTTAAATATTAGTAACATAATAAAAAGTTAAGAAGGAATATTCACATAAGTTCCATAGTGGTACAACTATACTTTGCTAAGTGAATGAAACACATAATTCATAAAGAAAGTGATATTCCAAAAAAAGAGATTGAGTATGATATGATAAGTTGAAATTGATATTGATGGTATTTTTAGCCTTATAAAAGTAATTAGTGAACTGATCAAAACAATATTACAGTACAAAGCAAAGTGACCTAGGTACTGTATATATATTTAAGTGTAACTAATATTCCATGACAAAATTCTTATTCCATTATGCTTTTAAGGTGATATTGGTGAGCAATTTCCTATCATCAGAATATTAAATTATTTTTTCGAAACCTGCTGAAGTTATAGAGCTTACGTTTTTACAACACATGGACAAAAATGTTTGCTTATGATGTAACAGTAGTTGCTTTGTTAATTCATTTCCTTACAAACATTTTCCGTGCGAATATTTTCAAAATTTTCAATACACTATCTTCAGTTATACATATTTACGGTATATTAGATTTACGAAAACATTGTTTCAGTACCTGTTAAGGCTACTAAATAAATAGGCCTAAATCTGAAAATTTCACTTTTCAGCAAAAGAAGTTGAGAAATATCCCTTTTGAATAAAAAAAAAACATGTGAAAAATGAGCATTAAAATTAATATTTACATTCTATTAATGCACTTATACTTCTCAGACAAACCTAAAAATTAACATGGATACAGTTTTAATAATTTCTCTTCCCTTTATCTATTGAATCAGTGCTGGCCATCCCTGTATATAGCTCGACCAAGCGGCATATACTACCTCTTTCGATCGTCTCCTTCCTTTCCGCTGTAAAGCGCTCAGGATCTTCTGAGCTCTAAAGCGCGCGCTTGCGCCTCTGGGCATCGACATGACTGTCTTAATGCATATATTTACTTTAAATTACGTATTGAAGAGGAAAAAGAATTATCCGAAAATTATTTCGATACTGAAGACTTTTTGTTTGCTTCTTGAAAATAGAAGACCAATACGCTCTGTAGTTGATTATCTACTGAGATTATACAGATCTCATTTCAAAGGCAGGGTCGTTTTTCTTTGTATTGCGAATGATGTTATCATTAGGAAAAGGAATTTCATGCCCTAAAAACGTGAAGAATATGTACGCATTTATGCCGTAAAAATTGGTAAATATGCCACAAAATATGCATTATCAGTCTGAGATTATGTTAACAGAATAATAAGGTATAGGTAACTTACATTTAGTCTATAGATTTTGAAGTGCTTGCCTCATTGCTGAATGCTCCATTTATGCTGTTACAGTTCACAACTAAGCAGTGACGTATTTTTCTGTTGTCATTCTTCGCCTGTTGTCTCATCATAGCTTTGTAGCGCGAAAAACTTCGTTCTACGTCACAAGAAGTAAGAGGTGGTTGCAGAAAATCTGTGAGCTGTTGTATAGAAAATTTTGTTGGTTTTTGGAGTGTTTTTCCTTCGAGAATATCTTGAGTTTCTTTAAGTTGATAATAGCCAGGGTTTTTGAAAGAATATTTGCTGTTTTCTCGTTCACTTTATCTCCTACATTTCCTGGAACTGATGTTAAACTGGATATTGTTCTATCGAAATCTGCTAAAGACTGCAGTAAAGGAATACCAATTGCTAACTTGAGATGCCCCCTAACAAGGCGTCATCGTTACGTTCAAAATTCATAAGCATAAATTAGTCGTGTTTACGAGGTTACACACTTTTAAATATGCAGTTTCCCTGCATAAGTGTTAAAATATGATGTCTTTATAAATAAAGGCAAACTATGCACTTTTATGCACAATAAAAGTAATATCATTGTATTCAGAAACTTATAATTCATGTAGATAATCTTTCAGCATATTCACACAACGATAGAGAACAAGTATGCAAATGCATGAACTTCCTTTCCCTAGTTATCATACAGGACTAATGTGTGCAGAAAGAAAAGTATTATTGGACTCTTCTTCTGCATGTCACTGCAACTTCCACAGCTGATGTTAACACAGTCAAAATGAAGGAATATTTTCTTCCTTTATACCAATAGATGAGACTTGTGTTAAAGAACAAACTGGCTGTCTCAGTTTGGAATAACCAAACAGTGGAATGTTTTCCTTTTGCATCTCACTGATTCAATTATATAGTCTACAAAGAATGAATGCAATGACAATAATACTTCAGAATAAGATTAAATTGATATTCGTTTGCTCTGAATGTATGGTATTAGAACAGTAGCTTCCATCACGAGTGGCGTATGATACTGTCTCCTCCAGAGGGTGGGGGAGCGATGGGTGTATGTAACGGTGATTTCACGCTGGAACGAACCACAACACGATTACGTCACTTCGCGGGAAGTGACATCAGTGCCATCTGTAGCGAGGAGCTGAATTTCTCGTTGTCTGTTCGGTGGGTATATACCTATATATTGATCCCTAGAGAAATTAACTGGGACTGGTATGGAGTATTGCTTAACCAGCCCAATCCTAGTCAAAGCCTAAAGAGTCTACATTGTAATTCCAAGACTAATGCAAAGATTAATTCGGGATTTCATGCTTACCCTGATCTAGTTAGTGTAGTACATAATGATTAGATAAATTTATTCAATCTTTATCCTACAGAAATTTATGGATTATCCGATCTAATGTGACAGAAGATGAACCATGTGACTGAAATTGCTTGGTAATTAAAAAAATTGCAATTGTCTTCGAAAAATTGATATTATATGCAGTTTACCAACAAATCTTATTCTCTTTTTACAACGCCTAATTGACGCCCATATATAGTGGAAGGGAATCGATGCAAGAAAATTTAAGTGGTGATTAAAAAATATTACACTTTTTCTTCGATGAAGCATGTTAAGGAGGAAAAAAAATGTCTTTGCCCAATGTTTGCAACGCTCTATTACGGCCCGAGAGATGGCTAATTGCTATACAAGCAGATAGGTAAGAATAATCTGAAAAAGTTAATGAGTCTTTTTTGCAAATTAAACCGTTTAACCATGAATTCAAATGGAATAATTACGAAAATCGTTAAAATAAATCTTGCAACGTAGCGCAGTGTCACTAGGGGTGACTGATTACTGCAGAGGGGAAGGGAAAGGTAAAGGGTGGGTGGCCGCACTTTCTAGAGTTATTACAGTAGTCGTGATGTTGCCAACGATTTTCTCTAAAACTGTGAATGTTAGTAAAAAACATATTAAATTCTTCAAATCTATTCTCATGACCTATTACCAGTTTCATTTTGTGCAGTGGTTTCCAAATACATCGACGGACCTATTCTGGAAGGGAAACAACTCAACGTCAACCTGGGTAGCGTAGTTGGTATAGCGCTGGCCTTCTATGCTCAATGTTGCGGATTCGATCCCGGCCGACGTCGATGGCATTTAAGTGTTTTAAATGCAACAGGCTCATGTCAGTAGATTTACTGGCATGTAAAAGAACTCTTGCGGGATAAAATTCCGGCACACCGGCGACACTGATATAACCTCTGCAGTTGCGAGCGTCGTTAAATAAACCATTTTTTAGAAACAATTCAGAATTTAAAGTTTTGAGAAAAGTGCATTTTAGAGCTCAATGTTGCTGTGAAAAATCCAATTAACACACTCTAATTTGAAACTAATAGTATATATATATATATATATATATATATATATATATATACAAATTTAATAAAATCATATTTAAGTTATATAATTCCCCAGTTAACTAATTCACAATCAATTTAGTAATATTAAAATGTAAAATTATGTTTATCACAAGGTACTGTTTTGCCTATAAATGGCAAAATGACAGTATTCATTATGATATAGCGTTGGCTTCTGTTTCTGCGAAAAAATTATTTTTGATATGTTATTTATGCCTCAAAATTTAGTTTGTGAAACTCAATAAAACCGCATATTTATTTGTGTGTTCCCGACTTACAGCCAATCGGAGACAATGCTACAATTAGTACACATATATACTTGTAAGAAAAATACATTAAACTAAATGTTTTGGACCTTTTCTCAACATTGGACCATATGGATTATACCTAACATAACCGTTGAACTCAATATCCTGAACCGTATGAATTGTATCATATATAACCATTGAAGCAAATATCCCGGACCCTTTTTCAACATTAGACCATATGGATTGTACTAAATATTCTGGACTTTTCCAAAATTGGATCATATGGATTGTACCAAATGTCACTGGATTTATGTTTGTTTGTACCAAATGTCAATGGATCATTACTAAAGCCCGGATTTCTAAGCACAATCAAGCAGTAAAATAAGCAAGCAAATAAGCACGAAAAATGGTGAAAATAAGCACCAAAATAAGAAAAAAATGAATACATGGAAACCAAACTCGTTCTGGCCACAAGAAAAGTAACGAGTCGTTGAAAAATTTTGCAGCAGTCGAATGATTTACTCGGTCAAGTATTTATATATTAAGAAGAAATTATCTGTTTCCTGCTTTTATAGCACCAACTACAGCACTACATACTCACTGTTCCGATGCATCTGTGGTTTCATCAGTAGAAATCCATATGTTTTCGTGCTTCAGTTTATCCCGAATATTGCAAATTACTTCTTGAAAACACTGTGACATATAGCTTTTGCGCAATGTAGATTCATCCGACACCCTTTTGTTTGTGTATTTTTCTAAAAAATACTAGAAGCTGCACATTATTCAATTTCCACAACGGAATGTCAGAACCCGCTAATGCTAAACACAAGTCTTTGAAAAATGTAACACTAGAACTCGATTGTTCACCCACAATGCTTTTAGTCAGTTGCTGGTTTAACTTAGATTTATTCTTGAACTCTCCTTATGCCGTATTGTAGTAATATGCTGCACAATGTCATACTTTTTCTTCGCAGAAACACACTTTTCACACACAAAACAAAATAAGACACTGCCGTCCTCACTGAAAATATTACTTCCAAACTCCTTTACGCATTTCCGGAAGGAAGCTGATTGAGAGGTTTTTGTGGGTGGCATTCCTTAACTACAACAGCGAGCAATCTCTCACACCTTATTGAACCAACGCGTGTTGCACAACTTGCACACTGCTGCTTGGAACTCGGGGTTCACCATCCATGCACATGACATCATTTCGATAAACGCGATAAGTGTGATAACAGGTTGACCTGCCTAGTCGCAGAAGCTTGGGGGGGAAATCCCAAGGTTCCCTCCTAATTAGAACTAGGCAGTATTATTTCACATCCTGGGTCTTTATTAGCCAATAAAGAACAATGAATCAGTTATAAATGACGGTTGGAGTGAAGTATGCACTTTTAAAATTACAGTTTTGGGTAAAATATGCTGTATTAATTAAAAACCATAAAATAAGTAAGCAAAAACGTTTTCATGCTAAATATGCATTTATAAGCACTGACAAACATAGTTAAAACTGCTTATCTAGGTGTGTCTTACGAAGTATAGCCTTTCTGCTTACCTTTAAAATTGTGGAAAAGAATATGCATTTTGCTTAGAAATCCGGGCTTTAATCATCACCCATATTGGACGGTATGGATTGTATCTAATGTCCGATAATCCCTCCTCTCCAAATGTCAGCAGAAAGTTCGTCTTCTTCTACTTTTACCATAAACAACTATGAAGCGTTTCATAGTAAGTTCATTAGGGCGTTCAATGGTGCCCATTGCAACATTTCCAAGTTGTGAATTTACTAAAAGAAATGCAATTGGAAACAAGGGAAAGCTCGCAGCTAGAGGAAGACCGCTCACGTTCAAACTAGGGAAAAAAAAGAGGTTCGCTGAGGACCTTATTGATTAGTTGAATCTCGACTTCCTAAATCAGATTTGCCCGAATAACTATCTGTTTAGGTCAGGTGAAGTTTCATGGTGAACAGAGTAGTAGAGAACGTTGATTTACATTCAATTTTGACGACCAATTCATGAAACATAACACAAACATATTTTAACCATGCTCACGACTTCCGGTTGGCAGTCCTAAGTCTGCAAGAATTGAGAAGGAATATCTTGTGTTGATAATGAACGAGAGCCGTCTGAAATATCATAAAATTTTATAAATCAGGCCAAGTGAGAAAAATTAGAGCCGTTTGAGATGATACCTTGTCCCCATGGAGAAATACATTAATCATAGTTATGATTACCATTCATTTAGTGTTCTGTCCAAGGGCAGGTCTTTCACTGCAAAACAGCTTTCTGAAATCTTTCCTATTTTCTGCCTTCCTCTTCGTCTCCTCATATGATCCATATATCTTAATGTCGTCTCTCATCTGATATCTTTCTTCTGCACCGAACTCTTTCCCGTTGTCCATTCCTTCTAGTGCATCTTTTAGTAGGCAGTTTCTTCTCAGCCAATGACCTAGGCAATTCCATTTCCTCTTTCTGATCAGTTTCAGCATCATTCTTTCTTCACCCACTCTTTCCCACACCTTTTACCGTGGAAAGACTCATCATGTCATGTTTGCAGTTTTTCTTGGGAAAGACAAATACGGTAGCTTCCCACTACTTTCGGCAAACCACTCTTTCTTTCGCTTCTTAAAAAGATCCCAGGGGGCCCCAGCGATGATTACCATAACAGATTTATTCTGTAGGACCAAAAAGAAATTAATCTTCAAGAAGGTTTAGCCATAAATCTGAAAGTTAAAATTTATAAAACAGTTATATTACCGGTTGTTCTTTATGTTTGTGAAACTTGGACTCTCACTTTGAGAGACGAAAATAGCGTAAGAGTGTTTGAGAATAAGGTGCTTAGGAAACTATTTGGGGCTAAGAGGGATGAAGTTACAGGAGAATGGAGAAAGTTACACAACACAGAACTCCACGCTTTGTATTCTTCACCTGACATAATTAGGAACATTAAATCCAGACGTTTGAAATGGGCAGAGCATGTAGCACGTATGGGCGAATCCAGAAATGCATATAGAGTGTTAGTTGGGAGGCGGGAAGGAAAAAGACCTTTGGGGAGGCCGATACGTAGATGGGAAGATAATATTAAAATTGATTTGAGTGAGGTGGAATATGATGGTAGAGACTGGATTAATTTTGCTCAGGATAGGGACCAATGGTGGGCTTATGTGAGGGCGGCAATGAACCTCCGAGTTCCTTAAAAGCCAGTAAGTAAGTAAGTAAGTAAGTTAGCAAGTAAGTAAGTAGGTTTAACCATAGTTGCTTTATGGATTCGTCGTACATCAAAACAATTCAGAGCATAGTAGCTAGTCTGCCATTTTAAAAAAGGCTAATTTTATGGTTTTGTTGACTGTTGAAATCACGTGATACCGTATCCGTGGTGGTGTGTGGTTGGCAGACGATATGTCCACAATTTTTATATCCACCATACAATTTCGTCCACAATAACCTTATGTTCATAGTTTTTTCCCACAACTGTCATGTGCAGTGCCAATCTATACATCGCTTTTATGTCCCTTATACTCTTACCCACCTACTGACTGTCCATATCAAGGACATTGTTTCTTACAACAGCTTTATTCAGCATTGAAATTCAATTATATATATTATTCATATTTTATTCTTCCAAGTTAGCTTCTTCGTTGTAAAGTTTTAATTTATAACTAAACGACAGGAGATAATATGTATTTATTCTATTGTTCGTTTTATACTCGAGATAGTAACAATTCTTTCAATTTTATTTTGATTAAAAATGTACATTCTGCTGATAGGTTTTTAATTTTATGGCTAGCCCCTCTCTGAATCATTAGAATTTCATTCTGACGCTAATGCTACTTGGCATGATCTAAATATTTCCGCACTGATGCCTGATAGCAATTGAGTAAGTAACTTCTGGAATTTAGAGTAGTTATTCTTTGCAAGCCGTTACGTACAGATTCGTAAACATTCCAGAGTCCTGGTTCGAGGCGCGGTAACACTGTACGTCTTCTTCCGCGTGCTGGGCGGCCAGGACATGTGATCTACGTAATCAAACAATTCCATTATACCATCGTGGATTTCATCCTGGAAATTTTCAAAAACGTCTCGCAGATCATCAATATGCCTAAAAGCATTTGAATACGTCTTTAATATCACAGTTTTCAGTGTATGACATCTTTAGGCCTAAATTAACGGATTTACGACAAACTGCTTGTGAATTGTGAAATAAACAGGCCTGTAGATTAGTTTGAGAGAAAACATGCATTACTGCATTAATTATATGGTCTCATGCTATATTTTTAATGGTGTTCCAACAGATCTTTCTCCAGAAGAGCGGTAATGTAGCACTGCCTTTGGCCATCTTTCTGTTGGCATTCTCTCGACATGCTGTTTCCAGTTAACTATATAGATTTGAAGAAAATTTAATATATGCTGGACGTGAATGAAAATAATAATATATGGATCCGTTGTGTTCTAGCACACTTCTTTCCCCGTGTGAATCAATTCGTCCTGGCATTCTGCGTACCGTAGTTAAAAAATTTCACACATCAAATTTAAAGTAATGCTGAAATTATTTGCATAGAAACATATAAATATCATTATTTCAATAAGTGGTTATCATAGATTGCAATAATGGTAATGTTCAAAAGTATGGACAAATTTCTATGTTGTCTTATAGCTGTGTACCAAAGAAATTGTTCATAAAACAGGATACTAAAGTCCAGTGGACAAAAATGTGCGGACGAAATGGTAATTGACTCAAAAGTATGGACAAATTTGTATATGACCATAATAGTACTGAATATCTGCATTGCGTGGCATATTTTTACCACCTACCCAAATTTAAAGTTTGTCTTTTTATATTTCTGATTCTCGGCCCCTTAGCGAAGATTTGAAAACCAGAATTCTCTGTATCTTAAATTCGATATTTCTCGATGAATCCTTTGCTTTCTAATTATCTCTTTCTGACAGCAGGCCCTGCAAAGTTAATTTCATTTCAATGCAATGATGATAAAGAGGTTATTCAGCAATAGCTGGATGAAAATGGGAAAGGAAACTGAATTACTGTCCGCATTTCACGAGAAGATCTGAGCAAGGAATGCGAGTTTTTCCCCCACTCTTATAACCTAAGCCCGACATGGAACCGACCGGCCATTGATTGAACCTTGTTTATCCCAGCCGGCCAATGACACCACTCCCATCCAACTGCTCCTTCAAGAACGCTGAGTTACTGGCTTACTCTCTCCTCTTACCCCGCAAGGACCATACTCCCTTCGCAGGGATCCTCTCGTGAAATTTGGACATTACACAGAAATCTCCTCCGTAGTCGCTTACATATTTACATACACACATACCTACTATTCCAAGAGAGTTCAAAAGTCCATTGAAATCGGTGATAGGATTTTTTAACAATTATTTTGAACTGTTGCAATATTGATATCATTTAGACAGTTAATAAATGCAATCATTGAGTAATTCCTCTATACCTTTTGTAAGGCTTCAACCAATTAATGAATGAAACATATAATTTATTTCTCTATTTTTCATATTTTTAGTAAGCTAAACTGTATAGGTAGGTAAACCTCTCTATCTCCATATCTATTTAAAATTGGACATATGTGTAGGCTTACATGAACATTTTCAATCGGAATAGTCCATACTATCACTACCACGATATTCTTTTACCCAATAGTTCGAAGCTGGAGATTCGCGAACTGGGTAAAAGAATATCGTCCCATTTTGTGTATCACAGGCCAAAAACCTTAGGAAAATCCCAAGATTGCAAAGGATAATACCAAATGCAATCAAAGAATTAAACCTTTCACAGTGATCTGCGAAAACATAAACTTGTGTTAAAGAGTGTAAACTCTATTTGTTTTTTTGCGTTTTCTCTGTTTCGGCTTCAATTCGCCTCTTCAGTTAGAAAAGTGTGATGAAAAAAATGAAAAAAATTCCGTCGATCACTATTCTAGGACAGAGTGGAGAAGGTAAGATCTCTAACGAGAAATTCCAAATTGTAGAATTTGATATATCTCCACAAATGCTATTGCTTTGTCTTTTGACTTACGTCTTTTGATTTTTGCTTTGCAAAAACACCTTGCATAAGTTCTTTTATGTTGAGCCCATTCATTATATCTTAATTTCGTATTTCATTACTTCTTTATCTTCACTTGACGTGTTGGAGGAATCTCACTTTAAAATGCTAACTACAGTAATTTTACTGAATAATAGCTGTTAACAACACACTTAGCTTAAATAAATCTCTATTAGAAACACTCTGAAATAAAAGTGGTAATGACAGACTGCCAAGAGAAAATAAGAGGTGTTGTTTTCAAATCCGGTGAATAGGATTTAACAGTACATCACTGTAATTACAAGAATAGTACGCGTAACCGTCGGGAGAGTCGCTGACATAACGAAATTACTGTACGTTCTATGTCGCTCTACCGACAGAACCAACTTTCACAAGCGTCTCTAGAAAAGTTTTTTCTCAGAATTGCTTATTCTTCGCACCTCCTTTTTCACGACCATTGTGTCATTTATATGTCATTCTGTCATCTCTGAAAGCCTCTGTAATTGAAAAAGATATTGAATTAAGAAAATACAATTACAATTTCTAACAGAATATTACAGTTATGTAAAATGCATGAAGAGCTATTCGAAATTATTCATGGGTCCTGTAGATGATAGACACAGACGTTAAGCTATGCTTTCAGTAATAAAATGGGATTGACAGAAATTATTTGCATACTTTATCGACAGTTGAAATGACTGGCGGCTGGAAAGCTCAAAACTCGCCAAGCTCTGTTTACTACTGAATTTAAACGAATGCGAATAATTACACAGTGAGGATTTACTACGATAACCCAGGAGTTTATCGGATGTAGACAGGCTTATGAAGCTGCTATAAATATCATATCACTGTATAAACAATATGTCGTTCAGTGCAATAGAGTTCCATGTCCTTCCGCTGTGTAATCGCGCACGGAGAAGCCTATTACGGTAAATCCCACCAGTCTACTCTATGTAATAACATCGTCATCAAAAATAGCAATAATACACTGTGTTTCACGCCACAATGGTCCGACTATCTGCCTTTAACGGGTTAATGATTATTTATGGCTTTCGAGTTTTTTTAAGTTGACTGTGCTATATTTTGGTTTTGTTTGCTGTCTGATTATTATTATTATTATTATTATTATTATTATTATTATTATTATTATTATTATTATTATTATAGTAGGCATCTTCGGAGAAAGAACTAAGGAAGAGACTAGTCAAATGCTATGTGTGTGGCATTTTATGAGCAGAAACATGAACATCACGACCAAGTGAAGAGAAACGATTGGACGTTGAAATGTGAATATGAAGAAGAATGAAGCCTGTGAAATGGAGAGACAAAATAAGAAATAAATTGTGCTAGAAGAGTGGCTAAAAAAAACAAGAATGCTAAAACTCTCCAGGGAGAGAAAAATACATTGGTTGGGTCACTGGCTAAAAATAAAATTAATATTTAATATTAGAGGAGAACAATTCGGTCCGGCGCAGGGGTTCGAACCCGGGTCCTTGGTTCTACGTACCAAGCGCTCTCACCATTGATCTACGCCGAAGTTCAATCCATAACACTGGATCAAAAAATAATAATCTTTACGTAAATTCTTCGAGCAACAGTGCATATTATTGCACAGATTACTGTGCATATTACTATGGAATCCCGGCCATTAAGTCACTCAACTGAGTGCGCTCCTTGTATAATGGCAGTTGACTTAATTTAAAATGTCAACACATATGCCCAACTTGGAGTCTGGCCACAAAGGGAAAAACACTGGAGGAGAAGGGTTCGATCCGGTGCTGTGGAATGAACTTCGGCGTAGCTCAATGGTGAGAGCGCTTGGTACGTAGAACCAAGGACCCGTGTTCGATCCCCTGCGTCGGAACGAATATTTCTCCTCCAATATTAATTGTTACCATAACAGATATATTCTGTAGGACCAAAAAATAATAATCTTTGCGTAGATAAAAGGAAAATGTCTATTGAAGGGTGCACTGGAATTAATGATGAACGGGAGAAGAGTTCAGGACAGAAGAAGATATCAGATGATAAACAACATTAAGATATGCCATATGGCAGTGATGTCAACGAGAGTGCTAGCGTGCCTCATCGCCTGTATGCGCTCTTCAGAGCACGTACGGCACTCAGATACAAGTCACTGATTAACTCAAGGGTTGTACATAAGACATTGAGAAAGAAGTCCTTCAGTAAGTTTTAGGCTGACTGGACTCTTGACTTCTTAAGAGTGAAAGAGGAGATAATGTTCTTTGTCTGATATATGGAAAGCATTCAGTTACAAAGAGAAGCATTGTGAAACGTCTGAAATTATTAATTGGTGTACATAATGATGTATTGAAATTTTGTTGTTTTATTGACATTAAATTGCAATAAATATATGTTTAGATATACTGTAGAGGTTCTTCCTCACTGCATTGCAGAATAAATTACAAAAAGATTATGGTGCTAATAGTGTAGACTCGTTACGAATTCTGTCCAAAAATATTGTCAAGATATTTCGTCCATAGATTTTCAGTTTGACAATGTTCCTTACCATTGTGATGTCCTTTGGTTAAGCGAGGAAAAGTTCTGTCCAGGTTCTTTGAATTGCGTGAACAGAGCCAAGTTAGAAGTTCGCTTTGCCGGGTAATATATTCAGGGTATGAATATTTCCGGCGCAAATTATTTCTATATTTGGCAGTAAGCACGTATATGAGCAATTTTCCTCACTTATGAACCTCACAAAACCAAAACTAATATTAAGATTATTAGATGATAATAAGCGTGCTATGCTACGTCATGCTGCAGGCAACATAATTTCGTCGGACATAAGAAGGTTAGCTAAAACAAGAAGAAAAAGAAAACACTTCTGTATTACTAGTAGACGAGAAGTCAGAAATTTAAATTTGTTTCTAGAAATGTGCTGTTCATATAATAAGTACGTTATTAAGTATGTAACAGTTACGTAATTATTAATTAGGTAGGCCTCATTATCTAAAACCGCTAAGATAAAGAACATATACTATGTTTATTATTTGTTGTAGGCCTATGATTTCATTTTTCCGTATGCACAGTGACCTGTAATATCTTTCACTTTTGTATTGGTAAATTTAAAACAGGAAAACAGTGTTTTTAAATTAGTTGGATTATTAGATAATTATATAAGAATTAATTATATTCAAGCTATTATCTGAAACTATGTAAGTTAAGGAGAAGCAATGTTTACTATTTATTGTAGCTTACTATTTTATAATTCGCTGCATTTATTAGAGAGGTACACTCTACAAAACATGTTCTGATTTTTTGTTGTCTTGTATGAATGTAACACGTTATCTATTATTTAAAAACAGTTTAATTCATTTTGTAATGATAGGCCAATGGAGTTCACTTTGCTCACCTCTTCTTATTCACTGCTTTGCCTGCAGAACAGATTCATTGCACCCAGTGAGCGCTTGATCGCACGCAGAATGTTCTACGTGCTTTTGACCTTGACATCGCTGCCATATGGAATACTGTCCTGCAATATTCTAATATGTGAGAGGCGATCAAGACATTACAAATTTCGTCTTATTCCATATCAAAAGCTAATCGCAACTTCTGTGCTAAAATACTTAAGCGGTTAAAACAAGAAGAGATGGGAGTGGAGGACAGCGAATAATTATTGACAAGGAGGAACAAACACGACAGGCCTATTTCTGCAGAACGAACATCGGCGAATATCGAACTTCGCCATACTCGACAAACTTCAACCGAACATAGCGCCTGTAATGCACGACGCTTATATGGATCGTACGCGGAGACGAACAAAAATGTTTCTAGCCACTAAGATAAGAGCGAGGCTCGTGTACGGTGTGGTCTTAGCGAATAATATAACATAACATTTATAAGGACAGCTTACTAAATACAGTACTTAAGTAACTTAATTTAAACCAATAAATAACATACAAGAGCAACAAAGAAGAAAGAGAAAAGAGAGAAAAAACACATTTAATATAAATTGACAATCAGACAGAACCCAGTGATATTCAATAAAAACATGAATATAGTCGACAGAAATAAAGTGTAAAAAATACACACATTTCTTAATATTATATAAGTATCATGAATAATTTTATAAATTTCTTTTTTAAAAGGTTCAATTTTAAAATATTTTAAATTTGGAAAATGGTTTGTAATTTTATTATAAAGTTTTGGGCTGAAACTAGCACCATGTTTAAGTGCTACACTTGTATGACATTTAGACTCAATTAATGGGAAAGTAAATTTTGATGTAGAGATTACCATCCACTTTGTATTGGCAATGTTACAACCTAAAGAAATATAAATTCTTAGAACTTTATTGTAATTAATGCGCTTTGAAATACTGCAGGATGAGTTCAGTGTTTCTATCCGTCTAATTTAAGTACTTTCTATATTTTATCTGTTTGCAATCATTCATGTAATGTAGTTATTTCTGCGTGTCTTCCCAAATTTATTCGATAAGATAAATATGAATGTGCCCGGTCATAAACTAAACCATCATGACCGATATTTTGAGGGCGATGTTTTCTCCCTGGGAAAGGATCACATAGGGATGGCACGAAATTGGTGGTGTTAAAATTGTCAGCCGAAATGAACAAGCGTGCGGTCTCGGTCGTTTTGAATGACAACGCTCTCCGATATGCTGTGGTCGGGCTGCAAACACCAGACCCTGCAATAAAACTGTGGCGCTTAACCGCAGTTTTGCATATATATACTCCGCACCCTGTTGTTTCCTGTAAGTTTTCGTACGTCGAAATTACGTTTCAGCCTACTATAAAACAGAATGGGCTAATACTTTGCAAGGCATTTCTATTACTGTTCTCCAACCAGGAGATAAACCGTGAAAGGAATGTGCTTGCTATTGCGTCATCTATTGGAACGAAGTAGATAAATAATATTAGAGTTATAACGTCAGTTTAAAAATCATGCGCTCTCCTTCATATGTTATTTCCTGTATGGAGGGATTAAAAGACCAGGAGATTAACAGTGATCTAATTTTGTAATTAGGGTAGTATAAACATGTGTATATCAGTGTTATGGTTGGTGCTTTGAGAGATAGCCAATAGAGATACGAGTACCCACGTGTGTGGCCTTATGACATCTTATAACATCAACATTCATTCACAGCATCACCCCGCTTTGTTTCATTCCCTGGAGACTTTCGCGTGGTTGGAGTACAGTATATTATTCATACATGGGCACAATTTTCGGTTACGTGAGGCACTCGATTTGAAATAGTTTGTTTACTAGGAGAGGAGACTGCAGAGTAGGATGGGAAATATAAACTGCTGTGACCTGCGTCACCTTATCGTAATCGGTAAGGCGGTCAGTGGCGAATTATTAGGAAAGCGCTTGGTTAACGTGAGAGACTCAAAAACTTTTAATCAATTTGGCAAATTAATTCGGCAGCTTTAATCATAAACCTCTTTACTGTTTCTCCGTCGCTGAATTGATTTAAATCGCAGGCGAGAAACTGCGTAACTAGCCAATAATATTCCATCACGTTGTCTACGCTTATTTTCTTCAATATTTTGGCGTTTCTCAAGATTACTTAATAGATTTGCACATTCTCTACCTAAAATAATTTCAGAAAATCATATTTCGTTTTCTACGCACATTTGATATTTTTTTTATAAATTTCTTTTGGAAATAATACGTACAAACAACATTTAATTCCTCGTAGGCTACCTTTTAATGCAGCGTGTTTAAGGTATAATGTCGTATTTAGTATACTATGCAAAAGTTAAGATCATAAATTTTCTTCAGAATAGTACGAAAAATAACATTTAATTTCTCTTACCTTCTAATTCAGCATGTTCTTTATGACATAAGGAGTAATGTCGTTGTATATTAAATTTATTAAAGCCTAATAGGATTTTCGAGCATAACATACATCGTATGTTTTCCCCTTCTAAACAGCAAAAAAAAACTCTTCCTCCCATTTCTAATGAAATAATCTTTTTCTAAGGCGTACACACTGCTTTGATAATGCCATTATGCCACCACTGATATTGGTTATGAAACTGATATAGAACCTGCCCACGCCTAGGAGCTGCGTGGGGGAGGAACAGTCACTCAGAGCGATAAGCTCTGTGAAGGTCAGTGAAGCACAAATTCTCAAGTGAGGCACTATACCTATATCTGTATTATATCATAAGAAAGAATAATAGGTTTACTACTACATACAGTGAAATTTTTATAACTGAGGGCGTGATGATTCACACTGGTTAAGTGGTTAAGCGTTAAGGGGATAACTGATATTCGGTAATTTAGCAGTAAGAACTCATGTGGAATATTTTTTATGGTTGGCGGCTCAAATATTGCTTTTTTATGCAAATAAGGTATATTTATACATCTTAATTATATACTTTTAACACTTTATATCACTAATATAAGATTAACTTTCTAATGTTAAATTAAAACTAAGATGGTAAATTATCTTAGCTGACTAATTTCGATACTAAGATAGTAAATAAATTACCTTGGTTGATTAGTTTCGACAAACCTATATTCAAAATTTATAGAAAACTCACAACCACATCTACATGACGTGTACACAACACATCAAAATAATCAACCAACACAACACAAACATGCAGTAATTCCATCCATGGTACACAACCTAATCAGCATACCAATGAACCAACGAGACTACAATGAAGACGTACACACCATCAAATACATGGCACAAGGGAATGGATACAATCCCAACATACTAGAGATCATAAAAAAGACGAAACACTATCACATGAAACAATTGAACAGAACACTAGCACAGGAACAAACAAAATACATCACACTAATATAGGAAAACAAAAAAACATAAGATTGTATCTTCATTTGAGATTTTTTTTTACATTACAAACAATTTTATTAATAGACCGCGGAAGTGCTGGCCCTCATACGGCGATTGCAGTTCACTATGCAGACGGGTATAGAGTATGACATTTTATTTTTATTACTTTTGTGAAATTTGGTTTGAAGTAAGATTAATTGTAATTGTGATAATTAATGATAACGGTAATAATAATAATAATAATAATAATAACTGTTGTTTTACTATTTTATTATTAGTAGTATTATTTTCGTTTCGAAGATTCAAACTGTGCATAGTTATAGCATGAATGGCCGTACGGGCTCGTGTGAAGGATCTTGTGTACATGAGTTTGTATAATTTATTATGCATCAATAAATGCACTTACCTATCTATCTATCTCTCAATCTGTCTGTCTGTCTATCTATCTATCTATCTATCTATCTATCTATCTATCTATCTATCTATCTATCTATCTATCTATCTATCTATCTATCTATCTATCTATCTATCTATCTATCTATCTATCTATCTATCTATCTATCTATCTATCTATCTATCTATCTATCTATCTATCTATCTATCTATCTATCTATCTATCTATCTATCTATCTATCTATCTATCTATCTATCTATCTATCTATCTATCTATCTATCTATCTCTCAATCTGTCTGTCTGTCTATCTATCTATCTATCTATCTATCTATCTATCTATCTATCTATCTATCTATCTATCTATCTATCTATCTATCTATCTATCTATCTATCTATCTATCTATCTATCTATCTATCTATCTATCTATCTATCTATCTATCTATCTATCTATCTATCTATCTATCTATCTATCTATCTATCTATCTATCTATCTATCTATCTATCTATCTATCTATCTATCTATCTATCTATCTATCTATCTATCTATCTATCTATCTATCTATCTATCTATCTATCTATCTATCTATCTATCTATCTCTCTGTCTGTCTGTCTGTCTGTCTGTCTGTCTGTCTGTCTGTCTGCCTGCCTGCCTGCCTGCCTGTCTGTCTGTCTATGATGTACTGTTCTCCAATCAGGAGATTAACTGTGAAAAGTATGTGCTTACTATTTCGTCATCTATTCGAGCGAAGTAGATAGATAATATTACCGTTATAGCGTCAGTTTAAAAAACATGCGCTCTCCTGCATATGTCATTTCCTGTATGGAAGGATTAAAAGGCCAGGAGATTAACCGTGATCTAATTTTGTAACTAGGGTAGTATTAGTATGAGTGTATCAGTGTTATCGTTTGTGCTTTGAGAGTTAAGCAATGGAGATACGCGTACCCACGTGTGTGATCTTATGACATCAACACATTCATTCACAGCAATATCCCCCTGCGTCTCATTCCACTGAGACTTTGTCCTGGTTGGAGTACGGTAAGTCTCTCTCTCTCTCTCTCTCTCTCTCTCTCACTCTCACTCTCACTCTCACTCTCACTCTCCTTTCGCCATACTGTTCCGTTCATCGAACCCAAAATATTCAGAGTGTGTTTAGCTGTCATACTGAAGAGTCGCGTGTGCCAAGTGACACATATTAGAATGCCTAAAACAACTCGCTCACGAAGTGCAATACTAAATAATTTAGTGGAACAATTCGGACGCGATACATTTATAATAGAAGGAGAAAGTGTTGTATGTACTGTGTGTAATTTCAAATTATTACGAAGTAAGACGTACTATTTCGAAAGACACTGCAATAGTAAAGCACATGAGGAAAATGTTGAATGCAAATCAAACAAAAACCAATAGAGTTGAAATAGTCGGTCACAATTCAATAAAGATTTATGTGACATGATGATGCACGCGAACATTCCATTCACAACTGTGGATTTTTTTATTTATTTTATTCAGTTATTTTGCGACGCTGTACGAACATCTCAGGATATTTAGCATCTGAATGAAATGAAGATGATAATGCGGTGAAATGAGTCCGGAGTCCAGCGTCCAGCACCGAAAGTTACCCAGCATTTGCTAGTATTAGGTTGAGGGAAAACCCCGGATAAAACCTCAACCTTGTAACTTGTCCCGACTGGGATTCGAATCCGGGCCACCTGGTTTCGCAGTCAGACGCGCTGACCATTACTCCACAGGTGTGGACAGGACTTTGGATAATCCCCACTTTAGACACTTGGGGCCATATTCATAGACATCCTTAGCGCGGGCTTCCGGTGGATGATCAGCGAACTAACGTTTTTCGTATTCATAAACCAGTGTTAGCGATATGATATGATATGAATCCCGTACAAGTAATCAGTCGATAGCCGGGGCTAGTTTAGCAGGCTCGTAGCGCGGGCTAGCGAAATGTCTATGCATAGCACCCTAACATATTTCCATGGAACTCGATTTTCAAGAGATAGTACGATTTGCTTGAGCTTGTAAAACGAAAAATAATAATAATGCCTTTTAAGTAATACACGAGGTAATACTTGGAAAAGTTAAAATAGAAAAACATGTACATAAAATACTCATTATAAAAGCTATCTGAAAGTAGATAAAGCGTTTTTTTTTTAATTTCTTAGATGAATTATATATCCATTTATTAGTAGATAATTTTTATGTTAATATTTCAGTTTTTATAATTTGTCTTCGTTTAATTTTATTTATATCAAGATTATGAATTTGTGTATTAATAGTAATAGGAAGAGAATCTACTGATAGAAAAATAATAGTTTGCGTAAATGTGTTCATGATTAATATATATGAAATTAATATAATTTTGTTTGTCCACAGCTGTGGCGTAACGGTTAGAGCGTCTGGCCGCGAAACCAGGTGGCCCGGGTTAGAATTCCGGTCGGGGCAAATTACCTGGTTCATTTTTTTTCTGTGGTTTTTCCCTCAACCCAATATGATGAAATGCTGGGTAACTATCTGTGCTGGACCTCGGACTCATTCCACCGGCATTATCACCTTCATCTCATTCAGACGCTAAATAACCTGAGATGTTGATACAGCGTAGTAAAATAAGCTTAATATAATGATGATAACCTACAGTCTACACTGAAAATTGGAAGAAGTCGCACAGATTATTTCTAAAGTTATAGATGAGGAGGCGAGACCTGGCATGTCAGCTGTGCGAAGGGGTAAATAATGAGCTATCAAAAAGAGAGTGCTTCATGATGGCTAATATTATACGAATCTACCTACACGGAATTTCAACTCGGACTAAAACCTATCTTCCTCTTCCAAAACTATTAGTGATATAGCCACGGCACATGATAAGGTCACAGGACAGGTCTTGCCTCCTCTACTGTAATATAGTAAATTTTATCTACGCCGTTCTTGCTTTCAACTCCTTAATAGCAATACTTATGAAAACATATATGTTTACCCGACTGAGTACACCTAATCCGTTACTGAAACACAGACGCTTCACTTGGAGGATTATACTCCACATGACATGCTATTCTACAAACTAACGTCACTGTTTATCCCGCTGTTTCTCAACCTAATACTCGATATTTTTTTGCTACGTCTGGTAATTATTTATTTAAACTGGTTTTTAGCTAAAAACTTTATTTTGGATAGATGAAAATGAGAATAAGATTGACGAAGACGATGTTGATGGTGATGATAATTGCTATAACTGTGAAGGAAATAATAACACAGGCCTGCAAAATTAACGGTCATAAAAACTTTCCTAAAAATTTATCCTACATATAGAGTTTCTTGGGCTGCTGAATTCAAAATTGAGCTCAAATTTTTCTCTGTCACGTATCATTTTTCCGCAACATACATTGACACTTTCAGCAATGTGAATGTAGCGTTATTGAGTTTAATATTGAAAAGTGATGAAGTGAAACATGTCCTGTCGCAAATATGAAAGGTACATTTTACAAAATCTATAAGATTGTCAAAATTGAAAGGGTTCAGAGCCATAGTGGGCCAAGCGCCATTTATTAAAAACGGAGAAAGCAAGGGTTAAAGTTAAGTGAATACCATAGTTTAATGAAGATTGACATAACATTTAGTTTTAATGTGTATACTTTATATTACTTGTTATATGTTTCATTGAATTATGATAATAACTTCATTTTAACCCTTGTTTTCTACGGTTTTGGTCAATGGCGCTTGACCCACTGTGGTTCTGAACCCTTCAATTAACAACTCATATTTAGAAAAATGCTTTATACCGCCTTTTTGTCTTCATAGTGAAGTTGAGTTTGTTGATTTTCCTCTTGAGTTTTTTGTGACCAGTGTCTCTGTTCCCAATGACTGCTTCTTGCTTTGCTGTCCCATTCAGAGAGGAAATATAGACTTCCTAGCTAAGAAATTAAACCCACTCAACAAAATCCTATATACAGTAGAGCGTCTCGTATAGGCACAGTGAAAACGTAAACAAAGTGCAGGTAACGTGTGAGGGAGGACGAGCCGTACGATAAACACGACGGATGCGCAAGGTTTTAGTTACAACATTTGTAGCGGAGCATTAATTGAAATTATATTTTACAAAAACAAAAGATCACAAGTTGCATAGCGTTATCATATACACATTTTAACAAACAAGCAATTCTAACGTTGAAATAATTCAATATAACAAAACAAATTTTGCTACTGATATGATGTTGCTTTCAAGCAGCATTTCTTACGGTCATGAATTTCATTTTCTGTATGGCTAACATAATATCACCGCCTTCTGTGGCCGAAGTAACGAAACTGCAATATATTGGTCTGAAGTAACAACACAATTCCATAAACATAATAACGTATTGTAGTTTTGTTAATTCGGCCACAGAAGACGGTGATATTATGTTATTCATACAGAGAATGAAATTCGTGACTGTAAAAATGTTGCTTAAAATCAACATTAGGCCTATATAAGTAGAACAATTAGATTTGTTATATTCAATTATTTCAATGTTGTTAAAATATGTAAAGGGTGCGGCAAAACATCCTCCCTAATTTAAAGTTTAAATAAAAAACAGATGGATCAAAATAAGGAAACTTTATTAATATAAATGGTATCTTAACAGTGGGAAGTTTTCATTTTTTTGAATAACGTGTCTTTCAAGTGGTGCCCTTCACTATCAATGCATTGTTGAATGCGACTTCGGCAATTCTGAATCACTTTAACTAGCATATCTTGAGGAATAAGACCAATATCTTCCTGTATTGCATTTCTTTGGTCTGGAAAATTCCTCGGCCGATGTTTGAACACCTCAGCCTTAAGATGCCCCCATAGAAAAAGAATCGCAGGGTGCAAGGTCTGGTGATCATGCTGGCCGTGGGACGTCGCCACGTGAAGAAATTAAGCGTCCGGGAAACATCAGAGCAGCGACAACAAAATTACCACTTACCAGAAACGATACCACAGAGTGAGCACGTTCTTCACCCGTCCACGGCATAGTTGGAATTCGTTATAGATTACAATTTGCACTAATTGAATGTTAATGCCGTGTATTCAATGTCTTATTCAATTCTTGTTGTTTTGCGCATGTCATTTGATATCGCTATGACAACGCATGTAAACTAAATTTTCGACTGTTTAGACTGTTTAGATACAATTCATATTAATACAGTTTCCTTATTTTGATCCATCTGTTTTTTTATTTAAACTTTAAATTAGGGAGGATGTTTTGCCGCACCCTTTATATGATAACGTTATGCAATTTGTGTTGTTTTGTTTTATGTGCTTTTGGAAAATATAATTTCAATTAATGCTCCGCCATAAGTGTTGTAACTAAAACCTTGTGCATCCCTCGTGTTTATCGTACGACTCGTCCTCCCCACACACGTTACCTGCACTTTGTTTACATTTTCACTGTGCCTAAACGAGACGCTCTACTGTACCACATTCTCTTGATATGAGCTTGACTATTTTGAATGTTCCAGGAATATGTAATATTCCATGCCAAAGAGAATAAATGTATATTGAACAAACAGATCGTAATATTGAGAAATATGTTGGAAAGGACCTCGTTCGTCGTCGTATAAAGTTAAACTAACTGTGAACTTTTCCATTCTAGTCCATATCGACCATGAGGTATGATATTGAAGTCTATAGATACTTGTAATTACAGTCGTCATGGCTAAACTAAATTAAAATTTTCATTTGAGTAAATATGCGTGGAAATTCAATGGAAATACGTTTGTTAATCGAGCAGCGAAATTACGCCACCAATATTCAGGTTGCTGTCGACAAAACTGAACTCATAAACATGTGCAACGGTATCCACCCATTTATTATTAACAGAATAAATCAGCTGCTATGAACTGTTGCCGCTTACATGCATCGACATTTGACTTTCATGTGTTGAGTCCTCTACATCTATGTTTTAATATGACCAGGTCTACAGGGAAGTAGAGCGAACTAAACACAATTCCAATCAAGCAGACAAAATGAAGTAATAAATATTTGAAGGACAGTGTTTATTCAGCAGCATCAAAATTCGGAGAGCTATTTATAAATAAACAAACATTTTATGTGTAAAATAATTTACTTTATTAATTATCTATATATATATATATATATATATATATATATACACACACACATATTATATAATTTCAACTGGTAATGAAAATTACGGGGAAAACGGCTGAACGGATATTAATAAATGACCCCTCATTTTGAAGCCTGGGATTCAAAGTTTTTCAGAAAAATAGTAGTTTTCAGTGAAATGTCAATTTTTCAACATAATTTACCTATTTTCTAAAATCCATCTGTCGTCACTAATTGCATTTCAGAATAAAACAAAACACACACTACAGTAAACAATATTACACGAAGGCCATGATGTGCGAGAATGCTGACATATTTAAAGTTCAAATCCAATTGGTTATTAAAAACTTAACGTACTAAAAATAATTTGCAGGTGGTTTTATGACATTATTACCATTAGAAATGAAATATTATTATAGTTAATGCCATGATGTGATTATTTTTCATTAATTATACACATTAATACTATATTGATGATATGAAAGTGAAACGTTTTAGGGTTATATAAGTAGATGTAGAGGATATCTTAAATTAGATCTTCATTTCTATACTTTACTGTGTGGTGGCTATATAGTGTATATAGTATATGTTACTGAAAACTATAAAACTTACGTAAGATAATTATATTGTTATTAAAATGAAATATTTTTATAGTTATTAATCAAGTGGGGTTGGGTCGTTTTCATATTCTTAATGATGTTGTGGTATAGATATTTATATGTGTCATTCTCTTCAGTATTGGCTCGAGAAAGCGCAAAAATTACAGTTCCTAAGGAAAGACCAAAAGGTATTACTTACTGATAAAATAAGAGGCCTACAAAATTTTTTAGTTTCCCGATCATTTCAGCAAGAACTCTTAGAAGGATAAAATGATTCTATCCTCTACATTTCAAGCTCTCCGTGCAGCAGCTATACCAAGATGCTATGTCTATTGTTCGAAAGCATAGGAAACTTGACATTTTTTAAACTTTCGCCTACAATATGACCTGAAATAGCTATTGCTTTACTCCCACATGAAAAACCCACTGATCGTCCTGATATTGTTACTTGCGTTTTCGCGGTGAAACTCATTAACTGAAGGTGGATAGGTTCAAGAGAAACTATTTCGGATAAAAAACCATTAAGAGGGAGTATGTTTCATTATTATGGAAGCCAATAACTTTCAAAATGTCTGGTATTTTTCGTTGAAAATAAATCTGAAAAAATTATTATATGAACGTCTATTGGACTTAGTTTGCAGCATTTGCTGCACAAGCCACTAGTAAGTTATAACTAGAGCCCGGATGTTAAACAAAATGCCTTTTTTAAACTCAGTGTATGTATGAAAGACCTATTAGAGATAAACACGTTTCCACACATTTGGGGACGATAGGCCCAGTTTTATTTTGTCTTTTTTGTCTATTTCACTTCCATTCGATTTTAATGTTAAATGCCTTTTTGTTTTAGCCTTTTTACATCGTTTTTGTACATTTTCTAAATTTTTAATGCATTTAAAATAAACAGCACATAAATTACATTAAAAAAAACAAAAAAGAACAGTTGTACAAATTTAAAATATATATTCACCTCACACAAATATTTGCTGAGAATCTCATTCTCCAGCAATACTTATGTTTCCAAGAAGTCGTAAACATTTCTCCCCTACCGATTCCATCTTTTATGTCACTTAACAAAGATGTTTGAACAGTATAACCCTCAGTGCTCAGGTCACTTCGGGATTTACCAGCGAAAGAAAGGAGATGAGGGAAGTATTGAAAGCAAGTCTCCAGGTCCCGTTACTGTTGTCGCATGCACGCACAAGTCACGCGTACTTTGAAGTCTGTAATCCCTTCTCACACCCCTCTTTTTGAGACAATACACAGTCGGTTTTTCCCGATCTGTGAAAGAAAGTAGAGACAGTCCTTCTGAAATAAGTTGTTTTAAGTTTGCTCCAATCACTTCAGTAGAAGTAGAAAGATCTTTTTCCATCATGAAAAACGTTCTCTCTGATAAGCGGCTCACTATGACAGTTGACAACTTAAAAAAGCATCTTGTAACCAAGGAAAGTGAGTACCGTATGGGATAATTTATTAAGTATTTGTCTATTTTTTGTCTGTTTCCATGAATAATAAATGCCTATTTCACTGCCTATTTTTACTATTTTTAGTGCCTATATGCCTCCTATTTTAACCAAAATAAATGTCTAAACATCCGGGCTCTAGACTTATAACATTCTTTTGTATCAATAATACTATTCATTTTGTTATTTATGTTGCTATTGTTGATATTATCCATAATACACTGTGTTGTAATCAACATCGAAAAACGTAAAGAATGTAGTTACGAACTGCAGTCATACAAGACATCCATGAAGAATGTAAGTTCACGATTTAGCATAACGTTAAGTCATAAATTTTATACAGAAATAATAGTGTAAGAATGAAGTATACCAGTCCTGGACATAAGAGGGAAAGTGAAAGGAACGGAGACTGACAACGTCCATTTCTCTTGCACCGTCTTATAAGCAGACACAGAGTAAGGTTCTGTGCATCAGTGGTGGATTTTAGGCACCCAGCGATAGCCGAAAGTTCGTAAAAGCCTGATAAAATCCGTCACTAATCTTCCTATGCAACCTGAGAAGCTGAAGTGGGAAGTTAAAGGGTGGTTTGTAAGGACTCAATCGAGCAAATAGCGCCCAAGTGTGGGCTACAACAAGTTGATGCATACGTTGGTAGAGTTTCTAATTTTTTTTTTTTTCATTTTCTATGGCACTAGAACCTTTGTAAGAACTTGAGATTTTAATTTGACATTTTAAAGTCATATATTGCCTCATTGAATACGTATTGAATATTTTTAAAAGTGTATGTTAGTTATAGAATAATGAAAATGGAGTCTTGAGTAGGAAAAAAAAAGAACATTACTGACATATTCTTTTGACATATCGACATTTTCCAAATTTAAATTTGCTGGAAAAATTTGTTTATTAAATAAACATTTTTCATTAATAAGACATCTATACTAATAATAAATCTGTAGCCGAAATTTTTCTGGTAATTTTCGATTTTCCAAAAATAATTGGTCCTAACATATATAATTAACCACCCTGAAACCGAAAATCGCTTTTTTGAAATTTTTGTTTGTATGTCTGTCTGTCTGTTTGTTACCTTTTCACGCGATAATGGCTGAACGGATTTCGATGAAAATTGGAATATAAATTAAGTTCGTTGTAACTTAGAGTTTAGGCTATATGGCATTCAAAATACATTATTTAAAAGGGGGGTTATAAGGGGGCCTGAATTAAATAAATCTAAATATCTCGCTTATTATTGATTCACATAAAAAATGTTACATAACAAAAGTTTCTTTACAAATAATTTGCGATAAGTTTTATTCTTGAAAAATTTTGATAGGACTGATATTTATTGATATAAATGAGTTTAGAATTAAAATAACTGCCATCTAAGGCCGTGTAATGAATTAAAAAACAAATGACTTCGTCTATAAGGGGCCTTGGACAGCAACAATCGAAAGCTATGAAAGATAGCCTACAGAGAATGTTTCTGTGTTTGTATGAAGTAATATCGGAAGCTAAATTAACCGATTTGTATAATTAATTATTATTTCACCATTGGAAAGTGTAGTTACTCTAAATGGACATAATGCTATAATGTTATTACAGAAACTTCTGATATAATATAATATAATATAATATAATATCTAAATGATGTCAATCTTCATTAAACTATGGTTGCATGTAATAAAAATTAAGAAACAGGTTAAAGGAATTGTCATTGCACCAAATGAGTGGTCTCTGGACCAAAATGATCGCATTTTAATTATTTGGATGCAATTTAAATTAAGTAACATATTAAACGATTTATCCTTCTATCAAACACGAATATTCCCTGGATCAAACGTCCTATTTTAATTATGTAATTACTTTATATTTATTTCTAACGGGTGCAGCGGAGCGCACGGGTACGGCTAGTAACTACATAAAACTCATGAAAATCCATTTTGTCATGCATAATACTATGAACATTGTAATTTGTTCAAGGTTTAGATTTCGTATTTCTTAACAATATCTGATGATGCCGAAAAGACGAAAACGTTAATATTTTATATACAATGTTATAGCAAATAAACATTTGCAACATAGATAAATCTTATAGATTGAACTTGAAACTTTTATTAGATCCTTTTGAGTTTAAGCGAGAAATAAAGGTATGAAAGGCCGCTACAACCATTTTTGCCGTTTACGAGAAGAACGCCAGCTAAAAGGTGAGACACGAAAGATCAGATATATGTACAAAAGTGCGACCGATCAGAATTCAAAAATCATTACCAGCATATGAGCGGTAAGGAACAATAAGAACCTACTTACGAAAAGGATAATTGTCGGGGAATTTTAGAAAATCTCAATGATACCGTGAAGCATCTATAGTCGAAATGAAGTGATGAAATGCAATAGGATGTTACATGGCTACATTTACACAGGATGAATCGTAAGTAATGTCATTAATTTCGGGGGTTATTCTTTGAGATATTTGTAACAAAAAAGTTTAATAAAACTTTGCTCCTTCTTCCTTTTCGAGACAAAAATTGTTCTATATGAAATAAATCATAATGTGTTTGGGAAAGCTATTGTTTGAATTACCAAAATGCTCAGTCATTTTAAGAGAGCAGTGTATTATGACCGAAATTATTGAAAGAATTTGAGATTTGTGCTTTAAATGTGCAGAAATTTTATCCGGACAAACGTAACTTTTCGTTATGACAAGAAATTTTAAAATATTACATTTTTTCGGATCAAATTTCTGCACATTTAAAGAACAAAACTAAAGTTCTTTCAATCATTTATTATCATAATACACTGCTCTCTTAAATTCACTGATCATATTGGTAATTCAATCAATGGCTTTCACAAAACAGACTATGAAATGTTTCATAATTATAAAACAATTTTTCTAAAATACTTCATAATACTTCGAAATTTTATCACTAAGGAAGCATTGAGAATAATATTTTTAGCTTCAGTACAATCATTAATACAGTATGGTATAATAAATTGGGGTGGAGTAGCATCATCTGTACTTAATCCATTAGTTTTATTACACAGAAGATTAATAAAAATTTGTCTAACCAAAAATATGAATTAAACGAATTTAATTTATGTAGATTTTAAAGTATTAACTACTGAGAAATTTATAAATTTAGTTTACTAACTTAATACCATAGAAATAAATTAAAACAAATATAATCAACATGAATATCGTACTCGAAGACAATAGTCTACTTTCCCATTAATTGAGCCTAAATGTCATACAAGCGCAGCTCTTAAATATGGTGCTAGTTTCGGCCCAAGGCTTTATAATAAAATTACAAACCATTTTCAAAATTTGAAATATTTTAAAATTGAAGCTTTTAAAAAAGAAAGTGATAAAATTATTCACGATACTTATATAATATTAACAAATGTATGTATTTTTTTACACTTTATTTCTGTCAACTATATTCATGTATTTATTAAATATCCACAGGTTTCTGTCTGATTGTCAATTTATGTTAAAGGTGTTTTTTTCTCTCTTTTTTTTCTTTCTTCCTTTTTTGTGTTATTTATTGGTTTGAATTAAGTTACTTGCTGTATTTAGTAAACTTTCCTAGTAAATTTTATGTTATATTATTGGCTAAGACCACACCGTACATGAGCCTGCCTTTTACGGTAGTGGTTAGAAAGATTTTTGTTTTATAATTTTAATTTGTACTCGCTAGCTAGTTAGTTAAATAAAAAAAAATAAATATAAAAGCAAGAAAAAACGAGCAAAATTATATTAAATTTTTTTGTTTGAAACATCAAAAGAAATACCCCACTGAAAATAATGACATTACTTACAGTTCATTCTGTATAATCCATTTTCGTTTCACTAAGATTTCTACGTTAATTTCATATTGACCTAGTTCTTTGTATTATCAAATCGGACTGTCCTAACGGAGGTCCTATCAATCTCTGGTGTACGATGATTAGTTTATGGATATCCCTTTCTGTAAAAACAAACATCTGCATTATTTTTCAAATTATTTTGTAATCTCAGTTTTGTCTGATGTGACGTGTTTTCCAAAATCACATGCAATAATGTAATTGATTTCTGTGTACGTTTGTAATTTCACATCAGTGTCACAATCGCCGAATGATATCAAATTTCCAAGGTAATTAAACTCAAATATCCTTTCTGTTATTCGATTGTCAGTCTCTTTTTTAACTCTCTGTATGTTTCACTACAGAATCTCGTAGCTTTTGCTTTGGGAGTGTATATTTTCATTCCGCTTGTTTTAACAACTTTGTTTAGCAAATGCATTGCAATTTTTAACCCATCCTTTGATGTTGAAATTAATTGTCTGTCTGCATGCAGGGCCTGAATAACAATTCTTGGGGTCAATTGAATGCTACATTGCATTATTCACTGCCGTTCTTTTCAGATTATTATGAGGTAAAGAATTATGATTACAATGCATATATATGTACATATTTATTTATTTACTTATCTACTTATTTATTTATTTATTTGTTCGTTTGTTTGTTTGATTGATCGAGTGTTTGTTCGTTCGTTTATTTATTTATTTTTGTATTTATGTATTTATTTAATTATTTATTTATTTATACAGTATTTTAAAACTGCAAATTACATATTATGTAAGTCAAACTTAAGAAACAACAAAAATATAAAAAATGATGTACTCGTAGATAATTGAAATATTTAGATTATTTAGAATTTGTGTCTTTTAAACCAGTAATTCCCAAGTTTTTTGAAGCGGCGACTCATTTTTGGACGAGACATTTCTTTGTGACCACCCTAACACCCGCTGCCCAATTATCGTACCGGTATTTAACTCCATGCGAAAAATGCAAATCCCAGTAAAAACGAAAACAATAATTTTACTCAAAACCAATAAATAGCAAACAAAATCTAAAATACCGACACCTGCAAGACGAAAAATGGTAATAATAATTATGCAAACCTCTTTCTCTTCTTATATTAACCTTCCTTGTTGATATATTTTTCGAACACTTAAATACTTTTCATAGTTGACAAGACCAAGATGTCGATATAGGCCCTAATAACAGCCGGAAATAAAATCGACGGATTGTAAGGAAACTTGATTTCTGGTCGACATCCCTTGACAAAAATAAATTTCATTCTGTCCAGTGTATTAAAGAACTCGTGACAAATACGTAATGGGCTTGTTTGTGCGGACATGCAATTAAGTTTGCACAATTTTAAACAAGAGCTTTTTGTGTATTTTCCGAAAGAAACTCAAAATTACGACATTCACTGAATACTGACTGTTGCGTTCAACTGGTTGAAATAAAATAAGAAATAAAAAAGGAGAGATTCCTTGAAATGTGTATCTACTGATGCAATTTTGAAACTATACTTTTTTCCGTAGATCATAGACCTGTTTTGGGTCAAAAGAATGCAAGAATACGTCGAACTTGCAAAAGAAGCTATTACATTATTTTTATAACATTTGAAAACACGTATTTAAGCAAAATAAGCTTCTAGTCTATGATTGCCAAAGCTCGGAACTTGGGGACTTGTGTCTTTGCACGTGGCTAAGCGACCGGACTTCAATATCAACAAACTCCCGCTTCCAGCACGGAGGTACTGTCAGGTCTGCTATAAAAGTGGTTTCTGACTGGAACAACATATTGATAGTATTATGGTAGGTTGAAACACATAATTTTATAGCATATATAGCCTAATAAAAATAAACATGAGAAATATATCAAATTTACTGTTGTGCTCTGTACATTTTATTACAGTGTATGACTACGTACACTCGAAGGTTTTCGGATCCATAACTTCTTCGCTGATACGAAACGAGAAAAACTTATTTCCAAGTCACATGAAGTGAAGGGAGCAAACTTAAAATACTGAATGTTTTCACTGTCTCTGTTAAAATTGCCTGCTACTTTACACATCTCTGTTACGATCTCTACTGCTTTATGCCTGTCCTGTCTGGGGAGGAGTTGCAATAAGTGAAACTAAACACATCCATTCATTTCAAAATAAAGTTCTACGAATTTCACTCAATTCTCCTTGGTTTGTCCGTAACAGCCAACTACACAGAGAAACTGGTATTGACACAATCAAACAGTTTATTCATTCACAAGCTAAGAAGTTCTATAACAACCTAGAAAATGTTTCTGGCGCCATCCACTACTCTCTCGGAAGGAAGTTCACATTTCCCACCAGAATCAAGAGCCGACTTCCAATGGACCTCATATTATAATTAAAAATTTATCATCACTCCAACCTATGTAAATAATTATATATTAACAGTTATTTTTGTTCATTGAGGAGCCCAATCTAGACTGCCCTCAATTCAGTGTCATGTATTGTATTTATATTTTATTTAGAAATGATCTGTATAGCGCTAAATGCGCTGATCGACCAATAAATTATAAAAAAACAACTGTCACTGTTTTCTGTTTAATTTTCAGCAATTGCTAGCTGATCTCGTATGTGAGAAAGATAAGTATATCCTAAATTTTTCTCAAAAATAGTTTTCAATTTGTTCTACTGTAGGTTCCTCTGCTACATGATCCATGGCTATGGACAAATCTTCCACCAATTTAAGGGACTGCAATGTCTTTCAATGAATGCCGGTTTCCAGCCTCTAGTTTGTGTGTGGCACAACTTACAAAATATAAACTCTCCATTCGAAAAAAATAATGTATCTCCTTCGAATTCCTCCACGGAATTCTGTACCTAAAATTTAAAAAATGTATTTTCAAACTTGTATAATATTCATACGAATAACACGTATTTTCTAATTCCTCAAACAGACAGTTTACCTGTAATTCTGTGATTGTCACTGTCTTCGACATGCCACAGTTTTCTCGTCCGTCTTCCTCTCATTCGATGTGACCACTTTCTTAGTACATACGACTGTCCCTGAGCACTTGCAGCGTGAGCTGTGTGTACGTTGTACCTGTAACCTTACTCATGCACATGAAACACAAGTCCCCAAGTTCCGAGCTTTGATGATTGCCATCAAAGTAAAAGGAGAATCTCATTGAAATTTAAAATTATATCAATGTACAGTTTCCCTGAAAACGAATGAGACGATTGAATATTCCTAAGTCTCAGATGTAAAACACTGCACATGATCAGAGACCAGAGCACTGATACACAAGATAACGAATATTGAGTTACTTAGATTCAAGCTATTTGGTTTGTTACTAACATCGTTCCGGAATTCAATTCAAAAACTGCAAAAAATATGATAATATTATGTAAATAAGAGATAAATATATACGTAAATCGTGTAGTTAAATCGACAATGGACCTTCATGACTAGATCGACACTCCGCTCAGAAAATAAAGTTTTCGTGTCGTTGCAATAGCTCAGACGCTAAGATCTCTGCGTGTTGCGTAGAAGAGAGCGAGTTCGATTCTTAGTCTATATCAACGATTTTTTTTTCTAAATAACGTTGAAATAGAGTTTTACAAAGTCCTCAGATTAAGAAATTACAAAATTACAAGTTATAATATTATAAATGTTAATCTAATGAATGCATTTATACACACATACAATGTAAATGCATATATATATATATATATATATATATATATATATATATATATATATATTAAAAACTAACAATTAAAATGAAATTAAAAATATATTCCTAAGCCACACAGACAAATGATTACAAAGGTTTAGAGTCCTTAGGCCATGTCATTTGTTGAGTAATTATTACAATATTTTATTAGAAGCTTTCCCATATGTGTAATAAATGCACTTACACAAAACAATTTTTGTTAAAAGTGTAGCTTTGGATTATTTCATTCTCACCCCTTCAGTTGATTTTAACTATTTTATCTACGTGTTTAATTTAATGTGCATTCAATTTGATTCATGTTATGATTGAATGTATAAGCACTGTTGCAGTTATTGATTAATTACATATATTAATACTAACTATTAAATGCATGTGTTAAGTAACTAATTGCAGTATCTTTTGCAAAATCTTGAATGTTTAAGTCGTCAATAATATTTCTGTACTATATACTATAAGACGTTAAAAGAATTTGCAATAGATTTGGGATCCTCTACTTTATAATCACTAATTTTAATGAAAAAATATTTTCTTTCTTAGGATATCTACAAGTTTAAATTTAATAATATTCCGAATAGCTTTAATTGAATTATCTGGATTTTGTGCTTTTCTATTCAAATGTGTTCTATTTCCCTCGTTCATAAATTTTGATAAATTACGAGTAGGTACACTGTACTTCTTATAGTATTTAAGAATATGAGGATAGTTACATTGCAGCTCATTACATATAGATTCTTCTTTTTAATACATGAGATTTGTATGTCCCTTCATTATCTACATGATTTTACTTTTGAATTTTTTCACAACATTGAGTGGAGAACATCCACTGAAGTGATTCTGAAATGAAGTGAAAAATACAATACATTTACTCTTAATATCAGTAGTACCAGTAACATATACGTTTTTCCAAGATTCATTTTGTAGACATAAATGTAAATAATCACTAGATACAGCATTTACGACCCTTTTTTAGTTTTTGAATTAATATTTTGAAATTGTTCAGTAACATTGGAAACAGGATTTGTTTATCATGTTCATACAAGCCATTGATTATAGGTGCTGCCGAATAGGAATTCAGTCTAATTCAGTGTACAAAACTTTTATCAACGGCTGTGCTACTTGAGCTTGTATGCTGGTGGGGAAATGAGTCTACGACTAAGATTTCCAGTTTCAAGGAGTGAATTTAATTTACTTTTGCGGAAAAGTTCAGAGAGATAATCTATGTCTATGTCACTACAGATCACAAATTCCATATGAGATTTCTAAAGTCTTTTCTTTACAAATTCAATGTTGGCTATAAATATTAATAAATATTAAGATATATGAATGATTGTAGTTAGAAGTCTGATTTACATTATAAAAAGCAAGAAGTTACATTCCTCGGCAAGATTCGAACTTTTCGATGTTTGGTTTTGTCGTCCAATACATAAGCACGGACCTATTCAATGCTTATGTTAATAACCTACAATTTAGTTGTAGCACTGCCATCGTGATCTAAACCAGACCGTAATGCAGGATGTGTGACGTCACTCGATGGGTCGGGCTTTTCTATTTGAGTATACGGAGCTGAGTGAAATATATTACTTTAATGCGTGTCGGTGCTCAGTTTTATTTAGTGTAATGTGTGTATAAGATACGTTCACTTCTTACTGCATAATATGTTGCAGAATTAATTACAAAACTGTGTTATTTTAATGTGAACGGAGTTTTACATGTTAACATAACCTGTTTGCATCAACATTTTAAGTTTGGAATGGAAGCTATTTTGAAATTTAATAAAGAAGAATTATTTATATTGTGATTTTAATTTAGCACATCTATCTCCCTTACTTGTAGGTAGAAAATTTACCACAGTCCCTCCTATGAAATTAGTGTAGGTACGTACGGTTATGTCTTACTTCATCTGGTAGGTTAGATAAATAGAATTCAATACGACCCAGTATAGTAGGGAACAAATAAATAATACAATTAAATTGTTATTCAATGTAATGTGTGCATAAGTTCCGCCTACTTCCATTTATTTGTTGCATAATGTGGCAGGAATAGTTATAAAACTGTGTTATTTTTATGTGAAGAGAATTCACCATGTTAACATAATCTATTTGCGCCAACATTTTAAGTTGAGAACGAAAGCTATTGTGAGATTTAATAAAGAAAAATATATTTAGGATAAACATCAGAACACGGTTATCTTCCTTACTTATAAGTAGAAAATTCACCACAGTCCCTCCTATGAAATGTACATACGGTTATATTACTTAACTAGGGATAAACGAGCGCTGAGGTATAATTCCGGTAACTTCTGAACTGAAAACAGTTGAATTTCTGTTTTGTGGAGATGCATTTCATCCTCTAAGCAAGGCATAATAAAAGCCTGAACTAACCGAACTAATTAATATATGCAAGGTGTATGAATACGAAGGGAACTACCTCAGCGCTAGTTTAGCCCTGGTAACATATTAAACTAATCAGACTGGAGTACCGTATGAAACGAATAAATACAATTGAAGTGTAGACAAATTGCATTTACAAGCTATACGTAGCGTTATGCTTAATTATTACGCATAATTGCGAATATAGAAATAAGGCAAGTACTGATAGAGTAAACATAACCTATAATGTCAACACATCAAAATATGCGTGCGATGCAACTGAAAATTGTTCAAACGTGCTTAAATGAATGTGCAAGAATTTCGTAATGAAGCGAGCGTGCTTTATTTCAATTAATTACAATACTAGATACTGTAAAAGTAATGAAAACAATAAGGTATAATTTTTCATAGTATACTATATGTATCTCGCTTTTAGTTCAAATTGTGTATATTATCAAACGTATTATTTATAATGTAGATTATTCACACATAAGAAGGGCGCAATAATTTAAATTTAATAAAACAAATACGGTAAACTAACAAAAATGGATTAGACAAGAGTAACATCAGTAATGCTGCACTTAGGCCTAATCATAATTTACTTTACATCCCAGTTAATGTTTCACTTTCACGTGTATATCATTACAAATATTTACTGTTTATAACACCAAAAATTCACTTAACCACATAAGGGCGCAATATTTAATCGAAATAAAGGCAGGTATTACACATAGGAACTTTGCCTGCAACAAAGTAATTTTCACACCAAAAATAATATTATACCTTACGTTGCAAGTGAATTGTGTCTCAAGTGTCTCACAGTCACTGTTTAAAATTTTACTGACGCGATTACACTGCATTTCAGAGAAATATATGTTATTTTTCATGTACTGCAACTAATTGATATGGTTGAAAGACCGCCCTTCGCGATCAGCTGTTAAGCGAGTCACGTGGTCTGCCTTACGGCCTGTATTAGATCACGACGGCAGTGGCTGTAGCAATGTGGTGTCATAACTTGGGGTTTGTTTACTTAATGTAATTAGATTTAATTTGATTAGCTTCGCAACAATTGGACTTCCTGTTATATCCTGTTATTTAAATATTTAAGTTAGAGTTGATTTATTAACTCTTGCTGTGCAAGATAACCCTTATTTCAATAACACTATATCACGTTAAATAGTCATTGTCTACACTAAAGTATTATCATCATCCCTCATTTCTCATCTTAATGGCGAACCGACGTGACGTGAGACAGCGAGTTATAGCTCTAGTTGAGGCTGAATATGGGGCTAGATCTTCTGGCCGTTTGGTCGGTGTTTCTGGAAGTACAGCCGAGAGGTGGGTTCATCGTTACCAAAATTCAGGGGAGGTCGAAAATCGCCCAATTCCTGGGCGTCCCCGGATTTCTTCATTGGAAGAGGATGCTCTCTTCTTCGAGGAAGTTCGACAGGACCCCTTTCGGACTGCTAACGAAATAAGAGCAGCATCTAACTTTCCCGGTTCTTCACAGACTGTGATCAGCAGGTTGAGGAACCGCGGTACTAGGAGCTGGAGGGCTGCGCAAATGGAAATATTGGGGGAAGCACAAGCTGTCGACCGTCTTGCCTTCGTTACCAATCGAGTGGATTTCGATTGGAAAAATGTAATTTTCTCCGACGAAACAACCATCTCGAGTGATTACGAAAGTCCTGTCCGTGTCTATCGTGAGGATGATCTCCCATATGATCAGCGCTATGTGCACCGACGTGAAAGATCGGGGCGCTTTAGCATACTGTCACAGTCTAGTATATACAGTCGCGAAGCTCAATACGTAGTAAATATGCAAACATTAGATTGTTGCTCACCACTAGGATCGCTAATATCGCCTCATTACGGGCAATGCAAAATAGTATCGTCACAGTCTATTGTTTCTAGCACCCTTAAAACTCAAGCTTCGTGACTGTATATAGTAGACTGTGATATCGTGTTGCAGTGGATGTCTTACGATGGACCTGGCGTTATAGAACGCATCGATGGCCGGTTTAATACGGTAACTTACGAGCACATTCTGGAAAATATATTCCTTCCTTCCGCCCCTAGAACGTTTTCCCGAAGGAACATTGCTGTTTCAACAGGATAACCATCCCGTGCACTATGCCGCAAGCATTCAAAGATGGTTTCAAAGTAGACCCGAGATCGAAATCATTAATTGGTCTCCGAAGTCACCTGATTTGAATGTCATCAAAAATTTATGGGCGGAATTGAAAAAGAGAACGATAGCCGCCTATGCCCACCGACGCCCTCGAAATCGAGACGAATTGTGGGATCAAGTTGTTGAAACCTGGGAAGATCTCGCCGGGGATTAGAATTTATTCCACAATCTCGTGACATCCATGCCGGACCGACTTAGAGCTGTAATAGAAGCTGATGGCATGTGGACAAGATTTTAAGTTGACAGGTCTCTTTTTGTTTCTTGTGATTTTTGTTTGAGGAAAAATACTCTTAACTTTCAAGTAAGATTTATTTTTTTAACGAGGTTCAGCCCACTTGTAAGACCCAGAAATTGGGAATAAATTATTCATATTTTTCGACAAATTAGATAGTCTAGGAACTCTAAAGAAATTAATTACACCTCAATAAAAAAAAAGTTTCACCTGGGATCGAACACGAGACGTTTCGGTTAAGCAGCGAAACCGACACGCTACTATATGAGCTACCGAGACAAGACAGTGATAACTGCAGTCTAGAATGTAGATCCCATAGTAGGCATTTGCCATTCGGTACAGAGAAGCAATGATAGCTTTTGACCCTAGCTATTTTGTGAAATCGAGGACTTAAATGGCTGTCTTCTTCGTGATTCTCATTTTGGTCCTTGTCCTTGTTGTGGTCCTCGTAACAATTCTTGCTGTATTTCTCATGTTATGTATCGTTACGTCGATATCGAGTGAACCGCGCTGTAGAACTTTATAACTTCCGACGAACAAGAGTCGTCTCATTCCTTTTAAGGGTAACTGTATGTATCGAATAGAGTCCAGATATGGAATCTATTTTCTAAAAAAAGTGAACATTTATTACATTAATTATTTTGAAATTTATAACTGGAACATTATTTATTTTTATGCTCATCGTTGTTTATGTTTATGTTTCTAAATACAACATAAATATTTGTTAGTAATGCGTTTTTGTTTCATCTTGTAATCATCTCGCGACCTCCCTCAGCTCCTTACAAGACCCCTCGGGGAGTCGCGACCCCCACTTTGGGAACCACTGTATTAGACAATATATATTCATCTTAAACACAATGAGTAGCTTACTTTAATTGCAACGCAACAACAGTACCAATCCACTTCATTAAGCCTAATTTTGAATATAATAAATATTCAATTGGGCTAACCGTCTATGTTTATCTAGTTTTTATTTGGATTAAACATTAACGTTTTCGGCATTTATGTGCCATTTTCAAATGTATGGAATTGCCTTATTATATAATCAAATAAGGCAATTTCATACATTTGAAAATGGCACATAAGTGCCGAAAACGTTAATGTTTAATCCAAATAAAAACTAGATAAGTATAGGAGGTTAACCCAATTTAATATTTATTATATTACAACTTGCTTATCGGAGAATTATACAAAGTGAAAATACTAATTTTGAATGTTATTGCTTTTTGCTTTCCGTTTGTTAGATTGTAGATTTTTTAGCTTTTTGAAATTATTTTACTAATGATAAAGGCGATGTTGTCTTTCTAAATATCACACTGACAGGGCTAGCGCATTGGTAAAAATATACAGAGTGATTCACGAGGATTTACCGTCCCTTACGAAGCTTATTTCCGAAGACATTCTGAGTAAAAATGTCATATAAACATTTTCTCTAATGTCAGTATTTTCAGAATTACACTAATTTGAAGTTGTTTATAAAATACCATTATTCTTGAGTTTTAAGGGTAAAAGAATATAACAGATAAAGAATGAACTATTTAGGAGTATAATTTCTTTAGTTTGCTAATATTCTGGAGCTAGAAATGTGTTGTGAATTCCATAGTTGCTTCGTACAGATTTTTTGGTTTTTTTTTTTTTTTTTCGATTTTTAACAACAAAATTAAATTTTCTTACGCATTTATGACAACAATTGTTACAAATCACGCCATTCTTGTAAATTCTTTAAGACTGTACATTAGGATGCATAATTAAACGGTAAAGAATCAAGTTCTTACAGTACCAATTTCTGTGAAAAGTGCGTAAGAATGATGTAATTTTTAGTTAAAAATTGAAAATCAAAATCTCTACAAAGCAATTAACAACATATTTTTATCTTCAAAACACTAGCCAATCAAAGAAATGATACTCCTGAATACTTTAGTCTCTATTTGTAATATTTTTTTACCATTAGAACTAAAGAAAAAAGGTATTTTACTAACAACTTCAAATTAGTGTAACTCTGAAAAAATTGAGATTAGGACAAATGTTTATATCACATTTTTTGCTTAGAAATGTACGAAAATGCATCTACTTCAGTATATATGTTACAATGGTGGTTGAAAATACTGCAAATTTTATCATGGGACGATGACTTCTGAAGTTGATTTTGCAACACTAACAATTATTGTTACTCACATGTGCGACTCAGGACCACGGTAGGTTTACTACGTGGGAAATCGCCAGAATAAATAGATATCGCCGAAATAATATATATAGTACACACATATTTACAGGGCGAGCTGTAAGTAATTTGATTAATTTAGGAGTTTATTCTTTGAGATATTTCAAACAAAAAACTTTATTACAATTGTGTTCGTTTTTGCTTCCTTTTCGAGATAAAAATTATTTTATATAAAGTATTTCATATTATGTTTTGGGAAAGCCATTGTGTCAATTCCAAATATGCTCTGTAAATTTAAGAGACTACTGTATTATGATAATAAATGATTGAAAGAGTTTTAGTTTTGTCTTTAAATGCGCAGAAATTTGATCCGAGCAAATATAACCTTGTAAAATTCCTTTAGTGCACGAGAAGTTACGTTCAAAAGAGTCGAAATTAAGGATGAGTGTAAAATTGAACATTTGAATAATTTAAATATGTTTAGTAAAATTAACCGGTATTGTGGAGGATATCACCACGGCAGGGCGCGTACTCAGGTTGCTGATAGAGGAGACGGCTTCCAGATATAGAGGGTAGGTGCGAATATATTGAATAAACAGTCGTGGACAGACGATAAGGGGTGGTCCTCCAGCTTGGGGGTTGGGCGAAGGGCTAACAACCCATCATCGTAAAAAACAGCTTGTTACGAATCCATATAATAAATGTATTGTTCGCCTGACATAATTAAGAACATTAAATCCAGACGTTTGAGATGGGCAGGGCATGTAGCACGTTTGAGTGAATCCAGAAATGCATATAGAGTGTTAGTTGGGAGGCCGGAGGGAAAGAGACCTTTGGGGAGGCCGAGACGTAGATGGGAGGATGGTATTAAAATGGATTTGAGTGAGGTGGGATATGATGATAGAGACTGGATTAATTTTGCAGAGGATAGGGACCGATGGCGGGCTTATGTGAGGGCGGCAATGAACCTCCGGGTTCCTTAAAAGTCATTTGTAAGTAAAGTAAAATTAAATGGAATGAACACATTGGTTGTATAGAGCACATTACATTAGTGAAGAGAATTAGAGATTGGTAACCAAACAAAAAGAGAAGTTTAAGACGCTCAAAACTGAGATGGAAACATACTGTTCGTTTACACAGCATTTATAAATGGGTGCAACAAGTCGGAGGCTTAATGCGAAAGGAAGAGTATGTGCACAGTATTCCCTTTTTTACCCTCCCCCCTAATACTTTGTAAATGGTTTTTCTTCGGAAACTTGAAACTAGGAAATGTACAAGCAGTGGTCCATACCGTTTACTAAACTGGTATATTTTATTTATTCATGAAATAGGATAATCCAATATTATATCGACAGTTCTCGGAGCCCTAGAAGGCTTTCTCCTCTCCATATGTGACTCCAAGCTGTGGGATCGGCATTTATAGCGATATCGAAACCCACGATCGTGAATTTCACGTATAGCTCACAGTGTCATAGGACTAGCTGTTTACTGAGTGACAAAGTTCCTCTTTATCACCAGCCAAAAGGCATCGTTGTTGTTTATTCCTGTGTCTGTAAAGACGGACACTATTACCACAGTTTAGTATATACAGTTGCGAAGCTCAATACTTATAAATATACATACATGGATAGTTGCTGACCACCAGGATCGCTACTATCGCCTCAGCACAAACCCTTTCCCGAGCAGACGATAATGTATGTTCGGGTTTTCTATTTCAGTGTATGGAGCTCAGTGAAATATTATATTGTAACTTTATTGCGTATCATTGCTAAGTTTTATTTAGTGTAATGTGCCCATAAGTTCCGTCTACTTCTTATTGCATAATTTGTTGCAGAAATAATTACAAAACTGTGTTATTTTAATGTGAAGAGGATTTTACATGTTAACATAATCTATTCGCATCGACATTTTAAGTGTAGAATGGAAGCTATTTTGACGTTTAATAAAAACGAATTTATAATGTGATTTTAATTTAGCACATCTACCTTCTTTAACTGTAGATAGAAAATTTACCATACCACTCCTATGAAATTAGTGTACGTACGATTGTATTACTTCGTCTCTTAGGAAGTAGATAAATACAATAATTTAGTACGTACTCGATTGTAGTATTAAAATACAAACAAATTGAATGTGCGGCGTATCATACATGTCATTATGCTTAATTATAATGTCTAATTGCGAATATAAGAATATAAATAATAATCTATAATTTCCATATGACATAACATAGGCTTACATACAGTATGTAATGGCAGGGCATTGGAGACTTTGTAAATCTAGTTGCTCTAGTAATAGCGCTGTGAGGTGACCGTATTTGAATATAGTCAAGTGTCCGAAGGCTAATAAGGCAGCACTCAATAAGGCAGCTGAGGTAGTTCCTGCGATTTCGGAAGTGAAAATCGTTGAATTTATAAGAGATTTTTTGTGGAGGTGCAGGTGATCGTATAAGCAAGGCATAATAAAAGCCAAAACTAACCAAACATAACCTGTCACAGATCCGTATATGCAAGGAGTATGGGTACAAAGAAACTACTTCTGCGCTAGTTTAGCCTACTAACATAGTACATTAATCAGACTTGAGATAGGAGTACCATAAGAAATGAATAAATACAACTGAAATAGAGACAAATTGCATTTACAAGTTATCACACGTAACTTTTGATTAATTATAATGTATAAATGCGAATACTGAAGTATTGGTACAATAAACATAACCTATAATTTCAACGTATCTAAATATCCGTGTGGTGCAACTGAAAATTATTGACTCGTGCATAAATGAATGTACAAGAATTTCGCAATATTTAATCCAAATAAAGTCAGATATTACACATATGAACAACGTAATTTTCACACCAAAAATAATATTACACCTTAACTCGCAAGTGAATTATATCTGAAGTGTCTCATATAATCATTGTTTTAAATTTATTAATGCAATTTTATTACACTACGTATTAAAGAAATATATGGTACTCTTTATCCATTGCAACTAATTTATATGGTTGAAACGCCACCCTCCGTGATCGGATTAAGCGAGTCACATGGCCTGCCTATATTAAATCACGATGGCAGTGACACAGTCTATTCTTCCTAGTACTCACAGCGCTCCAAGCGGCTAGCAACTATCGCGAGAAATACAAAAAATCATCCCAAGCTTCGCAACTGTATATACTAAACTGTGCGTGACAGGCTGGGGGTCTGATCATTCAGCCTCCGCAGAGGGTTGCAGGTACGGTTATTTATTGCTGCTGTTTGTGTGTTCTTGGCATAAAATTTACAAATCAAGGTTTTCTATTGCGTACAGTTAGTTCATTCACAATAACTGTGGACTGGACAAGGAAAACGGTATATGTGCCAAAATTTCAACGTGTGAAAAACACAAAAAACTATTTACTTGCAATTACTATTTAATTTTTTCAACATAAAGTATTTCAACATCCAGTTAAGTTCCCTGCAAACATATTGAGCTGTGAAACAACCCATTACTGACAATATTATGTAGTGTGACTGGCCTCACATTATCAAAATCTGACAACAATTTAAGTGCCGTGTATAATTTCCTTGAAAACGGTACAAAAAGTCGAGTGATTTGTGAATATTAAAAGGTAGATCACTGACAATTTGACTTGTAAGCATGAGAAACTGTTTGTTTTTCTTACTGGCACAGGTTCTTATAAAAACCATGCTATTTCGTGTCCATGAAATCTGGCATTTCCAGGAGATCTTTCTTCTTCTGTGCCTTTAAAGAGTTCTTAGGCGTCAGCATAGCAAATTTCTCCAGTTTTGTAATAGACTGCAGTGTTCGTCTTCTTCTTAAAACCTGACATGTCTTCCACTGTTCAGAATCACTCAAGTTATTCCTGGTAAGGACCAATGTTGGATGGTCACAAGCAACTCGAATCCATGATATTTGAGTCATGCGCAATGTTAACGTATTTAGAGCCCTATCAGCTTCTGAAGCCACATCAAAGAAGTCTTCAGATTTCATTGAAATCACTTTGAATGGTTTTTAATTCTGGCCGACCTTACAATGTCCTGCATCTTATCAGGAACCATGGCTTTACAAACCCTCTCCCTTAGCAGTTGTGTATGGCTTCCCTTGCTGCCATAGTTTCCTACTTTGTACACACTTCTTTGCCTTAGATCAGGTATGTCAAGGTCTGAGCAAGCGAAAGACTACGTGCTCCCAAGCGCGCACGGATTCAATGAATCTGTTCTACAAGCAGTAGCGGTGAACAAGAAGGAATGTGCAAAATGTACACTTAGCGGCAAAAAGAATGGGCCGGCCGACAATTTCTAAGTTCCAGAGACATACATTGCGCATCTTCATCTCGTCAACGCTGTAGTTCACTAGGTAACACATAATTAAACCATTAAAACTTTCTGTATTTTGTTTAAGAGGCTAAAATATGTAATAAAATCGAATGGCACGTTGATTCTAGATACATCAGGGTCCTTGAAGAGTGAAATAATAATAAAATTGATAAACACAAAATCAACCGGAGCGAATATGAACAGGAAAACCATGTATTATGCCGAACCGATATAAACAGTTGCAGTAGCGTAAGTTGTAAAGGCATTGGTATATTGAACAAGTTAGTAATAGTAGCTCAAGGTTCGAATCTTTTCCCCCCCCCCCATCTTAATTTTTTATTACAAAATTGCCATTATATGTGTCTCGCAAAGCTATAATTATGTGGCGATATCTCTTAGAATATACCCAAACTCTAATAAATAATAAACCTCCCTCTCTCTTTCAAGCAATACTGCTATCTGTTAATATAACGTTCTGTCTCGTCATTACGCTTGAAGATGGCACAAAAACAATAACTCATTGTCCTGGTTCGCATAGGTTTTTCTGCGTATGCTACTCTCCGACAGGACTTCGATTGGAGAAATGTCATTTTCTCAGACGAGGTAATTGTCTCCAATAGCAATGATAGTACTGCATCTAGTTTAATGTATGAATGACCACCGATACGCTTCGCGTGAGGGTCGCGTGTTGGGGATGGATGTCATACGATGGGGCAGGACTTCTGGAACGCATCCACGGTCTGTTAAAGGCAGAAGTCTACGAACACATTTTGGCAAATGCAATGATCCCTTCCGCCCGAAAACGATACCCAGAAGGAACACTTTTCTTCCAGCAAGATAATCATCCGATACACACCGCCAACCGGATTCAAAGATGGTTTACGAGGAGGCGTGATGTCGACCCAGTCGACTGGCCTCCAAATTCACCACATATGAATCCGTTTCAAAATTTGTGGGCTGCAGTCAAAAGGATCCTGCAGAACAACCACCCGTTCGGACACCTGAGGAATTGTGGGACAGAGTTCTAGATGCGTGGGAGAAGATGGCCAAGAATTTAGACCAGTTCCATAATCTTGTGGACTCCATGCCGCGCAGAATGAGGGCAGATGTTGACGCAGGTGGTTTGTGGACGATATACTAGTCCCCACCACAGCCTTGTTTTGTTAATATATTAACAAATTGTTTGCTTTTGTTAATTTATTTATTTGTGTTTGATATGCGTCCGTTTTTTAGGATGTGATACAAGTATTTTTGTTTATATAGACCAGGTCTCACCTTATTAATAGCCCACAGGTGATGGGCAATAATATTTTTAAAAGCTGGCATAACGAAGTTTGTTAACAAATGCCATTTCACATTTAAACTAATAAATTAAGTAAAAGTTAAAATAAAAAAAAAAATAATTTTATCGTACCAGGAGGTGAACTCACAACCTCTGGCACGGATGTCAGACTTCTTACCACTGGGCCACACACTGCCCGTAAGGTTTATTGCATTATAGACGGATGACTTTCAATGTTGAGACACCACAGCAATGCCTTGCACTGGGTTACGTTTACACGAGTGAACCGCGCGATAGAACTTAGCATTTCTATCGAGCAAGAGTCGGCCTATTCTTTTTGCCGCTAAGTGTATATTGGCCTTTCACTGCAAGATGAATTAAACTGCTCTTAAGTAATATATAATGTTTCGCGCTCATACAAGAAAACAAGAAATAAAAGTATGTTTTGCAACATGTACCTCTCTAGTAAATGCAATTAATTATAAAATAGTAGGATATAACTAATAAACGTAGTTCTCTTTAACTTAAGCAGTTTTACATAATGAGGCCTGTACTTAGCCTAGGCCTAATTAATGTTATTAACTGTTACATAATCATGTACTACTTATATGAGTATCATCACACTTCTAGGAACAAATTTAAATTCCTGACTTCTCGCGTAATTCAGAAGTGCTTTTTCTGAATTTTGCCGACACAAATCCAACTTGAGCTGGAGTAGGTCAATATCTTTAAATTGTCTATGGAACTCTTCCCAGAGATTTTTTAAAAACATTGCACTGCTTTACACTGCTGAACAGGAAGTCAATGAGTGCAGGCGTTGAAATTATAAAAATTGTGCTGTGACATCTGCGACATCCACAATGAAATCTTCATCTGAAAGCTTTTAACAATATCTGTCGACACAAATCAATTGATTCTTTCCTTGCGATGTTAAATGCAAAATTTTCAGATGCTCTAATACATACCTGCACAAACAGCGCTCAACGAGCGCGCGCGCTCCTTCGGAGCGGGAGAGCTGTGTTTTCCGCTTGCCGAATCGGAGAGGAAGATACGTCAGAATGACAAGACTTGCTATAGGTAGAGGAGAGGGAAACGACCAATCAGCTATTTAGTGGAGTGCAGTGCGTATTCTCAGTAACTGTTTCACGTTGTTCTACTGCTATAGTACGGTATCGAGGAATCTAAAAGACGGAAAAGTAGTGATCAGGCAAATTCTTTCAAAGTTGCATGTGAAAATGCTTATTTTTTCATAGCTGCTGGAGTAAATACTTAGTGCTTTATCTGCCACAACATTTTGAAAGGTAGAAAGAAACATAACATAATGCGTCATTACGAGTCCAGACATAAAGATACTAAAGATATTAATCTTCAACAATTTTAATATCTCTCTTCAGGGAAAAGGCCAGCTCAGTGTTGATATGTTCAATAAATTACGAGATTTCAGTCGTAAACTTACACTTTTCGTAAGTCAGTTTCGGGAAGGTAATATGGAATACTTTCGAACGATAGAAACTGCTCGTGATGAAACCATGTTAAACGATTATGTGCATATATTAATTGAAATTCAAAATGAATTTAATTCTAGGTTCTAAGATCTTGTCTTAAGGTCCACACCTGTCGAGTAACGGTTAGCGCGTCTAGCCGCGAAACCAGGTGGCCGGGGCTCGATTCCCGGTCGGGTCAATTTACCTGGTTGAGGTTTTTCCGGAGTTTTCCCTCAACTCAGTATGAGCAAACGCTGAGTAACTTTCGGTGTTGGACCCCGGACTCATTTCACCGACATTACCACCTTCTTCTCATTCAGACGTTAAATAACATAAGCTGTTGATAAAGCGTCGTAAAATAACCTACTAAAAATCTTGTCTTAATTGCAAAGAAGTTTAAAATTATCATAATAAATTCTTCAACACCAGTTGAAACAATGTCATGTAAGTTACAGGTAGGCCTGGTTGGCGCAGTTGGTATAGCGCTGGCCTTCTGTGTCCGAAGTTGCGGGTTCGATTCCGGGCCAGGTCGATTGCATTTAAATGTGCTCATATAACCTCGGCAGTTGCGAGCGTCGTTAAATAAAACAAAACATTTAACGATTTACAGCTCGGATTTATTGATCTTCAATGTGGCCTAAGAGCTAAAGATCGTCTGAATAATACTAATAGCCTGTTTGAGTTTTACAAGACTAAACATTAGCAATAATATCGACGACTACACAGGCTGGCTGTGAAAATGATTGCTACGTTTGGCTCAACATTTATATTTGTGAGCAACTGTTTTCTATAATGAACTTTAATAAAGGCAGACATCGAACATCTGTAACTGATGTTTCATTACGATCAGTAGGCTACTGTTCCTTTCAGCTGCCAACAGCATAAAACCTCGTTTTCATGTATTGATAAATAAAAATATAAGAAAATGATATTGTACATTTAAGTAGGTATAAAATTTCTATTATTTCTGTAAAATAAATATTTCTGTATTAATTAATATGTCCAAGATAGTTTTGCAAACATTGAACAGGAATCATTTCATAAACACTCGTACTAGTACTTCCCTTTTATGTTTATTTTGTACGAGATCACCCCTTCTTTCAGTCCACCCTATACTGAGCGCAGCTAATATCTGCATTCCGCTCATGAGCTGTGAGCCGGCTCGGAGAGCGCAAACCTTGTGCAGGCCTGCTCTAATACATCCTTGAGAAAGTTACGTTCCTCGATCCATGTAGATTCAACTAGTTCTGGACTGTGTCTGTTTTCTATTATGAATTCTGATAAATATTAACGTAATTAAAATATCTGGACAGAACAATATCGCAATAGTAAGAAACATCGTTAAGCTGAGAATTTATGTACGAAAATCTGGATAATTTATAGACACAACTCCAGCCATTTAAAGAATTTACGCCATTAGCAGCACACACTTTTGTTTGTATTTTATTATGTAAACATAAATAGAATGCTGTGAGGAAGAAGCTCTACAATACATCTTTACCTACATTTACTACTATTTAATGTCAATAAAAAGAAACTAATTTGAATATAATATCATTCTGTAGATGAACTAATAATTTCAGGCGTTCGACACTGCTCGTCTTTATAACTAAATAATTTCCATAAAACCAACCTCATCTTTCACTTACACAAGACGTTAAGAGTCTAATCAGCCTGAAACTTGCTGAGCGACTTCTTCGTCAATGTGTAATGTACAACCCTTGTGTTCACCAGTGACTTGTACCTGCGTGTCTTACGTGCTCTGATCAGCGCATACGGGCTATGAGCACGTTTGCGCTCTCGTTGACATCACTGCTTTAGATACTTTTGTAGTGTTAGTGGCCTGTTATTATCCATGATAAATGCTACAAAAGCGCTATATTCACTGCAGTAACCCTCCACAGAACATACACTAGGTGGCACTTATATCGTTCATCAGGACTATACTACGGGACTTATATCGAGTGCCGTCTAAAATACACTCGTTTGACTATATGCAAGGATGTTTGGAACATAATATATCATTACTACGACATTGGTGCTGCTACATACACATTCCATGACAAAAAAAAAAATTGACTTCGGAGGCACTTACACCGTTTTTCATGCCAGCTTCTCAATTATCTAAATTCATTTAAAGAAATAGTGACCCATGGAACAATACTAATAAAATTGTCAACAGGCCTGAAGATCACATAGTTTCTTACACATGCCCAAAGAAGTCTTTTAAGAATGTACCTTCGCGTACGTTTTGATGTATCGCTCATCTCTGTTAATTCTGATGAATAATTATTAGATATTATACATATCTAAGCTGGGAAGGAATTAAAACTACAGCCTCTTATGATCTGCGCTACAGATCTTGAAACTTATTCCCTCGCTCAATAACACTGAACAACAAATTTTTACTTTTTGTCTTCCTCCGAAATAGAAATAGGTGAATATTACTAATATGTGTGCCCTAAATCTGAATTTTAAATCCAAATTGCCCCATCGCGTACCATTTTTCGGGGAAAATGAATTTACTTTTTTTATGACAAAACTTATTTGTTTTTAATTTTTCACTGCTACTGATAAAATTACAACACACTAGGGATTCAAAATTCCTCATAATACTTGAAGAATGTGTACTGCATTCAAAAATGTTGTAACATAGTTTAAAACACAACAACAATTAAATATTTCATGCATATAATGAGAAAAATCTCGGAATTTGAACTTACATTTAAAATAATTTTCTGGATGACTTCTGTTTATAACTAGACCTGGGACTGTATTTTACAAGCAACCAACAATAGTCTGCAAGCATGCTGAATGATAATCTTCCTTTATATCGCCTTTCCATTTCAGATATTTCTTGGTGATATCTTTCCTCATGCTCGTCATTTACCGCTCCAAAGTTAGGAGGAAAGAAATCCAAATGAGAATGTAAAAATTGTATTTTGTGAGACATATTACACTCCATTTTGTCATATGCATTTAACATGATTTCTACAAGAAGTTCTATGTAGTTCTCTGCCCTAGAATTTCCAAGTAAATTTGAGCAAACGTCTTTGAAAGCGCCACATGCCATTCTTTCTGTAACGGAAAGTTTTTCCTCAAGCAAAAAGTCAGCCATAACTTTATGAATTTGTGGACCGATGAAAATGCCATCTTTTAATTTTCCTTCACTCAAACTGGTAAACTTTTCCTTTAAATACTGAAAACCACACCCTTGTTTGTTCATTGCATAGACTTCACTTTGAAGTCTTATGAAATTTACTTAATAGAAGGGACCAATATCTGTTTATTTATTAGAAGTACAAAACAACATGCCATCAACCATAAGAAATCGGAAATAAGTCATAAACTCATAAAATGTATTAGCTTTTGTTTTGGTTTATACCCCCAACCCGCGCCAGATGTTTCCTGGGGGAGCATTTATCGAAAGATGAACTCATAGTATATCTTAAAAACCTTACGTGATACGAAGAAAAGATATGCATTTTTGCATTCAGCGCACATCAAACCATAAGGGACACATTGTTTTAAGTGGGAGCAAGATTCTAGTTTTTCAGTGTAATTATGTCCGTCATAGTACACATGTTTCATGGGTCAGCATGACAACGATCCTTCATCTATGACAATGTTGTAACAATAGTGATAATGAACTAATATCTACTCCTAGGCAAGATTTGAACTTACGAAAGTGGTGTGCAGACAACGCTAAAAGCGCAGATACGTATACCACGGTTGTCAATGAAGACATCTCTAAAACATATCTCACAGACTACTGGCTTCAAATAACATTCTGACGACACGTTCGTCGATCTGGGGACATGTGTATGTCTGTCAGGTCCGGATGAAAGCAGCTTCACCTTCCTGCCTCTTTTCAAATGCGGCGGAGAAAGGAGGGAATCTGTATCAGACGCAATATCCGCATATCTGGGAGTGCTGTCAACCAGCATCCCCTTCGTGAAGAGGCAAATAACCCTTCAACCCCAGAAAGCGCACTCCCATCTGCCTTGCCACACATAACGGGATGCTTTGCTATCTTCGAGAAACATAAGCCCAGGAGATCGTGCACTAGTCCTAGAGCAAGAGTGCACCATGTATAATTAACAATTTAGATACAGGTTTAATCGGACAAAGCACTACAAGGCAGCGCAGAGTGTAGATATCGACCTGGCCATACTGAGTCCTCAGGCACAGAAATGAAGCTTAAAGTCAGGTTCAAAAATACTTAAATCCCAGCCCTTATGATAAGTATATCGCTTATCTCCGCCACTTTTTACCATTCGTGTTGTTAAAATATCTAGACAATTCCTAAAATCCGAAACGTATTATTAATACAGTAGACTCTCCTACGCTCGACAGAACAGAATTGAAAGTGAAGCCCAATAAGGGTAGTGGGTGTGGCAGGTGAAATGAATACAAATTCTTATTGGTTATCAATAAAAGAATACAGTACTTTCTTGCATTTCCTGCCCGCCCCGAGACTTGTGTATGCGCTTCTAGTACCACAGTGGATTTCGACAGTTCCGTCTCACAAACGGCACAATTCTCAAATAGGAAAAGAAGAGTTCATTAATTTAAAATCAGTGATCAATGTGGATGTCCTAATCAATAAAATATTCTGTTTTCCTTCAACATAAGTATCACTACAAGGCACAGGACCAATTCCCATTCAAATGGCAAACCCATTTCTTAGTGCCCGTATGGGGCGTGTCTAATCCTCCTACGTAAGCAGTCGAACTATAGGATGTCGAATTTGATTTCTTCCTCTGTATTAACTTTTGTAATATTTGTCCTCTGTTATATGCAGAGAATCAGATAATAGTGCCTATATTTGTTCCACATAATAGTGTTTTATGACTATGTATTCGTCACCTAACATAATTAGAATAAATGTGGCAATAGAGCAAGTGGACAGCTTAAAATGCTTGGGGTGTACTATAAGTAATAACATGAGCTGCTGCCAGGAAGTCAAACGGAGGATAGGAATGGCCAAGGAAGATTTTAATAGAAATAGGAGCATTTTCTGCGGACCTCTGGAAAAACAACTAAGGAAGAGACTAGTGAAGTGCTTTGTATGGAGTGTGGCACTGTATAGGCAGAAACGTGGACATTACGACGAAGTGAAGAGAAACGAATATAAGCATTTGAAATGTGGATATGGAGAAGATTGGAACGTGTGAAGTAGATTGACAGAATAAGAAATTTAGCTGTGTTGGAAAGAGTGAGTGAAGAAAGAATGATGCTGAAACTCATCAGTAAGAGGAAAAGGAATTGATTGGGTCACTGACTGAGAAGAAACTGCCTACTGAAGTATGCATTGGAAGGAATGGTGAACGGGAGAAGAGTTCGTAGCAGAAGAATATATCAGCTGATAGACGACATTAAGATATATGGATCATATGAGGAAACAAGGAGGAAGGCAGAAAATAGGAAAAATTGAAGAAAGCTCGGTTTGCAGTGAAAGACCTGCCCTTGGACAGAACATTATGTGAATGGATGACTTGATATTTCCGTTTATTTACTTATTTCACTTTAAGCATTATCACGGGAATAATTATTGCTGTAATACTTTTGTGTTTTGTTATACAACAGTGGATAATAATTTTGAACATGATTTATTAATACTTCTTTCATATTATTGATTACAGTTTTCTGTATACGTACTATTTAAGCAATAACTTTCAATACAGAAGATAGTACGATGCTAAAAATGGATATAGCTCTTTTTTTTTTTCACGAAGGCTTCACGAGGACATACGATCATATCCGAAACAAGACATTCTGTTTCGGCAGTGGAATAAATATTCTAGCTCATGAATTCTATTCGATTCCATTCTATGTGCCGTGCCGCTTTCTGCTATCTTCTACTTAAATACATTGGGAAGAGAAATTTTGTTCGATTCGATTCCGCTAAGTGGGAGCGGGCTTTTACACGTAAGTTTATCTCAGACTAAAACCTATCTTCCCCCTCCATACCCATTGGTGATTTAGCCACGGCAAAGGATAAGGTCACAGGACAGGTCTTGCCTCCTCTACTATACTTTTGCATTCAGCATCAAAACAACTATATCCTGATGTATCTCATATCTGAGTGATATCATTTTGCCTCTTAATTTCATATGGTTTTAATATTTCAGTATATTAGTATGAAATAATCATACGACATTTAATATTACATAATACATGTGTGAATATACAATTATACATATATGCTGTTGGGCGAAGTTTCTATGCATGTTGCATGTACCTAATAATAGTTAGGATCTACTATTGAGGGGTATAAATGCAGAAGGGGACATTATCCACTTTTTAAAAAGTTACAGAAATGAAGAAAAACTAATAATTGCACAAATACTTGTGCAATTCCTGATTTTATTTCACTAACTCATTAAGATTTGATGAAAACGTTTATACCCACAGGTTGTAGTAATAAAATTCATTAGAAGTAAATGAATAGTAATATTTTAAAATGGATAATATCCCCTTTGAATGGAATTCATGGATAATGTGTCTTTTGAAAAAAAAAATGGTTTTATTATAAAAAGAAATGAATTTGCATTTCAAAACTGCATACAGCATTTTAACAAAAGTATTCAAATTCTAACAACTGGAGCATCTCTAGTAGCTTCACACATGGCATCATCTTGGCGGATATTTTGATCTAGACCTATGATGAACTTGAACAATTTTAGGTTCTCGTCATTTCGCCAATCTGCTTCATAATGCTTATTTAGAAGATTATCAACATTTTCCTTTTAATAATTTTTTTCTGTTGTCTTTGGTGATTATAGGAAGAGCTAAGTCACTGAACGTTTTCCCCGGCTTACAGATGGATTCTCGAAGTTACATTGTGTATAAAATAGAGTAACACGAAAATGGTCACCTTAATTTATGTTCAGTAAATATTAGTATTTAAATTTGTGTGGTTTTCCTTTTGTTTTAAACTACAACATAACTACAATGAATAAGCCACTCAAGCTTACCTTGCTTTCTTAGCTTTGTCACGCTCCACTATTTGCGCTCCTAGCGGAGTGTATGTGTGTTTTTGTTGTTGTGGGTTTTCTGTATACTTTGAATGCGTGTTTGTTGTCTACTTTTGTTATTGTGATGTCTAGAAAATTTATGGATTTGTTGTTTTCAATTTCTAATGTGTAGTATAGCTTTGGGTGTATTATGTTTATGTGTTGATGTAGGTTTTGGATCTGTCTTTTGTTTCCTTTGTATAGTATTAGTATGCCATCTACGTATCTGAGCCTATATTTTCTCTTCATAAGGAGCGACATTCTGAAATTAATTCTGGCTCACACCAAATTGAAGTGTTCAGAGCCATAGTGGGCCAAGCGCCATTTATTGAAAATTGAGAAAGCAAGAATTAAAGTTAAGTGAATACCATAGTTTAATGAAGATTGACATATTATTTAGTTTTAATGTGTATACTTGATATTACTTGCTGTATGTTTCCATCGAATTATGGTAATAACTTCATTTTAACCCTTGTTTTCCACGGTTTTAGTAAATGGCGCTTGGTCCACTATGGTTCTGAACCCTTCTATTGTTCTGTATGGTTCACTCAAAGTGTGTCGTACCTTAAAAGCATTAAATTAAGTTGAAATTCCCTCGGAATGAAAGACCCAAATGTAGCTGTAAGTAGGGAAAATGATTTCTTTGAGGGCCACTAAAATTGAATTATTAAGGACGTTATAATTTAATATAAAAATGGTGCAACATAGCTTCATATTTACTCTCATTGCGTAGTGTCCATTTCGACTGAACTAATGCCACTTGACCAGTACTATACTTACATGTTGACTAGGGCAGTAAATTAGTTGCTCTCATGTTACAAGTGATCATAGTATATCAGAGGAAAGATGTTCACGGTGGATGAAGCAGAGAATTCGAAGCACTTACTCCTCTAATGTGGTTCGATGCTTACAACCCAAGCCCAGAACATCCTTACTCTGGATAGGTTAGAGTTTACGAGTGCAGCTTTGTGAAGTACACTTCAGTACATCAAATACTTTGACGCAGTGAGTGTCTTGTAACTTGAGGACACCAAAGGTAAAGCCAAGTGCGTCCAGGAAATTAAAATAAAATATTCCAGAGGATGGTGAAAATGCCTATTGCATTAATGCAGACGAAGCAACAGCTTCAAAAGGAAAGGAATAATTTACGAAGTGACATGTGGAAAGGAATAAAAAGTTATTGAAATGTGAAAGAGAGTGTAAGCAGAAATATACTGATCTACCAATCCAATCATTTTATGAAGAAATGTATTTATTTATTTATTTTGCTAATAATTGTAACATAAAATATAATATATACAGAAAAACATTAGCTCGTCCCTGAAAAAGTAGAACTCGTGCTCAGGGGAGGATTCCTAAATTGAAATTAATAAGTTTAGAATACAATTTGTCTTATGTCTACTATGCAATTAGAATAAATAAATTTAAATTTACAATTTTTCAATTTTTATAAAATCCATACATAACTTTTTAAATTTAACACTAGAACTATTAGAATTGACAAGATTAGGATATTTAAATACAAGTTTGTTATATATTCTTGGGCATAAATTACTACTATGATTAAATACTGTAACAGTGTTGCATTTTGGTTCAAACAATCTTAAAGAATTCATATCTTTTGTTTCATAAATATAAGAATAAAATTCAAAATTATTTCGATTTTCATGTATGAATTTTTTTTAATACAATATAATAAATTTGTCTTATGTTAAGTACATTAAAGGGATCCTTGACGACATATCATCTTTAGCAAACATTATAACAAGAAACAGTTTGATGTTCTGAGGCAGTGGAAAACAGTTACAAGTGTATTGGTAGTATAGGTACGGAAAAGAAAAGTTAAACAAGAAATCTTGTTTTCAATCAGTGAGACAACTAATCTCGTTAGTGGCTGTGTGATTGATGTATTGTGTCGGAGCTACAGAGATATATAAATCGCTAAAACAGTAGTAAGTTTATGTCAAAGATAAAAAGAAGCAAATCTGACTTTTGTGTTTACAGTATGTTTATGTTAATCGTAAACAAAAGCAATCTACTCTCTGTGTTTGGTTTGGTATGGCTTGACTTCCACGTAGGCTGGACCTTAGCTAACGAGAAAGGCAAACTACCGCGCGACGTCACATTCTTAGTCATAACATGGCCAACACTCAACACGTTTATATACAAATGCACGTTTAACATGAGTTTAATACAGGATGTCCATAAAATAAGTAACTATTTTGTGTTTACACTAACTTACAAATGTTTTTGTTGGTATAGGTTGACCACTAACTACAATATTGACTATTGCTGAAAGTGTCGCCGTTGTGACATGGCGTCTACAGGGGTGTTCCGTACGATGAGCTACGGCGACGGTTTCAATGGAAATTTCGAAAGGATGGACCAACGAATAAATCCATATGGAGGCTGTTGAATAAGTTTCAACGAACAGGCAATGTTGCTGAGGAGTCTCGACCAGGTCGATCTTCCACAAGCCTAGCTGACATTGACGCTATACGAGAATCAATTGAACGGAGTCCTAAACCTGTACATTGTCTTTCGCGTCAATTTAAAATTTCGAAATCAACAGTGTTCAAAGTGCTGAAGTTCACCTTGAAGAAGCGTGCATATCATTGCAAGTGTTACACCAGTTGCATTAAGAGGACCTTGCGGAACGGATGGCGATGAGCATAGATTTGCAGGATTCTGTGGAGACTGATGATTTAATGTCACACGTGTTGTTTAGTGATGAGGCGACATTCCATGTAAGTGGACAAGTGAATCGGCATAACTGTCGGATTTGGGCCGATAAACCTCCAACGGATTTCATTGAGTATATCAGAGACAGTCCAAAGACCAATGTGTGGTTGGGAACCACGCAGACAGAGATCTATGGACCATTTTTTTTTCAGAGAGGAGACCATTACTGGTGCCTGTTACTTGGATAATGTTGACAGAGTTTCTGCAGCCACAATTGGAACAAGATGGTATCGTAGACACTGTTGTTTACCAACAAGACAGGGCCCCTTGCCACTATGCGACAATTGTTAAGGACTACTTGAATGAAGTGTTTCCCAACCGGTGGATAGAACGAGGCGGCCATAGACCATGGGCAGCAAGATCCCCAGACCTTACCGCATTAGATTTTTTTGTGTGGGGACTTGTTAAATCCAAGGTCTACACAAGAAAAGTGTCTAAAGTTGATGAACTGAAACAAAGCATTCGTGATGCAGTGTCACTAATCACACCACAGTTTCTGCGAAATACATTCCGTAAAACCGTGTCCAGATGGGAATTGTGCAGGGACATCAATAGACGACATGTCGAAAGTAACCAATCAGTGTGTATGAGTGCGTCTGTAGTGTACAATCGTCTTATGAATACAAATATCATGAACTATATCGTTTTCATGAAAATAGTTACTTATTTTATGGAAACATTGTATAACAATTCCTTTGTTTTTTAGAACTTTGAACATGTACACCTATTTACATTAGGCGATTTTCACGATGGTCATGACTATACCGACGTAACCACGTGCCTCCGATTCGCGCCGTAGCCTGTCTTTCTCTTTAGCCACGGCTGGGCTGGACCGTACACGGTTTGGCACGGTTTGGCCCATTGTGCGTCCTATAGGCCTATATGCGATGCTTGTCGAAGTCTGACAGGTGATTTGGGTTGAAGTCGTGAATCTGATGCTAACAGATGGGCATCCTGCCTCGATCCCTGATAGAGCCAAGTCTCTTTTCGCGGAAGAGTACCCTGATAAGCCCCAGGAACCCGGAGCCCCAACCCTTCCTGAGCAGTCGACGTTGAGAAGTTGGCTATCCTGCCTCAGCCTTTGCTAGAGCCAGGTCACGTTCGCATACGAGTAGCTTGATGAGCTCCAGGGGCTCAGAGCCCCTAAACCTTTCCTATATCAGCATCGGGAACCCGTACTACCCCTAAGGCTTCACTCCAACCTATTTTAACAATTTTATTGTGGATGATAGATAAAATGAGTGGCGATGTGTAGAGTGTTGTTGGAATGATAGAGTGAAGCTGGAGTACCGCGATAAAAATCATATTAGTCTGCTTTATTCACCATATATTCTATCACAACCTGGTCGGGAATCAAACTTGGGCCGTCTGGATCGAATGCCAGCGCGCTAACACTGTAGCCGTAGACGCGGCGACCTCTGTGGTTACGGTATGTTTATATTAAACGTAAACAGAAGCAATCTGTTTTTTTTACAATATTTTAAGGGTGAACAAAAGAAATCTAGGTTACATTCTTTCAAAGTTGTTTGTTTAGTCAACTGTCCGAAGACAGATCTGAACCCCACAAATGATACCAAGAAGGCACCGCTTATGAGGAAACTAGGTGAGGAGATAATGGGGTAGATTGGCCAGTTTCCTTCCCCCTTTCTTTCAAAGTATTACCGTATAATAATGTTTTTTTCTTTTTTTTTTTTTTAATTTTGTTAAATATTTTTTTATAAAATAAAGGTTTAATAAAATTAATTCAAACAAAAGTTGTTTATTTTTGTCCGCAAATAAGAATCTGAAGAGAAAGTTTGGATGCCAAGTTGAACTTGAAACTATCTTCATAGACTACACTAAAACACAAATAACTAATACCATCGTTTTACTAATTCAAATGAAGAAACCTTTATTCAAAATTGTATTCCTGCAAACAAGTTGTGTTTTGATAGATTAACAATAACTTCTTGACTTTCTACTTCTTACTTTCGATTAACAATAACTTCTTTACTTTCTACTTCTTATTAACTTTCATTTTTTTAATGTAGGCCAAAAATACATGTTATACGTAAAAATGATTATATAAATAAATACATTATCTTATCCAATAATAGTATGGGTGTGACTGCCTCCTTGCTCTGTTGGTCAACATGCTGGCTTCCAGTTCTGAGGTCCCGTGTTCGATTTCCGGGTTCGGCTCTCAGTGAATTTTTCTTGAAGAAGACAAATTGCCTGGGTGTCCATGTAGAGTCTGAAAATTTGTATGAATGTGCGTGTGATTGTGTCAGATTAATATTAATTAGCCAATCTTCAAAAATATAAAATACAATATATCAGGACTGTCGCTGCGCAGTAACCTGAACACAAGTTTTAACGACATATTGTTGACAAGTAACTTCACCAGTTAGCACAACAATAAAGCACTAATAGATGCTATAGAGTTAACAATGAAAAAATTAGTATGCGTTGGCTCTATTTTATTATTTATTTAATTATTCTGTTTGCGAAATTGTCTTATTAAAATTACGCAAGGTTCTCGTTATCACTGAATAAATATGAAGTCAAGAATTAATCGTAAAATAAAAACGACTTATTTCCTACGAAGGTAATTTTTTTATATTATCAGTTAAGTTATTTAACTTTTATGTTATCAGTTACGTTATTGTGTTTTTATGTTATCAGTTATGTTATTGTGTTTTTATGTTACCAGTTACGTTATTGTTTTATGTTATCAGTTGAAGTATTGTGTTTTTATGTTATCAGTTATGTTATTGCGTTTTCATGTTATCATTTATGTTGTATTTTTACATTATCAGTTATATTATTGTGTTTTTATGTACTCACTGTTATCAGTTACGCTATTGTGTTTTTATATTATCAGTTACGTTATTGTTTTATGTTATCAGTTACGTTGTTGTGTTTTATGTTATCAATTATGTTATTGCGTTTTTATGTTATTTATGTTATTATGTTTTTACATTATCAATTATATTGTGTTTTTATGTGATCACTGTTATCGGTTACGTTATTGTATTTTTATGTTATCAATTATGTTATGGTGTTTTTATGTGATCACTTTTATCAGTTACGTTATTGTGTTTTTATATTATCAGTTATGTTATTGTGTTTTACATGATCACTGTTATCAGTTACGTTATTGTGTTTTTATGTTATCAGTTATGTAATTGTGTTTTTATGTTATCACTGTTATCAGTTATGTTATTGTGTTTTTATGCTATCAGTTATATTATTGTGTTTTATATGATCACTGTTATCAGTTAAGTTATTATGTTTTTATGTTATCAGTTATGTTACTGTGTTTTATATTATCAGTTATCAACCTTCTCCTTTCCTTTTCTTCTTTCTGCCATCCCTCTTTATTCTTATCCTCTTTTCCCTTTTTTCCTTTTCGTTTACTTCTCTTTTATCTTCATCGTTTTTCATTATTCATCCTTCCTTTTTTATTTCTTCATGCTTCTGTTTTCAATTTGTTCTTCCATTCATTATTTCTTCATCTTCTTCTCTTTTCCTGTTTTCGTTTAAATCTCAGGTCTTTCTATTATTTTTACTTATGTTCTTATTTATTTTGCTCTTGATCTTATTTCGGGTTATCATTATTCACGTTTCTTTATTTTCTATATTCTTATCTCGTTTCAATTTCTTGTCCTTATTTCTTCATATAGCTTTTCCTATCATTGTCTTGTTTCTTTTTTAATTAATCTTCCACTTCCACTCTTTTATTATGTTCTATTTTGTTTAAACGAAGTTTAGACTTACGTATAAATATTCTTCTATAGCGTGACCCAGAAACTAGATCAAACACACCATTAATAATTTCATTTTTCTCTTGCGCACTGCATTCAGCAAAATTCAATATATAGCGTCAAATGTTGGTACGAAGCTTCACAAGTTGTTAGGCTTCACAATGATGACAGATGGAGTAAAAAATTTCCTTATTAGAAAAGACCCTTTGTGTGCTGAGAAGTGCAGTTACTCGAGATATGAAATTAGAGCAACTGTTGCTGTAGAATCTCTGCTCGCTTCTTTAAAAGAATGAAAATTGCCAGAAGGTACAGCGGAAGAAGTACGGAGATAAATTAGCTCTCTTTTCTTGACCTTTCTTCCTGCCATCTTGTCTATTGTAGGTAGTTCTACTAGACTTGAGCTCTCAATTGGATGCTGAGAAGATCCGAAATATAAAAATATGTTTCTACAGGAACAAGACTGATGGAATAATGAAGTTTAAAGAATAGATTCTGATTCTGAAGTTCAGATTCATTATAATCCTACAATGAAAGTATTAATTAAAATAAAATCTTTCTTTTCGTCGTCGCACAAGGCTTAGATCACTCGCATATTCAGATCTCCATTTTAATTGTCACGCCATTTTACATAATATATTATGCTAAATTGTGGATGGAAATGTCATAAGAATATAGTACGAAATGAAAATATAAAAATGTAAAATTTATCCTTTAAAGAGCTGAAGAAATTTAAATACCTTGGAGCAAAAGTAACAAATGAAGAGTTCGCGGGAAAAACGATGAATGTCACAGTTTTCTTAAGGTTGATGTCATTATCTAATTCAATGGATCACTGCGAAATTTAATGTCGTTCTTATGAAAAATGGTAAAAAGGAGAATTATCACCACGAAAACAGTAATCCTTTCCTTTATTTTCTATAGAAACAGCACTACATCTTGCAGTTATAGACTCAATTATATCATTATCTAATCCTCAACAGAAATGTGACATTCATCGTTTTTCCCGCAAACTCTTCAAATATAAATGAGACTCGAGAGGAAATTAAACGCAGAATAAATGTGGAAAAGTGGTGTTATTATTCGACTGAGAAGCTTTTGTCATCTAGTCTGTTTCCAAAAAAAAACTGAAACTTAGAATTTATAAAACAGTTATATTACCGATTATTCTGTATGGTCGTGAAACTTGGACTCTCACTTTGAGAGAGAAACTGAGGTTAAGAGTGTTCGAAAATAAGGTGCTTAGAAAAATACTTGGGGGTAAGAGGGATGAAGGTACAGGGAATGAAGAAAGTTACACAACACAGAACTGCATGCATTGTATTCTTCACCTGATATAAGTAGGAACATTAAATCCAGACGTTTGAGATGGGCAGAACATGTAGCACGAATGAGGGACTCCAAAAATGCATATAGAGTGTTAGTTGGAAGACCTGAGGGGAAAAGACCTTTGGGAAGGCAGAGACGTAGATGAGAGGATAATATTAAAATGGATTTGAGGAAGATGGGATACTATGTCAGGGACTGGATTAATCTTGCTCAGGATAGGGACCGATGGCGGACTTATGTGAGGGCGACAATGAACCTCCGGGTTCTCTAAAGTACGTAAGTAATATCAGAAGAATAAAAGGATAAACTTGTACAGTTGTAAATAAAAGTATCATTGTTATATGCTTTGGCAGATGTGCTCAACCGATTAGGACCACCTTACTGAACGTCGCGTCGGCGAAATATGGGTACCATGCTTTCTATTTAATTACAATTAAACACCATATATGTTACTACTAGGCCTACCTCTTTAAACATGTTATTAATCTCTGTTTTAGTCGATTTTATTTAACGACGCAGATTCAACTAGATACCATGTTGTTTAGTTTCGATGGAATTGGTGATAGCTAGATGGCATTTGGCGAGATGAGGCCGAGGATTAGTCATGAATTACCTGACATTCACCTTATACTTGGGAAAACCTAGGAAATAGCCCAACCAGGTAATCAACCCGAAGGGAAATGGAAACCCTATAATAGCAAAAAAAACGCCCTAATGTTTGAGCTACGCTGATGGCTAATGTTTATGTTAACGGTGAATGTTGTTTTTTGGAAAATGACCTTATTTCCCAGTCATTAACATAACTGCCTATCTTTTTAGTTGGTTATTTAACGATGCTGTATCAAATACTAGGTTATTTGGCGTCGATGGAATTAATGATAAAGAGATGGTATTCGACGAGATGAGGCCGAGGATTCGTCATGGATTACCTGACATTCGCCTTACGGTTAAGGAAAACCTCGGAAAACACTCAACCATGTAATCAGCCCAAGCCGCTGAACCCTCGCTCGGGAGCAGACAAGCGCTCTACCGCCTGAGCTACGTCGGTGCTAGTGGCTAATGTTTATGTTATGATGAATGTTGTTTACTTGTCAATGATCTTATTAGCCATTCATTTCTCATTATTATTAGCCAGTAAATTTAATGAGTTTATTTTATATCATGCTTTATATCAATGAGTAAAAATTGGACAGTTTTGTAAACTTTGGAAGTAAACAAAATAAATTATTACTCGATCAAGGCAAGTGGAGCCGCGGGCATAATGTGAACTATCGCGATGAGGTATTACGAACGCAGGAGCAGTAGCGCCATGGCTCCGGGCTTCAGGCTTCAGGACTCCACTGGCCTTGGTGGAGTAATACTATTTTGAATTGCCTAGCAATGGCATTAATATCAAGTACTGCTAATTTGGCTATGTCCATAAATGAGGAAAATAGGCATAATATCATCTCAAAGGAGAATTTATTTCATTTTTGGTAAACAGTGTACTGCAAATGTTATTTGTTTCCGCTACACAAACTTCCATGACACTTCAAATCATTGCTCACTTTGAGTGTACGACACATACTGCTTCCACATTAATAACTCTTGACAAGCCTGTGATCACGATAGGCTGTTAGTTGAAACTGCTTCTCTGAGACATTTCTCTAGCTTTTCCAAAGCTTTTTCCAGCTTAATAGCAAATACATTTTGCTTTCTTGCTGCCCATAACTGCTCTGATTGAGTTCAGTTGAACTAATGAAAGAGAACACTTTTTCAAAATGAGACAAGGAGGTTTGGGAAAGTATGTAATTGTTTCGGCAGTGTTATTATTATCAACATGACCTAGCTATCTAGAACACTGTCATCTTCCTAACTTTCTTTTATTAATTATACTGAAACTGTCATTGTTATTTTGTTTCTGTATTTGTTATATCTGTTTGTATTGCTTTGCATCATTCCTTAATATGTTAGACTAATTTGCATTATTTTGAATTTTTACTTAGACCTATATATGCAGTTGCTTTTATAGGCCTACATTATTTTCATTTTGTTACACATTATTATATTAGGTCAATTTGCATAAGTGAAGAGTGGAAAAGATAAAGGAGCTCAGCGCCAAAAACATGTATTCAAGATATTCATTAAAAACTGTATAACTTTTGTAATTTTTTGTTAAAACAGTTTAAACAAATATGTAAATCAACTTCAGACTATGCTACTATTAGATATGTTGCTTATACAAGATTTTCTCAAAAGGTCTTTTAAGAAAAGTATATATTGCGTAGGTCATTTGGAAAAGAGCTAAGTGTAAACTGTCATTTCATATCTAAATGCGCTATGTTCTTTTAACCTGAATGTGGGTTTTGAATAGGTTATAAGGTTAAAGACTGTTATTATATACTCTTTAAAAATGTTTTTTTTATTACAATCTTGCTAAACAGCACTGAATGTTGATATTAATAATTTGCCATAAACAGAACAAAATCCTGAGTGTCCTTAATTCTTTTAGTTGGTTATTTAACGGAGCTGTATCAATTACTAGGTTATTTATTGTCGATGGAATTAGTGATAGCAAGATGAAATTTGGTGAGATGAGGCCGAGGATTTGCCACAAATTACCTGACTTTCGCCTTAAGATTGGAGAAAACTTCCGAAAAAAAACTGAACCAGGTAATGAGCTCAAGCAGGAATCTAACCCATGCCCGAGCGCAACTCCGGATCAGCAGGCAAGCGCCTCAACCAACTGAGCTACTCCAGTGGCGAGTGTCCTTAATATTCCTTATGATGTAATATAAAGAAGTTTATTATGAAAATCTAGAAAAGAAATAAATCAAAGTGATTGTAAGGCCAGAAAAATAGGCCCACTTTTCACTCCTTACTAATACCTTCATAGTACTTTTGGTATCCATTATCCACAATCCAGTCTATAGGCCTACCTAAAATGAAGTGAAAACCAAATTCCTAGTCGTATCCAGCTACACTTAAAATATGCCAAAATTAAAAAAAATCAGAGGGTTCCTAAGACTCTAGAACGTATACTTGTAATCAGAGAGTACTGGCTCCTTAGATCGTATTTGTTTCCCTTGCTGATAACTTTTGCTTTCCCATTGATTGTCTTCAAATATTGCTTCCTTTTCAAAGTTGTTATGCTTAAAAACATCTCTTGAAGATAACAAATCAAATTATTATCATTCATAATTATTCAGTACAATACTGCACTAATTTCAACACAGCCATGTACAGATGTTTATAGAATCGCTGTGTAATAGCTACAGCTAAGCTTCTGGCTAAAACCTAGATCATATATGTAACAGATAGGTCAAAGCCATGTTAAAATCGTTTGCACTTTGAAGAGAACAACCGCCAGGATCGCCACCCGTCCGCCGTAAACGAACACGAGATGGCAGTACAGTCGGTAATGCAAATTAAATGGGAATTAATGACGTGAACCCTTATGTAACAACTAGATGGCACCGTAGTAAACCTGACAAAAGTTGTTACCGTCAAAGCCTATAAGGCCGACCTATCTGGGGTAGCCTATATATGATCTAGGCTAAAACGCACATAGCTCTTTTAGGAATTCCAATGGATCTGCTTGTACAACCAGTGCCATCTTGTGACGTCCGCCGAAAACAATAGAAAACAGTTGGAGAATAGCTCATTTAGCACTGAATTGGCGCAGGTGTATACGATAACCACACTTTTTCTGATTTTGGCGCTTAGCTCCTTTAGCTTTTCCATTTTTCATGTACAGTTTTTCTTATAGTGTTATTACATTTCTGATGGTGAAGAAGAGAAGTTCCGATGACATTAACTCCACCGTAGTAAATAAATAAATAAGTAAATAAATAAGTAAATAAATAAATAAATAAGTAAATAAATAAATAAGTAAATAAGTAAATAAATAAATGAATAAATAAATACGTAAGTTAATAAATACATACGTAAGTAAGTAAATAAATAAATAAATAAATAAGTAAATAAATACGTAATAAATAAATAAATACGTAAATAAGTAAATAAATAAATACGTAAATAAGTAAATAAATAAGTACGTAAATAAATAATTATTTGGAATTGACGTTATTTCGCATTGTAGTCGGATATTGACTTTAAAGAGCGGCCGGCTATTGACGTCATTTACCCAATTAACTTCATTCCTTGTACTTCTTATAAAATAGAACTAACTAATTGTCAATACCTGGTCTTATTGGCGACAGAATTGAATTGAATTCAATTCAATTTAGGAGTGGGCCCTAGCACCTAGATTTATTGCGCTAACTCTAAAGCTAGGCGCATTCCAAAACCCATATCGGCTGACTGTACCAAGGTGTGCTGCGATTCCTGGCTTGAGCAGGTAACCCCACTCATCCCAAGACCAGCCGGCGTTCGGGAGAACCCCGAGGACCACCGAAACTGCGACCTCTTCGCCACAAGTGCCAGGCATGACAGAGACCTTGAACCCGGATCGCCTGCGTATCAGCAAGGTCTGGCCACTCAGCCACTGGAGGGATTACTGATGACAGACTCTTAAATAATTCATCCTTCAGATTAACTGCCTGCCTCTGTATAGATTCCAGAATAAATTACTACCATAATGCGAAAAGCTGATTCACTCATACGAGTAAATTGTTAAGAAGGGTAGCGAAACATTTAAACCTCTATTTTCCATGTGGATCGTGAGTAAATGTAAAAAGGAATTATGAAAATGTTAATCAATTTTGTGACCATAATATAAAACATTCAAATTATTTTTCATCCAACCTGACTCAACCTTTTATATCCTCTTCACGGGACTAATCCCGCCATCGGTCCCTATCCTGAGAAAGATTAAGCCAGTCCCTACCATTACAGCCCACCTTTCTGAAATCCACTTTAATATAATCCTCCCATCTACGTCTCGGCCTCCCCAAAGATTTTTTTCCCTCGGGTATCCTAACTTATACTCTATACGTATTTCTGGATTCACCCGTACTTTTCTAGAATCCACATAGCATAGAGCCGTGTATGCCAATGCGATGTAGATCCGTTCCTAAGCAATCATTTCCCACCATAAATGTCGCTTTGATATTTCAACGAAAAATCCACAGACCTTACCGGATCGTGTGCGTGAGAGACTGATGATCTTGACCTAGATTATGTACACACTGTAGGGATCTTCACTGTTATTTACACTCGATTCTCTTAACGAGTTTTTTTTTCTGTTATAATTGAATAGATTCTGAAAAAAAAATTATTGGACTAGCCTGCAGCCACTGTAAACATTTATTCTGCACCGATGCCTGAAAGGGATTGAATACAACGCTTTAAGCTTAACACTGAGGAATACTATTTCTATATTCTTTCTCCGTAAACCAAATTATTTTGCAATTTACCATTGTTGCTCATCTTTAAATTTTACTGATATATATATATATATATATATATATATATATATATATATATATATATATATATATATATATATATATGTGAGATGAAATTCATCAGCTAATTAGAATCCAGAAGTAATGAAATTAATTATGTTTTTCTCCTACAATGTAACCCTTTTTATAAAAATGTAATTCACTAATGACATGTTTGTATTGAATTTTAATAAACACAGCATTAATGAGAAAAGGTTTTTGTAGAAGCTAAATATACATATGATACTACTGTTGAACTCATGTTAGAATGCAGACTAGGTCGATACACATAACATTGCAGTATCTTAATGTGGAATTCCCTTTCTTTGTGTTTTGGAGGTAACGCAAAGCCTGATTCGCAAAAGTCAAGTAGAATGTACAGCTGTAAATAAAAATTGGCCGCACTCGTGAACAGCGAATATTTTCTAAGTTCACTTCGGATAACTGCGATGTTACATGATGCATGCACCAGCGTATAGATAATTATATAGTATGGGCACTTCGCGTCGGTACCTTTAATGTAGCAGGACTGATTTCAATGACCTTCAAACCAGTTTGAGCGTGAGATTCTGCTTTCTCCCTGGAGTTGGCACTGACATCACACCAGCTAACAGTCGTCACAGCGGAAATAGAACACATGCAATTAATACATCTAGGTACATTATGTACTCAAATAAATTGGACAGATGAAATAATAAATCCGTCTTTAACTGTAATGTCTAGACTCTTAGAGTTCCTTTATAATGAGAGTTGAGACGTTGACCACAACAATAATTAAAATATGTAATGATTTGATAGCGCTGAAAATGGAAAAACAAAACTCCTATAAGAAGTAAAATTATATACTTATGTTATATTGTATACGAATATTAAACGAATTTGATACATAATTTTATAACGTATTATATTATTTTATAATATAGGCTAATTTATTATTTAATTTTGAATTTTATTCAACTTCCTCCAAGTGAAGGCTGCCTAGAAGACAAAACTTACCAACAAATTGTTGTTTTTTTGAGTATGTGGTAGGTACACAATTATAATGAAAAAACAATGGAGAAGGAAAAGAAAAAGAAATAACACAATTATAAATAATTGAAGACGACTAAACAAAAGATCATTAATTCCAGAAGAAACATAAAAGTTCCAAGTACGATATCTATTTGCTATCAGGCGATCTCAGTCGTCTATTAACACTAGTTGCAAGACCCAACGTAAGTGAGCAAATCGCCATAGGAAAGAGATCAATCTATAAAATATAAATATATATATATATATATATATTATTAAAACTAGTTTGTCACTGATAAATAAGGAAAAGCTATTAACTTGAATTTATTTGAAGCAAAGCATTACTGGATTATGTAATAAGGTAGGCGATGTTTGGATCCTGTGTCTCAACTCTGTTCTCAATATTATTATCTTAGCGTGTGCTCGATTACACTAACCTCTAGCGCTTGAAAATGGAACTAAACGCCGGTGCACAGAGAAACAAAACACAGGAAAATTCGCTCAGGGTCCATTCTTTGTAATCCCCATTCGCTGCATGCACTTATAGAAGCACTTTCGTAACTAAGATGTTTAAGCAGGAATCATTTACATCTCCTATTTATAGAGTATTAGTATTTAGTATTTATTTATTTATTTAACCTGGTAGAGATAAGGCCGTCAGGCCTTCTCTACCCCTTCTCTCCCTTAAATTGGTGAAACTTCATTTCTCACACTAGTTTATTAACCCGTGTCGGACTGTAAAGAAAACAACTATCGCTATGTCCATATTTTAAATGTCGTACAATACCTATTACAGTACTGTGAAATTTTAATTTTCCTACCAATTTTTTTATTGTTCTATTAGAATTATAGCATATAGCCTATTAACCTGTTGTATCCTTTAAGATACTTTGCGAATTTAAGGGTTAATGATTCTAAGGTTGTGAGTTCGAGCCTTGTTCAAGTTATCATTTTATTTTGTTATCGTTCTTTAGCGATATAAATAATATTCAAATTATCATTTACATTCTGTTATCGTTTTTCAGAGATATAAGTAATATTCAAGATATAATTTATATTCTGTTATCGTTCTTTAGAGTTATATCAGGGTAGATCAGAAAGTAACGCACAACAATTATTTTACGGAATACTATTTTGGTTAGGATGTTCAAAGTAGGCAGACAGTTTGAATCTTGCGCTACAGACAACAATGGCTCGATCGGATGTCACCCTGGCGAACTGAGCTGTAACTACTGAGTAAAAATGGCGCGTTTTCTACCATCGTTCAAGTGTGAAGAGCAGGGAGGTGTAGAATTTTTTTTTTTTGCGAAAAACTAAAAATTCGAGTGAAATCCACAGGCAAATATTGGATGTGTTTGGCGCTTGATTGTCTGGACCATAGCAACAGCTTCAGGTGGTGCAGGTTCTTCGAAGAAGTCCACCGACGAAGCACTTTCCGGCCGACCAGTGACCGCTGCAACACCATCCAATGTTAGAGGCATCATTAAGGCGGCAGTCATCCACCTTACAGTCTAGGCCTCGCACCGTCTGACTTTCACCTCTTCGGACCAATGAAGAAATTCTTAGGAGGACAACGCTTCGGTTCGGATGAAGAAGTGAAATCAATCGTACGCAAGGTAGCTATACGCCCAAAAATGGTTTCAATGTCGAAGAATAGGTAGCCTAAAACCTGCAACTTTCTTGTGCCTTATTTCGTTTATCTTAGCCATTAAATACGTTGCCACAAAAATTGTTGTGCGTTACTTTTCGATCTACCCTCGTAAATAATATATGCATTTTCAGTTATGAAATATTAACTTTTCTTATAGCAAGATTACTTACATTCCTATTTCAATATTTCATTTATATTACATAATTTTATAAAGACGTAATATTCCGTTTCTTAATGAATGACTGGTAAATAGATGAATAAGGATATGAACGGACAACGTACCAAAACAAAAGTCTGAAAGGCACACCAATGAGATAATATATGATTAATTAATTTAATAGGGAGTTACATAAATTATCTTAAGTTAAAGAAAACATCCGGGTTCAATCAATTGTTCAATCCCTTAATTTTATTGTAAAAACTGCAGTTTCAGAAGTTAGAGACAAAGTCAAATTGTCCATAGATAAACAATGATAAACACATTGAAATACAACATTATAGTAGGTGCTGAATTAAAAACCCATTAATATTATAAAATGGACTGGCAATAGCCTAAATTGTTAAAACATTTAAATCTCTTCAAGATAGCTCAATGGGCATCTATTAAAATACAGTCAACTCTGGATATAGTGAACTCGGATATAGTGAACATTCGGCTATAGTGAACCATAATCGTTGGTCCCAACCCGCATATATTAAAAAGTACATTAATATTTCCATTTATAGTGAACCCTCACTTCGGTTATAGTGAACCTTGCATCCTGACAAATTCTTATTTGAAGTCAGACCTTCTTGTATAAAATTGAAAGAATGTGTTGAGAACAACATTCTAAGTTTCTTACTTCTTTAGTCAATCCAGGCAACGCGTGACAACCTTGCCTCACTCCACCGTCGAAGGGTTGCCATTCTGTTCTCAGGCACACTACTCTACTGTTATTTCTAATCCTGCACCGTCAAAGGGTTGCCTTTTGATTTCAGAAACATTTCCACTATGACGAATAGCTTCGAAACCACGGAAAATGAAATTGTCTTCTTTTATTAAAAGGGGACGGACATTATGTCCAGAGCATAAATGAAGGTAAGATTTCGATGGCTTTCAAACTCCAACAACCTTCTCCCAGTTTCCAGTAAGTGACTCGGGAAATTCCAAGGCTGAGTACGCAGTCACACCATAACAGCGTTTGTTATTTCTACCTGACCAGTCTGTTTCTAGTGTACCAACAATACTGTATAAAAATGTCGAAGCGTAAAGTGTTTTCTTTGGAAGATAAGGCGAATATTATAAGTGACATTGAACGTGGTCTTTCGCGAGCGGACGTGGGTCGCATAGTTTACGTAAATCAACTGCGAGCAACAGTATAGAGTATACAGTATAATCAATTCCACAAAAATTAAATATTTTATTTTCTTGTTCACAATTTCATTCATTTCTGTCATTCAAGGTTAAGGAAGAGACACTTCGGATTTAGTGAACCTCGGATGTAGTGAATGAAATATTCAAATCCGCAGAGGTTCACTATATCCGGAGTTGACTGTATATTGTAGTAATGTTGAACCATTGTTTAATTTTAGTTAATCTTAAATTAGGAGTGACTATTAAATGTTTGTATCTAATGGAGTAATTGCGAAATTAGCAATGTTAATCGCAGTTATTTAAATTCACTTTTGTGAATGCCAGACAATTATATATTATATACTGATTAACTCTTAAGCAGTTGCGCCTAACTTTGTAGCATTAAGAGAGTCCACACCTGTGGAGTAACGGCTAGCGCGACCGGGCGCGAAATCAGGTGGCCCGGGTTCGATTTCCGGTCGGGGCAAGTTACCTGTTTGAGGTTTTTTCCAGGGTTTTCCCTCAACTCAATATGAACAAGTGCTGGGTAACTTTCGGTGCTGGAACCCGGACTCATTTCACCGGCATTATCACCTTCATCTCATTCAGACGCTAAATAACCTAAGCTATTGATAAAGCGTCTTAAAATAACCTAATAAAAAAACATTAAGAGTCGCGCGGGGTGTTGCTGACACCCCGAGTGTAATGGGTTCTTATGGACTTTTTTTAAGTGAACACATAAAATATCGCTCTTTTTTTATTTATAGAACTATATTAAATACTTTAATAACTATCACAATGTTATAATTAATGTACAGTAATGGTTATATTTCAATATTGGTTCACATGTAATATTCGAACGTCTATTTTCTCCTAATCATAATTTACTTTTTATCTTCCGTTCCAGTCCACTTTCTTGATTTTTCTGTGCGCACAGTCACTACTTAACATCCATTGTTAGTATTTGTTACACAAGTCCTGTCAGTTTAGTCACTGTCACTATTTACAATAGGAGCGCTGAGTGTTGGCGTCAGCCACACCACTTTCGCCCGGTTTCTAGTACACCTCAGTTAACTCTCTTATAACTTCTCTTATAAATTTAACTGCACTGATAACTTTCAAGGGTTTCTGGAAAGTTAAATGTATATTTATCAGCGCTTGTAACTAACAGTTGAGATAACTTCAAGTTCAGTATCTATTGTCGTCCATAGATGTCTCCACTAGTATTTTGTTAGTGATTTTCTAATTATTTATAGTTACTTTTGTTTGCAGAAGTTTTCAGCAGTCATATGGCTGACAGGTACACAGTGACCTCTGTACAAGTAGTTGCAAGGCTTTTTAATTAAAGAACCATGTGATAAATGATAGTGTACTTGTACACTTCCATCTCAATCGTAATATGATTAAAAAACAATAATTGTTGGTATTTGACGTGGTCATCGAGGTAAATAATACTAGTGAAGAGGGCTACGTGTAACTTCTGGTTCAAAACAGCAACCATATTCAGGCTGCGGTGGCTATGGCAGCCATACTGATAAACATGTCAAAATATTTTACATTCGTCCATATGAATGCTTTCATGTATTCAAATCGACTTTTCAGAGTCCGAAATACCATTGGCATTGGTAGAATACCCACGAATAGAATATTCCTCGACTGACGACATAGAACCTTTAGTTGATGACGAAAATTAGACTTGAGATGTTCAAAATTGTGTTTACAAATACACATTATTACCCTAATATGTCATAGAAAGTAAAACATTTAACACAAGATACGTAAATAAAACGCCAAATTTTTAAAACCATACAGATAATATAGTAAATCAATTTATTCTGATCTATATTATATTTAATATCGGTTATTATAGTTTACAAAACAACAATGCAGTAGCGCCGCATGTCGGTATGTGTTCGAATCAGCACTAACAGCCAGGTAACTACAGGCCGAAGCATAGTTACCAGTTGAAGCACAGATAACTGTAAAGATGACGATAACTGCTCTTTTGAAAACTCATTTTAAACATCGATCGTCCAGTTCAGAAGTGCGACAACTCAAAAATTGCCATATTTTAGTTATTTATACTACTGAAAGCCCCTTTCGAAGCTCTTTCCGATTCAGTATTGAGATGTCATATTTACAACCAAAAAGAAAATAAATTAAATAAACTGCTTTAGAAATAATTATAACTATGGACTTTACTAATTCATTATTAGTACATTTCGAAATGTATTAATAATGAACTGGAAGATTGTGATATACTCGTCCTGAATACTGACTCATTTCTAATTGTCGTGGTTATGAACCAGAACTCTGTTCCTTTCTAAGTGATTTATTTGATACTTTCAACTGAAGATATCTCAAAACTTGTTTTTTTGAGTTATCGCACTTCTGAACTAGACGATCGATATATAAGGACGTTAAATCATAGATAACTCTATATGTACAGGTAACTGTCTTTTCAGAAACTGGGCATTAAGCCGTTATTATCTCGAGTATGCGAATTCCGATTTAAAACATGTTACTCTTATTGTTGCTTTACCAATTCGAAGAAAGGTACTGAAAGTTTCAGAAGTACAGGCTTAATCAATATGTAGTTAACAGCTCCGTATATAGGTCTGTGACTACTTAAAGGTTAATAACTATATTTTAAGATTTTGGAACAAGAGTTGACACTCCTCATTATAAGATGAACAATTCGTAGAGCTAATTCTGCAGAAAAAATATTTTATCAACAATGGCACCATTGGTCCAAATATGGATAGGCTACCATGATAGGATATAATAATAAAATAAATCATAATATGCTTGAATGATATACATTTTTTGTTACAACAATTTTCAGGTTGCGATCCATGAGACCAGACCAATCGGATGCATTTACGTAGGCCTATTTCATTCCTCAGTTTTACCAATTACGTAGTCGTACTCGAAGATGGGCAATATATGTACAAACTGAAGATTTGAGGACGAAAGTGGAAATATATGTTATGAAAGAAAATTTAAAATATTTAAGTAGTAATTATTATATCTATTTCGAGGTAAATGTTTTATACATTATATATAGTAGGCCTATCTATGTGCAGAAAAAAGGTATAAAACACGTAAATGAAGCTCTAGAATCAGTTGTGTAATATCTGTCAGTGCTGCACGTGGAATCTACAATGCAGTCAGCCCGTCAGTTGCCATGACAGTGGAATCCGTGGCATTCTCTTCCGAGATCTCAGTCGTGGCACAGACTACAGCTACACGTAGCAGGACGTGCTTGCTTTCCTGTTAGTCTTGATAGGAAAACCACCTCACCGGCGCAAAGTATAGTCCGGATCAGCTTACTGAATATCCTATGAGTGTAGCCTAACCATTTTCCCCCTATTACTACATATACTAATGGATTATAGTGATTTTCTAGATGTCAGGTTGAATTTTTTTTACTAACTTTGTTTCGAATTTTGATTACCGACAAATACGACAACTGGCAGTTATTTTCTAACTATTATGTTGGCAGTAATATTTTTTGTTTGCAGTAAGGACAACTGATGAATAGAAGTATCTAACTTGTGAAATTTCAATGTAGTAAACAAATAATTAATAATGCCGGTATTAAGATGAATAACAATACATAATTCAGTTGTGTTCTGTTGCGTTGTGATTCTAATTCAGCCCTATATTCAGACGAGTGTAATTAAATAAAATATCTTACAGACATACTTGGCTAATGGACAGAAATATATTTCTTAGTGTTCAAATTTTTATTGAAATGTCCAAGAGGAGAAATAGCATGGTGGCGACTTAGGAGTATGGATTTTAAATAGGGTATTCATTTTCGGAATTCGTACTGATCATTTCACGTGATCAAACAAAATTCATTTTTAGGTTAGGTTTCGTGAATCGTAAACTATCTATTCAAAGCAATGAATTTCATGTTGTCAGACAAAATAAATTTTAATATTAGGTCATCCTAATTTACTAATTGTCAACATAATGTGCGAAAGGTCCAGGAGGAAAATACAGTGTCCCAAAACGATGTGTACACTATCTGAAGATACTATTTCACAGCAAAGAAATGAGATAGAAGTACGATTTTTGCGGTTTATGATTCAGAAGACAGTGGAAAGCATAGAAACATGATCATCTGTTTATAAACAAACATGGCGATACAATTATCGTTCAATGAACGTAAGTGGCTACTAAAATGTTATTCGAAAGTGGAGAATATTGTTGAGGTTGGACGACGTTGGAGGGTTGAATTTGGAACATAACCACCAAAAGGTTAACTATCACAAGAATCCGAGACAAGCTTGAAGTCGATGGAAAGGTGCAAGTATTTTAAAAGGGCGGTGCGGAAGAAAGAGGAGTTCCACCGATAAAGAGAATGTTGATGCAGTCATGCAGGCTTTTGTACAATCCCCAAAGAAAAAAATAAATTATGGTTTATTTAGCGACGCTCGCAACTGCACATTTTATATCAGCCAGTAAATCTACTGACATGAACCTGTCGCATTTAAACACACTTAAATGCCATCGACCTGGGCCGGGATCGAACCCTCAACCTCGAGCATAGAAGGCCAGCGCTATACCAACTACACTACCGAGGCCGATTCACAATCCCCAAAGAAGGCAATGAGGCAATGTTCTCGTGAGATTGGTACCAGAAAATCCAGTGTTCATCGAATTTTCCGAGCTCAGAAATGGAAGCCTTACATTCCGAGACTTATTCATCCACTAAATGAGGACGATCCAGAGATGGATAGGACGAAGAGGAAGTGCTGCGGAGTTCCCGCCTCGATCTCCGGATTTAACCCTCCAGACTTCTACTTATGGGAAGCTCTAAAGGACACAGTGTATGCCACAAAACCACAAACACTGGAGGAACTGAAAGTTCAGATTGAACATGACTGCAGTGATATACCATTAGCAACAATCCTGTTGTTATGTCGCTCTGTTGTAGGCCTACGTCGTGTTGGGAGTGTACTGTGGCAGAAGGGGACCATTTTGAACATGTGTGGGATTAAGGAATAGAAAACTGCAAAAATCGTATTTCTGTCTCATCTCGTCTCTGAGAAATAATGTTTCAAAATGTGTATACATTAATTGAGAGACTTTGTATACTCTTTCATAAATTTTTTAACCATTTAGAAAATATCTCCCAACATAAAGATGAGTAAATAAGCAAATAAGCAAGACATTCTTATTGTTAGCACTATAATAATAATAATAATAATAATAATAATAACAATAATAATAATAATAATAATAATAATAATAAAAATTAAAATTATAATACTGTATAATACAGTAGAAGGAATAGTAAAAGTAATATGTTATTATTAATTTTAATGTGCTATCCAACAGCGTTCATTGAATGATAGGTTAACACTGCAGTTAGTACAACAGTATTAGTGACAAGGATGATGATGATAATAATAATAATAATGATAATAATAATAGTAATAGTAATAATGATAATAACAATAGCAGTAGCTGGAGCTATATCTAGTGGTCGTGGTGGTGGTGGTGGTAGCGCAGAAGTAATTATTATTATTATTATTATTATTATTATTATTATTATTATTATTATTATTACGGTGAATATTTTACAATATAATGGAAATTAAAAATTTATAAAATAAATAGGTTAAATTTATTCGTATAGTAGCTCACAGTTTTAATGCGTCTGGAGACGGGAAAAAGATTAAGAATATTTACTGTAGATGTAGAAAATATTGTGACCCCATACCATTCGCAAGAACAGGAAAGGCGTATAAATTATACGCAGGTTACAGAACTTGAAGGAACTAGAATAATATTGTAGTATTAATAATAATAATAATAATAATAATAATAATAATAATAATAATAATAATAATAATAGTAATAATAATAATAATCATCATCATCATCATCATCAAATGTTCTTCGGATTAGGCCGTTGGGCCTGTTCCGTCTCCTGGATTCAGCTGGTCCCTCCAACGCTTCTTCAGTCTGCCGATGTTTCTCCTTTCTCTTGGTGTGTAGTTTAGGATATTTTGTGGTATTCTTTCTGGGGGCATTTTGATCACATAGTCGTACCAACTTCTTCTTTATGTATCTAGAATTGTAGTTATGTTTTGTATTTTTAATATGTTGTGAATGTCCTCGTTTCTTTGGTGATCAAGAAGTGTATAACCTGCTAGTGGCCTTAAGAGTCGCCTCTCTGCTGCTTCTAGTCTTCTCATCTGCTGTGAGGGGAGTGTCCATGTTTCAGAACAATATAATAGTGTTGGTACGATTAGTGTTTTGTAGAATTTTAAAACAGTCCCAGTTCTAACCTTCTTCAACAGTGTTCTTTTAGTAGTACTTATGAGTTGCTGATATTTATTTTATTGTCAAAATCTTTAGGGGAAATATGAGAGGTTGTAACCTAAATAATCAAAAGAGTTAACTTAATCTAATATATGATTATCTACAACTATTTTTGATCTGATGGAATTTGATCCAGAGAATGCTAAAAACTTGTTTTTTTTTTTTTTGTTTTTTTTTTTTGAAATTTTCAAATTATATGTTTTCGAGAGATTTTTGAATTTGTACATTGCTCTTTGCATATTATCTTCCGAGTCGGCAACTACGATTTGGTCATCTGCAAACATTAATGTGTTTAAGGTTGTATCATTTAGCAAATAATGTGTGTTCAATTGTTCTTTGTTCTTTGCATTCTCTGGTCAATTCACCTACATATAAATTAAATAATAGTGGGAATAGTGAATAGCCTTTTTTCACTCCTTGTGTTGTTGTCCCTGAATTTTTGGAGGTTTTCATTATAATAATAATAATAATAATAATAATAATAATAATAATAATAATAATAATAATAATAGGCTAATAGGTTAACATAAGAATTATTATTATTATTATTATTATTATTATTATTATTATTATTATTATTATTATTATTCACGATCATTATATTAATTAAAATATGGTCTAATGGAAGTAATGAGTAAATGTTTACTGCACTAAAAGCTTGGAGATTGCGCATGCCCGCAAATTTGAGAATTGAAACCGTGTCCTGCCCCTCTGAATGGCAACCCGTACACTGATCTTAGGCACTTTAATCCAATTACGTTAGTTCGCTTTGATCACAGCTTTGTATAATCACAGAATACTGCTCTACTTAATGCAATCTAGGTCAGTTATTCGCTTTGAAATGTGGGCGATTTACCGGAAATCATGCTGACAGCGAGGCAATGACGTGCGAAGAACGTATTGCAGCTCTGTAGTGGAATGACTCCCCGTGTCATTGTGACACCCACTTGACTGCACTTATTCTCCAAGTATGGGCTCTACGTTCAACTGGGCATGCGGAACAAATCTCAAGTTCTTTTCACGAAAGAGTACATAAAGGGGAATTCACTTCGCAGCCTGATTCACAGGCTGTTCAGAAAGTTGTCGAACTTACTAAACTTTTGGGTTCATGTCTTGATATATTTTTAAACATAAATCTCGACAACCTAATTATCATAGTAAAGTCTTAATCCATGTAATATTTTAAAATTCCTTTGCAGAACGAAAAGTTACTGTACATTTCCTCGGCCTCACTTCATTTCACTCCCTTTGGTCTGATTACCTGGTTGGGTTTTTACCGAGGATTTCCCCAACCATAAGGCAAATGCCGGGTAATCTTTTGGCGAATTGTCGGGCCTCACATCATCTCACTACAGCTCTCCAAAATATTGTAAAAAATTGTAGAAAATTACCAAATTGTAAAACTGTAAAAATTGTAAAATATTGTAAAAATTGTAAAATTTTGTAAAATTTGTAATTGTATTATTGTAAAATTTTGACTTGTTCCACATCTTAAAGCTTCATTGTCCATGTAAGATCTACGGAATATAATAAATAAAATGAAAATGAAATGAACTTTGGATAAAATTTCTGCACATTTAAATGATAAAACTAATATTCTTTCTATCATATATTATCATAATACACTGCTCTATTAATTGACTGAGCATATTGGGAATTAAATCAATTACTTCCCAAAACACGCTGTGAAATATTTCATATAAAACAATTTTTATCTAGAAAATGTAGGAAAAACGAGCAAAATAGCATTTAACTTTTTTGTTTGAAATATCTGAAAAAACAAAAATCTTAAAATTAATAATATTACTTATGGTTCTGTCTGTATACAAGAGTTAAAAGTGTGTGAACCAAGAATGAATACTATTATATGTAAAATCAATAACGTACTCGTGTTACTTTTGTATACTTGAGATATTAACGACACGTTTTGTTAAAAATAATTATTACATAAAAATTACATAAAATTAAGTTTAGAACCTTGATACTACGGAATAAAAAATATTTAGGCAGAAAACAAGAACAAGAATATTTCATAGTATATCACACTATACGGAGCAGAAATGTGGCCTATTAAAGAAGGTACTAGAGACAAACTTAGAGTTGTTGAAATGAACTTGTATAAGAGCGCGGCCGTTCAGCTACACCAGGGCCGGGCATGAGAGCGGCTCAGTCTAGTCGGCCAGAGCTGCTCTCGCTCCGAAAGGCACTTCAATTCCAAGCCAGAGCAGAACGCTCACGCAGTGGCGGACTCGCATTACAGCTACCTTCCCTGCATTAATATAACAAGAGCCACGGTTGTTCTAGTCACTCAGTCTGTCAGTACATAATATGTAGTTTATAAGGATATTACATCAATCCATTGTACATTACAGAATTTATAACTCTCATTAATTTAATGAAATAAACTTCGCTCTATGCACAACGCAAATCATTACGCTTATTTACATAACCCATACGCACATACTGCAATATCCTCACCAAGGTTCTACGAGACAGGCATATGGCTTGCACTTCCCCTACTTGCTGTGGACAGAGTTCATCTGCCAATATAATTAAACATCGCTTGATGAATTCACCTTCGTTGAACGTTTCCAATTCCTTTGCAATTTCGTGGCAAATTTTGTAGCTAATTATCATGGCCGATTCACTAAGTGCATTATTGTCGTCCTGTTAATATATGATATGATATGATATGATATGATATGATATGATATGATATGATATGATATGATATATGATATGATATGATATATGATATGATATATGATATGATATGATATGATATGATATGATATGATATGATAGGTATAATATAATATAATATAATATAATATAATGTGATGTGATATATGATATTATATGATATAATATAATATAATATAAATGGTGCGATGCGATATATGATATGATATGATATGATATGATATGATATGATATGATATGATATGATATGATATGATATGATATGATATGATATGATATGATATATATGACCATAAATTAATACAACTTAAAGAAAATGTTTCTCAGGTACATTATATTAGAGTATCTACCCGATATTTATATTGCATTATAAGTTATTATAGTACATTTAGTAATATATAATTTTAAATTATACAAATATTATGATATATCATAGTATAGTATATTACAGTTCATGATATATAATATTATATATTATATATCATAATACTTGTATAATTTAAAATTATATATTACTAAGTGTATAATAACTTATAGTGCAATGCAAATATCAAACAGATAATCTAATATAATGTACCTGATAAACATTTTCTTCAAGTTGTATTAATTTATGGCGTTCATTACCAACATATTTGTCATATTCAGTAGCATGTTGTAAAGAATAATGTCGTTGGATATTGAACCTCTTAATCAGTTGGAGTGTTTTATGACAAATTAAACACTTTGCTAATCCACTGCTCTCTACGAAACATAACTACTCCTCCCATGATACATTAAAAGCATAGGGTGTAGCGGTCCGCTTTAGTCCATGAGCGGAAGCTCCGTCTTCAAAGTCCGCCTTCATATTGCAGTCACCACTGCACCGACACTGAATGACGTACAGTATGCATATGTCACACCGCTCGCGAGACAAGCTCTTTAAAGCACACAGCGCTCATTTCTCAGAATCACGTAATGTGCCCAGCCCTGAGCTACACAGTCATTCACAGAATAGGAGTAGTAAGCACAATAAGCCTCATGCTGCAGTATAAGCCATCGGGTTTCTCCTTTAAACAAGAAAAAAAGCGTGGAGATACCTTTCTGTAAGTGTGAATTTCAGCAGTAGGCTACCTCGATAGACCTCGAGTGTGATATGTATAATCTACATCAGGCCTGCACAAACGGCGCTCATTGAGCGCGGCCGCTCTTTCGGAGCGGGAAAGCCGTCTAACAGCTCGCCGGAAAGGTACGTCGGAATGACGTAGGCCTGTTATAGGTAGAGGATAGTCCACGCAGCTATCTGGTGTAGTGTGTAACTATCACTAGCTATTTCACTTTGTCTATCTACGGCTACATAATGGAGGAATCTAAAAGACGGAAAATTGATCACTAAGCAAATTCTTTCAAAATTGCATGGGAAAATGCTTATTTTTTTCACAGCAGCTGGAGGCAGTACTACTTATCTGCCACAAAAGTTTGAAAGAAAGAGGAAGACATAATATAATACGTCATTACTAGTCCACAAATAGAGATACATTGGTTTTGTTGGTGAAGATCACATAAAAAGGTTCAGGAGTTGAAAGTTGCATTATCACATGAGGTAGGGTACGATAGAATTTATTATTCTTCAACAATTTAAATATGTCTCTTCAGGGAAAAGGCTAGCTCATTGTTAATATGTTGAATAAATTACGGGATTTCAGTCGTAAACTTACACTTTTCGTAAAATAATATGGCTCACATTCCAACGATAGAAACTGCTCGTGATGAAGCCATATTAAACGATTATGTGCAAATATTAATTGAAATTCAAAATGAATTTAATTCTAGGTTCTAAGAACTTGTCTTAATTGGAAAGAAGTTTAAAATTATCATAATAACCAGTTGAAACAGTGTCATACGTTTTACAGCTTGAACTTACTGAACTCCAATGTGGCCTAAGGGCTAAAGACCGTTTGAATAATACTACTAGTCTGGTTGAGTTTTACAAGACTAAACCTCAGCAATAACATCCATGACTACACCAGCTGGCTGTGAAAATGATTGCTATTTTTGATTCAACATTTATATTTGTGAGCAACTGTTTTCTTTTATTCAACTTTAATAAAAGCAGACATCGAACATGTGTACAGCCCAGATACTTTATGGTGACAGCTCGTCGACGCGAGAGAGGAGAAGGTTCGACTGTGGGAGGGAGACCGATCCGTGACGGAAGGAATGGAGGGAGGGAAACACAGTCATATTAGAAATGAAGTCTCACGTTGCAGCGTCTGCATAATTTTGAGCTCCTGTCACTGTGTTCACTTCATGCTCCGGAACAATAGTCACTATTAAACATTAAACAAGTAAACTAACATGGAAATACAATGAGCAGCAGTTCGGAACAATAGTCACTAATAAACAATAAAGAAGTAAACCAATGTGGAAATACATCAGCAGCAGTTTGGAACAATAATCACTAATAAACACTAAAGTAGTAAACTAATGGAAATACAATTAGCAGGAGTTCGGAATAATGATAAACACTAAAGTAGTAAACTAGTGGAAATACAATTAGAAGAAGTTCGGAATAATGATAAACAATAAAGAAGTAAACCAATGTGGAAATACAATGAGCAGCCGTTCGGAACAATAATCACTAATAAATAGTAATGTGGAAATACACTGAGCAGCAATCGAATCACTACATTTAACAGTTAATCACTAATTAACAATGAAATATACTCATGCGGAAATATCGGTAATGTTCATCAGTGCTTCACTGTTACCTTTTCCACCACCACCACCACCACCACCACCACCACCACCACCACCACCATCATCATCATCATCATCATCCATGTAAAAGATGGACCGGCTTTCTTCTCTGTACTTCTTTATTTTCCTAAAATACTGCAAACTTTTGGCCCTAATGCTGTGATGCTCGACCAGAATTTGGCGATTATTTTGTGTTTTTTTTTTCCAATGAAATCCTAATTTCAAAATAACTTTCCTCAAAGTCGAGATACCTCCCTGAAAGTCGACAGTCTTTCAATTTCAATAATGTATATTTTTTTAAGTGTGGGCCGCTATTTCTGTGAAATATAGAACTCGTGCTTTGGTTCGTCTTATGACAGCTTCATTAAAGTTGTCCACAGTTGATTTTGGCGCCGATTATCAATGTCTTTAGTCTCCCTTATTATTTGGCTAACACAGCTCTCAGACACAACGGTAAACTCTGATACAAGTTTTCCAACATTTGTTACGTTATTTCTTCCGACGCTATCTTCATAAAGCGCTACACGTTGCTCACGACTTCTCGCGACTGCGAATGCAATACCCGACCTTTCAGTTTACTTCTAACAGGCAGCATTTTCACAAACAGAAAATAGCAGTGATCTAGACAATAAATACTACATACTAAACAATATAAAACAGAAGCATTACAACTATTTAAGTACCGGTAACTAAATGAAATGTACGTAACAAACACACTAAATTGCCCTATACAAGACAGTGGTGGTGTAGTACGTCCTTAGCGCGACTGTACGCCCACACTAACGCTCCCGAGATGTGACCGCTAACGCAGCCAGGGGAAGACTAAAAGGAACACCCCTTCGAACAAACAGTGAACTCGCCCAAACCACTGCGTCGCCAGGCCAGAGCTGTCACCATAAAGTAACTGGCCTGTAACTGATGTTTCATTACGATCAGCAGGCTACTGTTCCTTTCAGCTGCTAACAGCATAAAACCCCGTTTTGATGTACTGATAAATAAAAATATAACAAAATGAAATTGTATATTTAACTAGCTATAGAATTTCTATTATTTCTGTAAAATAAATATTTCTTTATTAATTAATAATAGTCCAAGATAGTTGTGTAAACACTGAACGGAAATTCATTTCATGAACACTCGTACTAGTACTTTTGTGTACATTTAGTACGAGATCACACCTTCTTCCAGTCCACCCTTATACAGAGCGCAGTCAATATCTTCATTTCGCTCTCGAGCTGTGAGCCGACTCGGAGAGCGCAAACCTTGTGCAGGCCTGATCTATATGTATATGCCTATTTAATGTCAGCAATTACATTAATGTGCATACGGTGCCACAATTTTTTTTTAAGTAAACAGTATCTTGCGGACGCACTATTATACCTAAATTTGATACCTACTATTTTATTCCCTCTTATTATCCAAACGTCACATTTATGCTTTCCCTCCTGCCCTTGAAATATAATTTTTATACCTAGTCATTGCTTTATACTCATCAGGAACTTATTTCCTATTTTCTCTGCTAAGTAATATTTATTTTCCAATCCTATTTTTCAATATTATCTAGTATTTATTTTACTGTACTGCTGCCAGACCGTAAAACGAGCGGGCTCGTCTTCAAAATCCTGATTCGGACAAGTTACCTGGTTGAGGTTTTTTCCGGGGTTTTCCCTCAACCCAATAAGAGTAAATGCTGGGTAACTTTCGGCGCTGGACCCTGGACTCATTTCGCCGGCATTATAACCTTCATATCATTCAGATGCTAGATAACCACAGCAGTTGTTAAAGCGTCGCAAAATAACCCATTAAAATCTTATACTGCATATTTATTATTTGCTTTTCTTCCATTGTAACTAATCTCATACTATCTTTCCCAATAATTCTAATCGCTACTTATTATTTTGCATTATAACGGTTTCGTTTTTCTCTTCACTATTTCAATAAATAAATTTCTAAATTATAGACATCAGCTCAAAGAATTTTGAGTGACCACAAGCGTCCTGAATACAATAAACACATACAATAATGTGATGTGATACATTAAAGAAAAAAGAAAGTTAATTGTTGAAGGCAAATATAAGTTGATTAATTGAAATAGAGATGATGATGTAATATTTGAAGAGAATCCTTGATAATATTTATAAGAATAGACATTACATAATCAAAAGGAATGTGAATCTCTTACATCCATCCCCAACTAATTGTTTGTACTCTCTCCTTCATTTCAACACTAATGGCTTAATTAAATCTATTCAAAATTATTCTCGTTACCACTGCTCCTTTTTGGATATTTTTTCTATTAGTTTACTTATCTCGATCTCATTTTACTTACTGCTAATCACTAGTCATTGTTTTATCCCTGTACAGATAGATTAGTTGTTAGATATATAGGGCCGTATTCATAGACATTTTTAACGCGGGCTTTCGGTGGATTATCAGTGTTTTTCGTATTCATAAACCAGTGTTAGCGATATGATATGATTTGAATTCTGTACTAGTAACCAGTGGATAGCCGGGGCTAGCTTAGTACGCTCGTAGCGCGTGCTGCGAAATGTCTATGAATACGGCCCATATTTTTTTACATTAAACCACTGTTCCCTGATTTCACTCATTCGTTTCCCTGGCTTGTCTTCTTTATTTTGTGATTTATTATCCCAGTTCGTCACCCCCTCCATACTTTTACTACATTTGTCTCTCTTTGCTTACTATTATTACTAGTCATTGTTCCACCATCTAAGAAACAGGTACCGTCAACGCGGGCTACTTGGACTATTAGGGCCGTATTCATAGACATTCTTAGCGCAGGCTTACGGTGGATGATCAGCGAACTAACGTTTTTCGTATTCATAAACCAGTGTCAGCGATATGATATGATATGATATGATATGATATGATATGAATCCTGTTTAGCATGCTCGTAGCCCGGGCTAGCGAAATGTCTATGAATAGCACCCTTAAGGTGTTACTTGAACCCAGAAGAAAAAAATGTTTACTTACCATTGGAGTAACTTAGGTGAAAATATTTGTACAGATGAAAGTTTGCAGAGAAAAAAGACCACAACTTTCGACACCAAACTGTTATTTTACATCGAAGAGAACATTTTTTATTCTGGGTTCAAGTAACACCTTAAGGATCAAAGTAGCCCGCGTTGACGCTACATTATTATATCTTATTTCTACTCATATTCACTGACCACTTATTTTCACTGCCCTTTGTTTACTCAATTGTCTTCCTTGTACTGTGATTTATTATTCTAACTCGTTCTCTTCCCATACTATGCGCTATTTGGCATGAAGCAATGTTCGATCGATCTGGAAACGACATTGGTAGTGCTGTGCTAAAATTCTAACTAAAATGTCTTTGATGTAGGCTATATAGAAGTTAAGGAACTAATACTTTGGAGTGAAAGCTGTGTTCCTCAAACTAGGAATTCCCTGATTTCTTTTGCTATAGTTTCTTTCCTTCAAAAAAATAGTGCGATAAGAAAAATTACAGTGAAGTTCTCAACTCCGGGACACTCTTGTATTCAAGAGGTTGATAACATCCATTAAACATAGAAAAATCTCTAAAAAAAAAAAAAAAAAAACATAAGTTTGGTCTTCAAGATTCTCTAATTAGACTTCTTCTCTCTTGCAACAGGAGATTGCCTTGACAGTATCTGATTTCCACGACTACCATACTCAAAGTAAAATGTTTAATTTCAGTAACGTGCCGTATATGAAGGTGTCTTAACTTCACTTTCTTGCAGATGATCCCATCAGCATTTACTATAAGACATGTCATGGAGACAAGCATTAAATAGAGTCGGATTGCTCAACAGTAGATACTTTAAAACCAACATCGATAAGTAGCATATCCGACTTCCAAAAGCAAGAACTTCAGCTCCAGGAGAAAATATATCGAAGGAGAAGGCTACAGACATTCAATCAAGGACGAAATGGATGCCCACTGTCGATGGAGAGTTCAACATAACAATTTTGAAATAAATAATCTTATGGTTTTGAAGTCTTGGGCTATATTCAGAGTCAGAACCCAATCTGCGAGCAAAGTTTATGTAAATTAATAAAAATATCAGTATATTTCCTATAATTTCTGCAATAACTCTTGATGCTTAATAAAGAAAGTTATGATCTATAGGATAATTTGATATATTTTGTCAAGCATTATTATATATACTTCATCCCACATTTATTCCCAAACTTTAAATCGCTCTTCTGAAAAATTTACTAAAAGTCAGATAGAACCTTACGGTTCCAACCTCACGACTTGTGGAGGACAAGGTCGCAGTAGGGGTTTTTCTCGGGGTGCTCCCGTTTTCCCATATTAGGCATCTGCATCATTCCATTAACATTTCTCCAGTCCGTCATCATTCCATAGCTTTCCCGGAACGCCGAATGGCGACATAGGGAGGGGGCTAGCCTAGGGACGTGTTGGGTTGCCTATTCCAAACCTGGATATGCAGCGGACGTTAGTGTAGTCAACCTGTGTAGGTGGGAAATGCGCCTAGCGTGAAGGTTAGCGCAATATATATTTAAAGGTCGCAGTGTTGGGTCGTAGTCCCGAAATTCCATTACATTCCTTGCTTTCAAGAATGTTTGTCCAAAAATTTTCGTCGAATACAACATTTCGTCCAAATTTCTATGACCAACACATTACGTCCAGTGGAATAAGTCCATAGCATTTTCGTCCAAGAGTAAATTTCATCCAGAAATGTTTTAGTCCAACAAATTTAGTCCAATATACATATTGTCCAATCGTGATTGATTTTGGATATTCAGGTACTAGAAGCACATTTTAAACAGATGCCAACAGTATAATACCAAATAATGGAGAAGTCAAAAATGGACAAGTGTTGCTAGGGAAGTGTATACATTTGTTTTACTTAAAATTATCAGGTATGAATCCCAAAGTAATTACTTCAAAAAGGAACAAACAACTGCTCATAAAAGAGGGCTACTGTTATCAACACCACTCTTATAACAAGGATCGAACTAGGATATAGGCTATTGGCGATGTGAGAATCGGTCAACCGGTAATGCAACTTGCAGAACCCCGAAGATGGGAATTAAAGAAGAAAATGACGCTTTCTAAGAAATAGCTACAATGAATGGATGATCTTTGTTCTTTGAAATAACTAAAAATAAATCTCATGTTTTATTTCAGTGGTTCTTTTTTTTTTTGTAATAAACATAATAATAATAATAATAATAATAATAATAATAATAATCCGTGGCGCTACAGCCCGTGAAGGGCCTAGACCGACAAGCCGGCTGCTGGCCTCACGCCCACATGCCGAAGCAGAGGTGGACGATCATCCAACCAGAATGGAGGTATCGTGTGGTTAGCACGATGATCCACCCAGCCGTTATAGCTGGTATTCGCATGCTACCTTCCGTAGCTCCCCAAGAGCATCACGATGATGGATGGGCACCGGTCCCATACAACTGGCCGAAATTTCATGAGAAAATTTCTTCCCCCATGAGGAATCGAACCAGTGCGCATTCCGTAACGCGAGTCCTAGGCGGGATGCCTTAGACCGCGACGCCACGGCGCGGGACTTGTAATAAACATAGCTACGAAAATTGTTTTAAATAAATTTGGACTAAATCAGGTAAGGAAAAAATATATACTTACTTGCAAATGGCTTTTAAGGAACCCGAAGGTTCATTGCCGCCCTCACATAAGCCCGCCATCGGTCCCTATCCTGTGCAAGATTAATCCACTCTCTATCATCATATCCCATTTCTCTCAAATCCATTTTACGTCTCTGCCTCCCCAAAGGTCTTTTTCCCTCCGGCCTCCCAACTGTGAGTAGTATAATATCAAAGACGGACATCTGTTGTCTCCATAGTTTTGATCTAGAGGCACTTTTTGTTTCACGGTGTTCTTTGTAATATTTTAACACAATTTATTTTTATAGACGTAGTGTTAGAGTTTGCATATAGTTCACCATAACTGAAAAGAGCATGAAAAAATGTATGAGTCCACATTATCTAAATTTGGATCTGAAGTCAGATGTCCGCCTTTGATATTAAGCTACTGATATATAGGACAAATTTCACATAATACTAAAATGACATGGACGAAACATTTGTGGACAAAATTTGATGCAGGACAAACATATAACTGGACAAACGCACAATTAGGACCAAATTATGAATGGACGAAAACGTAATGGACTAATATTCTGGTAACCACACTACTCTATCCTACAGCGGTATTCTCGGACGGTATTATTGGAACATTCTGTATAGAGGAAATATTACTCATTGTTTTCCCAGGACCTTAATTGGCACACGCCTGGGGTTGCAACCCTATTCGTCTCTGAAGAAAGTTTCTGACACTGCCAATTAGCACCGTAACATGACCTGTGACATGTAGTAGGGGCTTCATATCTGTCCAGTTGCTTCAGCTGAAAACAGATCAAGTGAGAAAGAGATAGCGATAATTAAAACCTACTTGAGCGTACAGAAATTATTAGTGTCGGAGGGCCTGCACACAACGGATGTCAAAGGACTTGTTCGCTTCTCAGCACAGCGATCGTATTCATTTGCCTCGGATATTCATCTGCACCTCATTACAGAAATATTAAAACGATAGCGCTGTGATTGCAATCAATTTGTCCCCGTTTTTATAGCCGGACGACCTTCCACACACAAACAGAATGGATTAAGAGGCCTCGTTTAATGAGAGCGCATTGTTCTCGTAATGAAACTGCTCTGCCCACTCAATAGTAATAAAAGAAGCTGTACGATTTGACGTTGTCATAGATACCTGGCATTTATGAGCGAATCGTGCTCTCCCTATTACAGAATCGATGAGTTGCGTAAACTGTGTTATTCCTAGGATATTTCAAGCTGTTTTTACAGAGATTTTGTGAGATTATATCTATTAGCATTGTCCTAGTTTATTTTCAAGCTATTAAAACGTCAGTTTCAGTTAGCTATATGACATGATAACATCAGAGCAAGAGATTTCTAACCCCCGAAATAATTTTGATAGGGGTAGGAGTAGGTGTAGGAGTAAGAATAGTATATATAGGCATCCGACAAACAAAGCTCAGTGCGCAGAAACCAGCGGGCGTAACTGTCTCGCGCAGATGACGTATGCTCCCTTTCCCAGCATGCTCCCCGTCTCCAATCGCACCACCGACGCATGCGCATGTATTGCTGAGCCAGGGTTTTTGGCGCTTGTCCTTGAGTACAATGCACAGTCTGCGAGCATCTATTGATGTGTAGCAGAGAATGGTACCACCTCCTATACACGTCACTTTAGCAATCTGCCCACCACAGCTGTCAGTCTTGTTGGCCAGACTGCGGCAAAAGTAAGATACTCGCACTTAACTTTCCTGCGGTGTGTCCTTGAGTACAGTGTCCAGTCAGTGAGTTTCTGTTGCCACTGCAGCTGAGAACGGTACTTCCTCCTGAATACGTGTCACATCAACAATCTGCCAATCACAAGTCGCCTATAAATTGCTACAAAAGTTAGACACTCGCACGTGAGTTTCCCATTACTTATTTTACATGCCAAAATCGGTGGCGCGCCCTATATTATGTTCTTGTGCTGAACTGAACACGTGTTATTGCTACAGAGTCAGGGAGTCACATAGCGTTTGATATTAAATATCAGTTTAATCTAATTTAATTTAAATATTTAATATTTAAATATGAGGACAGTTCTAGTGAAGACAGATACCAATTGCGACTTAGAAAGAGACGATGTTGACATCTTGTAATGTTATATTCACTTAATTGGTTATTGTTACAGATGCTCTTTGAGTGCACATGTCCGCAACCGTAGCCGTTATAGCTATACCAGTAGCCCCTTATTAGAGAACCCGCATACTGCAGGAGGGTAAGAGGAGTATAGCATGCGCGGCGCGAGGATTCTGAGCTGAGTTTTGCTTGTAGGATACCTATAGTAGTAGTAATAGTAGTAATAATATAGTAGTAGTAATAATATAATAGTAATAATAATAGTAGTAATAATAATAATAATAATAATAATAAGAAGAAGAAGAAGAAGAAGAAGAAGACGATGAAGAGAAAAAAGCAGAGATTTTGATAAATGAAAGTCTCTCAAAGTGACACAAAACTCTAAGTAGTTGACATTTGCTTCTAATTCAATTATTCATTTTAATTTATTAATTGTAAATTTTACAGTAATAAGCCCACAAATTTGATTCTGATTATGGTATTGACGGTGGTAGTGATGTTATTTTTTATCCATCGTAACCAATGCATCGTGTTATTTTTATATAAAAGACCCAGAGGAAGGCAGTCTACGCTATGAATTATACAAGCATTATTCAGAAATTAAAAAAAAAAAATAAAATTATTAAGATTTCTTAATGGAATCTGCATTTCAGAAGAAACTCAACTCATTACAGAAACATTTAAAAGTTGTGACGCAAAACATTATAGAAACTATAGAGGAATAAGTCTTCTCAATTCTTATAAGATTTATAAAAAAATATGTTGAGTAGTGAACATGAAACACATTCTAAAAAATGTTTAGATGAAGTTCAGTGCGGATTTCGTAAGGGACGATCATTTATTAATACAGCCTTCACTCCTAAGTTATTATTAGAAAAAAGAAAATAATTTAATTTACAAACTCAAGTTAAACGAGACCCACAAAACAATGTTTTATTAAATTACTACAGAAAATATAGAAATATTCTCACTAATGTAATAAGAAATCAGAGAATCAAATATTATTCTGAAAAATTTAACAAAAATAAAAATAATCCAAAGCAATTTTGGAAGACCATAAACGAAGCTACTGACACCCAATGTAATAAAAATAGTATATTAAAGACAATTATAAGTCGAAATGGAATAACAATTGAAAATAAGGAAACTATCGCAAATGAATTTAACGATCATTTTACTAATGTAAGTCATGACATCGTATCTAATATAAAAAAGAAAGTATTTGGTACTCATCACTATAAGCTTTATAATAAAAGTATATCATCTATGTTTATGTTTCCTGTAAACGAATGTGAAATCATTAATATTGTAAACAGTTTAAAAAATAATGTGGCTCCTGGTATTGATGGTATTACAACAAATACCCTGAAACTTATTATCGAAGCTATTTCTAAACCACTTGCCTTTATATTTAATTTGTGCATATCTCAAGGTGTATTTCCCTCAGCCCTAAAACATGCTGTGGTGATACCAATTCACAAGTCTGGTGACAAAAATAATCTTAATAATTACAGACCCATTTCACTATTACCCAGTCTCTCTAAGGTATTTGAAAAATGTATAAAAACACGGTTAATAACATTTTTAGAAAAAAATTAACTACTAAATGATAATCAATTTGGTTTCAGAAAAAAATTGTGCACTGATGATGCTATTATGGCAGTTACCTCAAAAATAATTCAACAATTAGATGTAGGAAATAAATGTCTAGGAATTTTTCTAGACTTACAAAAAGCTTTCGATACGGTCAATCACAGTATACTTTTGAATAAAATGGATAGATTAGGAATTAATGGAATTGCTTTAAAATTATTTAAATCTTACTTAAGTAACAGAACTCAAGCAACTAAAATAAATGATCACCTTAGTAAATCACGTAACATTGATATAGGTGTACCTCAGGGGACGATTTTAGGTCCTGTTTTGTTTTTAATATATATCAACGATTTACTTAAAATTGACATTGAGAAATATTCTGGTACTCTGTATTCTTATGCTGATGGTACTGTGGTTATATTTAGCGGTTCGAGTTGGAATGAAACTTATCAAAATTCTAACAGTGGTATTAATATTATTAAAGAATGGCTGGATGCTCACTTACTTTCTTTGAACGTTTCTAAAACAAAATTAATACCATTTTCATTAACATCACATGGCCTTGAGCAACTAGAAATAAATAATAATATAAGTATAACTATACATGATTGTAACCTACCTACTTGCTCATGTAACGCTTTGAGTATATCCTCACAAGTTAAATATTTAGGCATTATTATTGACCAACATTTAAAATGGGACAAGCATATCTCCTTTCTGTGTAACAGATTGCGTAAAACAATCCACAAATTTTCCATTCTACGCTCTTATTTACATGTTTATGTTCTGCGTACTGTGTACTTAGCTCTGTTTCAATCAATAATTCAGTATGGTATTTTAGGTTGGGGAGGAATGGCAAAATCGACTCTCCGTCCTTTAAATCTGCTCCAAAAAAGAATTATCAAAATTTGTCTATATAAACCTTTTAATTACCCAACAAAATTAATTTTTCAGGAATTTGGCGTATCAAATCTACTGATTTACTTCCATAAAAACCACAATAAATTTAAATTTGATCCTCATTAATATCAGACGAGACAAAACTACAGTTTCTTTCTAAATACTCCCAAATGCCACACAACTGCTGGATTAAAACACAGCAGAAATTTTGGACCCAAAATATATAATACATTAATTAGAGCTTACCCTGAGCTAAGTACACTTAACACACATAGATTTAAGAAACAAATCAGATTAATTATTTAATTGTTTAAGTTAATTGAGTTAAAAATTGATCCTCTAATATTCATGTACTTTTATATTTTCTATTTGTATATAGACCCTATTATTAAATGCCGTATGTATTTTACCATTTATTAATGTGATTGTGCTCAATTAACTCTCGTAATTTTGTGATATATTTTGTATAACTGATCTGAACTGCGCCCGAGCACGAGCTTCTGCTCTTTCGGGCTGCAATGCCTAATGTAGCTCAAGTGTATAGTATTAATAAATATTATTATTATTATTATTATTATTATTATTATTATTATTATTATTATTTTCTCTACATGCATTATGAAAAACCTTTTCATGAAGTAAGAAGACCACTCTTCCTTCAGATACGAAAAGAAGGATAAATGCATACATACATACATACATACATACATACATACATACAGTCCATATCTGTGGAGTAACGATCAGCGCGTCTGGCCGCGAAACCAGTTGGCCCGGGTTCGAATCTCGGTCGGGGCAAGTTACCTGGCTGATGTTTTTCCGGGGTTTTCCCTCAACCCAATACGAGTAAATGCTAGATAACTTTCGGTGCTGGACCCCGGACTCATTTCACCGGTATTATCACCTTCATCTCATTCAGACGCTAAATAACCTAAGATGTTGATAAAGCGTTGTAAAATACCCTACTAAAAATTTAGAATTATAAATTATAAAGAAAAATTAATTGTGGCGAGGGGGAAACGGGAGAACCTAGAGGGAAACACTCTCAATCTTGGATTTATTCACCCCTAATATAGGCCTAATTCCGCCATCGCCAAGATTTGAACTCGGGTCCTCTGTCGTCATAAGCCACTCAGCGCTCTATCACTGAGCTACCAAGGCTGCTGTTTATTCAGGATCCTAAAAATTTGAATACCCTGGTGTTGAAGATGTCGGAGTATGGTGCTAACTAGAAAGCCTAAGGCTCAGAAAACTTGCAAGCTCTGTCTGTTCCTTCTTACCTTCTCTCTTCTGTGAGCAGTAACTGCACATACATGGACATTTCACATATCCCAAATCTATTAAAAACAATTTTCTTTTGTTATTATCAGGGAACGGATTTATTTGGACTAAAAATATATGAAATATGTAAATATATATGTAGTTATTTTTACCAAAATATGGAATTAAATATGGATTTTTACCAAAATATGGAATTAAATATGGACTTAAAATTATAAAAAAATGACTATGTACGTTAAATATTGGTACATTTTAATCAAACTAAACAAAAAATATAATGGACGTACCTTATCTTCCAATGTAGTTTCAACAAAACACAATTTTTATTGTCTGTTACCATAACAATAGGTTACAAACATTTCTTTCAAGTGCTGAAAAGTGAATCTTCTTCTATTGTCTCTGAGGATAGATTTATACTGACTAAAAGAGCGTTCGACGTCACAAGAAGTAACTGGTACATAATTCAATTTCACAATGTCTGCTGGGGATAAGTCCAAGTTAATCTTCACTGTTGATTCACCACTCATCACAGCAACAACCTTTTGTAGTTCTTCATATCCAGGGTTTTTTGAAAGTACAGTGTCCACCTTAGCTCTTACTGCATCTGCAACTTTACCTCTACCACGATTCAGTTGTTCCACAGTACTATTTATAATTTCAAAACTTTCAGATAGTGAAAGGTGCCTATTTTGGAGACTTTTGAGCGTTTTTATGATGCATGAAAATGTATGCTGAATGTGAGCTAAGTCATTCTTCACACTTATGTCACAGGTAACTGTTTTCGCAGTATCAATTGAGACTGCATCTTCAGAGTCCAATGCAAGGAGAACATTGTTAATAGAGTCTATATGTTCGGCATAATATTCAACTGCTTCTAGCCATGTACCCCATCTAGTTAAAATTGGCTTTGGTGGCAATGGAATTTCAGGGTACATTTCTTTCAACACGTTAACTCTACTGGGAGCTTTGAGAAATACTTTTTTCACTGATGAAATCAACAAATCTACTTTAGGGAAATTGTCTCTGACCACTTCTGCCACACGATGAAATGCATGCGCCACACAAGTAAAATGAGTCAATTTAGGATATACAACAGATAATGCTTGTCCAGCTTTGACCATATAAGGGGCAGCATCGCTAATAAAGAATAACACATTATCGTACATAATACCCTTTGGCCACAGGATACCCATAGCTTCGTTGAACAGTTTAACTATAGTTTTGTTATTGCACTTTTCTAGAACATCACAATGTAAAAGAATTCGTTCAGAATATTGTTCACTTAACAAACCGATAACTACATTACCAACAAGTCTACCTTCTTTGTCGGGAGTCTCATCAATGGAAACCCAAATTGAACTATCTTTAATTTCATCTCTTATCTTCTGTATTGTCTCATCGTAGATGGATGGAGCATACGTCTTCCTAAGTGTTGACTCATCCGGGATTGTATGTTGAGTATATTTTTCAAGGAATTCCCTGAAGACCTTATTCTTTAGTTTGTAGAGAGGAATATCAGCAGAGATGAGAGAACGGCACAGGTCGATGTTAAACTCAGATCTTACATTCGATGTTGTTGGTTGTGTTAAAAACAATTGTCTCTGCTTGGAATTTAGTTGTTTGTTGGCCTGATGTTTACTAGTTGTAATGTGTTGTTGCACCAGGAACTTTTGTGTAGATGATACTGCACACTGACACAAATTACAAAATAATATTTTATTGTCAGTTGATAAACCATCTTCTTTAAATTCTGAAATGTAACTTGTTAGTTTTGATTTTAAATTGACTGAATGACGTACTTTTGGCATATTTACCGTCTTTATAGTATGATTTACAAAACTGAACCTATGTGTACTCTGACTGGCATTTAACTGTTGAGCTGCACAACTGAAGTCTGTTAAAAATTTTAAATTAAATTAATACAGTTTTGTAACTTACTTTCCCATTGTTGATAGGACTGCTAATTTTCAAATAACTCTGATGTTAAAGGGATTACTGAACATGTGTTTAAATATCTATTGTTGAAATGTATTTTTAAAAGTTAATGGAATTTTGTTTTGTTTTATTGTTAAACCTAATATAATATGGACTGTTTTATATGAAATATGGAAAATATATGGAAATTAACGAAAATATGTACTAAACTCTAAAATATGGAAAAATATGGAAAATAAAAGTAGGATTTTTCAACCCTACACATTGTGAAACATAAAGATAATGCAAAATATAAATTATATTAGCTTTATAAGTAAATATGTATTTACATATAAATCCTTTCCCTGGTTATTATATTATTGAGTCAATATAATTTATTACTTTGTATAGTAGAGCGTGTCGTTTAGGCACAGTGAAAACGTAAAGAAAGTGCAGGTAACGTGTTGGGGAGGACGAGCCGTACGATAAACACGAGGGATGCACAAGGTTTTAGTTACAACATTTATGGCGGAGCATTAATTGAAATTATAATTTCCAAAACACACAAAACAAAAGAACACAAATTGCATAACGTTATCATACACACTTTTTAACAAACAAGCAATTGTAATGTTGAAATAATTCAATATAACAAATCAAATTTTACTACTTATATGATGTTGCTTTCAAGCAGCATTTTTTACAGTCATGAGTTTCATTCTCTGTATGATTAACCTAATAATACCATTTTCTGTGGCCGAATTAATAAAACTACAGTATATTGGTTTGAAGTGTCAACACTAGGCTATGTTCTAAACATAATTATCCCTTCTCAAACTTCAAGTTTTTCAGGTAGATCAATATACTGTAGTTTTGTTAATTCGGTCACAGAAGACTGTGGTATTATGTTAGTCATGCAGAGAATAAAATTCATTACCGTAAAAAATGTTGCTTGAAAGCAACATCATATAGATAGCAAAATTGTATTTGTTATATTGAATTACTCTTATTTCAACGTTACAATTGCTTGTCTGTTAAAATGTGTATATGTTAAAGTTATGCAATTTGTGTTCTTTTGTTTTGTGTGTTTTTGCAAAATATAATATCAATTAAAAATGTAACTAAAACCTTGTGCATTCCTCGTGTTTATCGTACGGCTCATTCTCCCTCTACACGTTACTTGCACTTCGTTTACATTTTCACTGTGCCTAAACGAGACGCTTTACTGTACCTTTAAACTTCAGTTATAATCTAGTAGTAATACAGTATATTGAACTGTATCCAATGTAGATAAAGAATTAATTGATTGAATATAATTGTATTTTATTATGGCTGGAATATTATAAAGGAGTGAAATTTGTAACCGATATTGAAACGGAATATAAAGCAATGCATACATCATCACTCTATATGCAGGTGTTGCTTTCCATATACACAGCTCAGAATTCATTCAGTATAGTACTGGTTTTATTAATATTCTTATAAATCGATATATATTTTTTTAGAGGGTTTACGTTAACTGAATGTTCGCTGTGAATAACTGTCTACTAACAAAACACAATTTGTATAAATACGTAAAATATCAGAAAATATTTAATGGTTATGTTTAAAGATGACACCGTCATAACTAGGCTTCGAGACTTGGGACCCGATACAATAAGTTTACTGTGCTTGTACTATAGGTTATTGACTCGCTGCAGGTAGTGAAAGGTAGAGCTATGTTGAGGAATCAACGTTGCTATTTAGAGTAGTATGGGGAAACACACATATATGTACATTCTGAAAGTAAATATACATTAGACAATGACAATGTCAAAAGAATGTGAAAAGCATCTATTCTCCTGTTTTCCTGTTTTTTTATAAGCATTTGTGTTTGAGTATACACTGTTTTAATGATGGAAATAAACATATGAGTGTTATTTATAGACATTTCGCTAGCCCACGCTGCGAGCGTGCTAAACTAGCCCCGGCTATCCACTGGTTACTTGTACAGGATTCGTATCATATCAGATCGCTAACGCTAAGAATACGAAAAATGTTAGTTCTCTGATCATCTATCGGAAGCCCGCTCTAAGTATGTCTATGAATACGGCCCATAGCAATTTTAATTTCTTCACTTATCCTATTGGTCGTCTTTAGGAAGTGCAGTTACAGTACCGAATTGCAATGTACTACAAGATACGTTTTCATGTCTCAAACGTAAATCTTTTTTCGGTTATCTGCCAAACACAGTTTGTACTGTGAAAAGCTGCGCTCTACGTCGCATGACTTGATAGGAGCAAAACGAAAAAAACCTAATATCATTGCAATTTCTAAGAGAAAATCTTCTCGGATGACTATATGTCCACTAATTTGCTGTTTATATTAACCAATGTTCCATATCCGTTACTTTTACATAAAATTGATTTCCACTTCTGTTTTAGACGTTCAGTAACCGGCGTACTTGATTCCTCATTAATTCTCCGTGTTATTTCCTCAATTAATTTGAGGGCTTCCGGCATCTCTTGCTCTGACTTTTCTAATCGTGTAATAATTTCAGACACACTTTGAAAATAGGTTTGTATGGAAACTAAATTATTCATCAGAACCTTCAAATCCAGAGCGTTTTTCTTGATTTGCGTATTTGTTGGCATTCATTCTACAGTATCCCCACCCACTGTACGCTTTACCACTATACTCAGTACGTCGTTACGCGGATTTCCCACTGAACTGCTCTGTTGGGTCCCAAGTCTCGAAGCCTAGTCATAACTCATCGCCCTAATGTCCTAATGTGACTGTGCAGGTAAACCAATAATAAAATTATCAAGATGTAAATTATATTATAAATGATGGATTACTCATTCATATTGAGAGTGCCGGCGGATATGATTAGAGAAAATGTAGATACAATATATGCGACGTCTTATTAGTTGAGCTTGCTGGGTTGATAACACAACTCACCTAGCGCCGTTTATAATGGGAATTAAGTGCGTAACTTTGAAATGAAACGTACCAAATCATGAGTTACGTCACCTTTTATTCTATTATTTAACGATGCTGTTTCAACTACGCAATTATCTTGTGCTGATAGAATAGATAATAGTGATATGATATGATATTTGGAGAGATGAGATTGGAGAACCCAACTGGTTAGAGTACAGTCCGGTTCGTGATCAGAGGTACAGTATTCTTCTGTCTCTCCCTACGAAACGAACTCAGGCCATCACGGTGCATTTTCAATAAGTTATATGTATAGTGAACAGTTTTTTTCGAAATAGTTGCAAGTATGTAGGCCTACTACATGTTTGTTCATTGTAACGCTAACGACTTCAATGTCGCCGAGGGACATAAAAAGTAGTGAGGTATGCAGCCTTGATAGCTCAGCTCAGTGGTAGAGCGCTGGCGGCTTATGATGGCAGAGGACCGGAGTTCAAATCTCGGCTATGGCGGAGTTTGGCCTATGTTAGGAATGAACAAATCCAAGATTGAGTGTTTTCTCTAGGTTCTCCCGTTTTCCCTTCGCCATTCCAACATTCTCCACAATTCATTTTTCTTTATCATTTCTGTATCGAAAAATACGGTACCTCCTTTCTTGCGTCACATTAGTTCGGCCGTCTGATATACAAGATGTTGCTTGCAGTTTGTCTAAAGTTTGGTAGATGTCAGTGGTGGTTGGTTCTTGACGACTCATAGATATGACGTACTAAGTCCCCAATTTCCTTCAACTTAATACATTATGTTTTTTAAATTTGTAATGTGGCACTAGGAACTAACTGAAACTTAAATATCTCATATTAGTTTGCTTTATCTTTTAGAGCCCATATATTGTGTCATATTATAACAACAGTACAGGAACGATTGTTAATTAAAATTAGTATTTCCATTTCGTTTAGTTTTTTGTGAAGAATTACATGTAATAGGAGACTCCAACGTATGGCTTTATTTTATTCATTTAAATCTTTTTTTTAACGACAGATAACACAAAGGAAGTCGAGGTAAATAAAGGCTATTTCTTTAGGGTTCTGCTTTGTGAAAATTATTTTCTTACCAAATTGTTATTTTTTACTTAGTTATTTAACGACGCTGTATCAAATCCTGGCTTATTTAGCGTCGATGAAATTGGTGATAGCAAGATGATATTTGGCGAGATAAGGCCATCGGTTACCTGACGTTCGTCTTACGCATGGTGAAAACCTCGGAAAAAACTAAAGGTAATCAACTCAAGTTAGGAAACGAATCCATACCAGAGCACAACTCCGGATCAACTCTACCGCCTGAGCTACGCTGGTGGCTCTACACTATTATTATTTCTTGTAGGCCTATATTTCCATATGTATTTTTTAATTTATATTTATGTTGTAATTTGTAGTCTATATTGATTTTGTAGAGTAACTTTATCAGCTGTCATTAATGTAATTAGGCGATCTTCATAAATTAAACTATTTCGTTTATATGACGTCATTCCATTTTCGGCCAATGAAGTGTAATGAAATTTTGAATTCCAACCAATCACAGTCATACATTGCGATAATTTCTGCAGCTCGATTTATCATTATCAATTTATCGCATGGTCGTTCTTTTGTTTAGTCAGTGTCCCCAATTGCTTCCACGTAAATCGATGAGCATGAATCCATTGTACTAAATAAAGTGCGAAATCCTACTTCCATATCTAGCCTACATCTTCATCTTCTAATTCCATAATCATTGTATCTAAAGAAAATGACAATCCTTCATAATAAATGTTCATTTAATTAATGTATTAATCAGGTTATTCATAATTATACTATAAAATGTTTAAATTAAATTATGATTTCAGTAGATAATGATAACGTATTTCTGTTGTAATAACAAGACAAAAGCGCAGTACATATAATTAACATTTTTAAACCAGCATTTCGCTTTTCTCAATTGGCATTACTGAATAACATTCAATTTCTTTATTGCAGTAATCGTTATTCATCTATTTCGACTTCACAATGTCTGAATAGGTTAAGTATTCATAAATATACAATTACATTTTGTGAGCGAATTTTAGAGATATATTATTTACATTTTTAATTTATTCAAGAAATAGTCCTAATAAATGTCACTCGAGATATGACATTTCCAAAATAAATCTCAGACCCCTTGTGACATTACTGTAGAATATTTTTTTCAATATATCCGTCTGAATATTAAACATAAAATTTCAAACTAAGAATAAGAAATTATGGAATGTTTGACGCCATTAGATTAGGAACAATTCAAGAACTTTCATATTTTCTACCACTGTATTCTTACTGTCTGTGATATATTAAAAACTTAGGATTTCAAAAGAATATTAATGTTGACTTCATGAAAAATATATTTATGATTGCCAATTAGTATAACAAGGGGATGAAATAAGATATTTTGAATCACGGGGAAGGAGTTTTTACCCTAATGATGTCACTATATTTACGGATATGGAAACCTATTCTTGATGGGCCAAACGTTAACAGTGCGTGATAGAGGTCCTGAATGTTTTGAAATCCTTCCACATCGAACAAAATTCTATGAAAAAGGTTAATAAGGACAGGTTTACTCCCTAAGCTTGTTGCTGTAGCAAACATTTATCTCAACTAATTGGTCTGCGCAATTAGGACACTGACGTTTTCTACTCCTGTCTTCTTTCTACCAAAATGTTTCAATTGTTTCTCTCACTTTTCGTTAATACCTCCTAATAACAATTGTGTTCTACAATTCTCTTTGGTTATATTTTTTATTTCTGTTTTAACACACATGTAGTTTCAGTTACAGCAGTATATGTAGGAGTTTGTATGCTTACTTCTCTTGATTAATATGTATTATAAATACAGAGTAATTCGGAATAATGGTATGAAAACTTTTTTTTTTCAGTTATAGTCAATAAATACAATTACGTAGCCTGTGTCCTCAGTACGAAGGTTCCTTAGATATAAACTTTCAGTATTGTGCGGTAAGTTGATTTGGAAATACAGCATGTATTCAAACCAGCTCTCCTTATAGACGCAATTGTCCACACCTGTGGAGTAACGGTTAGAACGTCTGGCCGCGAAACCTGGTGGCCTGGATTCGATTCCCGGTTGGGGCAAGTTACCTGGTTGAGGTTTTTCCGGGGTTTCCCTCAACCCAATATGAGCAAATGCTGGGTAACTTTCAGTGCTGGACCCGGACTCATTTCACCGCCATTATCACCTTCATTTCATTCAGACGCTAAATAACCTAAGCTGGTGATAAAGCGTCGTAAAATAACCTACTAAATTAAAAAAAAAATATATAGACAATTATGATCAGTAAGCAAACACATATTATCAGAGGCCAGATATTCAGACATTAAAAATGTAGAAAAAAAGCAGCGGAAAAGGCACTTGGAATATGCAATATAGACGGTAAAAATGAAATTATATTTTTAAACAGCAATATTATTTTGTGTTTGTGAGTATACTGTATGATGTGAAACATCTATGATTTTTATCTATAAAATTTAATAATGTATTGATATAAATTCGATGTCTTTCAAGACTTTAAATTCTAAAAACAATTTTTCGGTAGGATAATCAATGTTGACAGATTTTGGAATCAGGCTCAATCCGATAACCAAAGTCCATATCTTATTGTGAAATTGTGAGGTGAAGTAGGAGTTGAAATGGAAACTAATAAAGGCAAAGGTAGTCACTTCACATGCCATAAAGGCACTTGGGGGGGGGGCATGGAGATAGAGCCCCATACTTTCTTGATCTTGGCACTAGAATGAGATGTTGTGATATGGATATGGATAATGTATTGCTATAAATTTGATGTAGTTTCAAGACTTTAATTTCAAAAACAATTTTTCGGTAGGATAATTAATGTTTACGGATTTTGGAATCAGGCTCAATCCGATAACCAAAGTCCATACCTTACTGTGAAATTGTGAGATGAAGTAGGAGTTGAAATGGATACTAATAAAGGCAAAGGTAGCCACTTCATATGGCATAAAGGCACTTGGGGGGCATGGAGATAGAGCCCCATACTTTTTTGATCTCGGCACTGAAATGAGGTGATGTGATATGGATACCAATAATAAGTAACTTTATAAATGAATAGCCTAATTGATATTTTACAGAAAGTGACGATTTTAGAAAGAATATAATTATCAGTACTGACCTCTTGGCAATTAATACATATTATTTTAGTAATGCTCTATTTGCATCAGAATGAACTATGTGGGATTTAATGAAATGGTTTTATTACGACAGAAGACGCTTAACAGAAAAGTGGTAATATGTATGTGGTTATTCTCGTACTGAAAATGCCCGAATCTCTAGGGTACGTTTAGGAGAATCTGAAGGCCAATACAATCCATCCTGGTACTTTTACAAATTGTTATTGTTTTTTAAAGACAATTTTGAAAAAGCAGAGCAAGTTCAGCTACTTTGATTGGCAGGTGCAAACAAGCTTCGTTCCGATCACCCTGACTTTCTGCCCAGCGACCAGCCACGTTACGAACCACCAGCTCGGTAACCAACTAGGCTTCGTTTTGTACGAAGCGCATCCAGAAAGTAAGTTTCCCGATATTTCCCCTTGAAAGTAAACGCAATTAGCCGTGTCAATTGCGCATGCGTAACAGATCTATGACGTATCAATCATATGCCAGCCGGACAGGTCCCGCCTGGTGCCAGTAGCGTGGCAGCAGTGGTCCGAAATGGAAGCTCTTATTCCATTTCCCGCCGCCTGCGAGGTTCGGTCGGTGATAAAGTTCTTTAATGCCCAAAGCATTGCGCCAATTGAAATTCATCGGCAGCTCTGTCAGGTCTGTGGGCCGAACATCATGAGTAAGCAGATGGTGCGTCGCTGGTGTAGGCAGTTTTCCGAAGGTCGTCAAAGTGTCCATGATGAAGAGCGCAGTGGGCGACCGTCCCTCATCAATGATGATCGTGTTGAGCTGGTGCGGCAGTGTATCATGGAGAACCGTCGCTTCACGATTACGGAGCTAAGCAGCCATTTTCCGCAGATATCGTGATCCTTGTTGCATGAGATTGTCACTAAGCACCTGCTGTTCAAAAAAGTGTCTGCCAGGCGGGTGCCGAAAAACCTGATACCCGAACACAAAATGCAACGTTTAGGAGCAGCGCTGACATTTCTGCAACGGTATCACGATGACGGCGACGAGTTCCTCAACAGGATCGTCACGGGCGATGAGACTTGGATTTCGAACTTCACCACGGAAACCAAGCAGCAGTCAATGCATTGGCGGCATAGTGGATCTCCGGTCAGGAAGAAATTCAAACAGACTCTGTCGGTACGGAAAGTGATGTGCACGGTGTTCTGGGACAGGAAGGGCATTCTGCACATTGACTTCCTTCCAAGAGGTGAAACAGTGAACGCTGACCGTTACTGTGAAACACTGCGAAAATTGCGACGTGCCATTCAAAACAAGAGGCGTGGAATGCTTACTGAAGGTGTTGTGCTCCTCCATGACAATACTCGTCCGCATACGGCTCAGCGCACAGCAGCTGTTTTGATGTAATTTGGCTGGGAATTGTTTGATCATCCAACCTACAGTCCTGATCTTGCTCCCAGCGATTTTCACGTTTTCTTGCACCTCAAGAAATTCCTGTCCTCCGGTGAGCGTTTTGGCAACGACGAAGAGCTGAAGACGTCTGTCATAGGCGGCAGAGTTCTACGACAGAGGGATACAAAAGTTGATCCCACGAAACGACAAGTGTCTCAATTTTGATGGTGGCTATGTTGAAAAATAGCTGAAGCATTGCTGTACCTGTTGCCAATAAATGTTTTCCTGAAAGTGTGTGTTTTTTTTAATAGGGAAACTTACTTTCTGGATACGCCTCGTACATACTCTTAGACCAGCGGTGACCAAAGCGGGTGTCGTGATTACATCGTGTAATCACAGACATTCAAAGGGATACGAAGAGTTTCCTGTTCATTGCTGTGTGTTTCATTCACGTACTGAAGGCAAGCAGTGGCGGTATCATGTCGCTTTACAAACTCTGTCTCTAAAAGCAGTAAGAGGTGGTTTCGTAAAGAATAAGGAGAACTTTTTTGTTGCTCTGTCAGGCAAAATGTAATATGTTTACTTTGCTGAACGGTTTAATTAGGAGTATATAGAGACATTAATTGCCACACTGAATAATGTATTAGTATTATTATTATTATTATTATTATTATTATTATTATTATTATTATTATTATTATTATTATTACTGATCACTAAGTATGTATTTCTATAATTCTTCTGTACGTGCATGAATATTGATATTTTTAGATCTTCTCCTTAGAAGGATAAAATTATTAAGTTTTATTTCAATTTTAATCTTCTTAATCTTTATATGTAGTTAACTATTTACTAGTTATTAATTTAATAATAATATTGTAGAAAAACAGATTCAATATCATGTCTCAACGAACTGTTAAACGCTAGGAATTGACATGTCTTAAATCATAGCCAGGAAGAGAAAGATGAGATAAATAAATGTAAGAAAGTCAGCTACTTAATGGAGTTTGAAATATCTCGTGCTCTAAAGCCTTTTAATAGAACAGAATTCTCAAAAGAGTAATGATTAAAATAGCTTAAATAATTTGTCTATAAGAAGCTTTTTAATTTTGAAAAAAAATACAAATTTATCGACCAAGTATTGAGAGAAGAATTCAGAAAATTCCTGATTGTATTGAAGAGAAAGGTTAAAAAAATAAGCAAGAAAAATCGTATATAATTCACTGGCTCTTGATGACAGCAGTGACTTTACTGATACAGCAAAGCTTGATATTTTTATCCGCGGGATTGATCAAGATGTCAGTACAGGAACCATCACTGGTTGTAGTTTCCATGCCGAGTACCTTTCCTCCGTCTGCTTACTTCATAGGCTATCTGTCGCATGTAATCACTGCAATTCGAGTTTTGGTCACCGCTGTTTTAGACTTAGAGAATGTCTTCTGTTTATATTTCTTTTTATTTAAATATACTTGTTAAACAGTTAAGCATAGGCAGTAGAGTAATGAAATACGAGCTAATTTATGATGATTAATGGAGCAATATTGTGAAATTCCGGTAAGGGAAACGTGGGTACTCGCTCGGGAACCTACCAACAACCATTGTGTTTGTGCTCGACAAATTCCACTTGGATCCACCGGGATCCGAGCTTGGGGATTTCCTGTGGAAACCTACTCTTTAGCCGTTTGGCTAATGGTGCTCCTCAATCTATAATATGTACTCCGGCAAGGCTGAAGGTCAGTTTTGAATCTAATATCTAGCCTAGATCATATATATAACAGATAGCTCATCCCTATGGTAAAATCGGTAGCACTTTGAAGAGAACAACTGCCAGGATCGCCACCTGTCCGCCGTAAACGAACACGAGATGGCAGTACAGTCGCTAATGCAATTCAAATGAGAGTTATGACGTGCCTCCGTATGTAACAACTAGATGACAGCATTGTAAACATGACAAAAGTTGTTACCGACAAAGCCTATAAGACCGAGCAATCTGAATATATATGATCTACGCATTTAGTTAAAATGTGACCTAGACCTTAGGTTCGTCCCCGTTATCAGCTGCATGTTGTGGACGTCAGGAGAATCACAAGGTCTGCTACGTGTCATTAGAACGGAAAGTCCAAAATAAAGAAGTTAAACCCTTAGAGTAGTATAAAAACCCGTAGAAGGCAGACACTAAAAATACTACCAGAAAATTATACGTTTTCTGTTGTAAGGAGTATAATGGTTGAGAAAACAGCTTGTACGCTTATTAAAATGTAGTAAATTGTGCTATAAAACTGCAAAACAGAATTATGACACATTTATAGTGCAAATTTAAACATAAAACATAACCCATACATACCAGCCAGCCATAATCTTATGACACTGGAACATTCACAATATTGTGTTGTAAATATAGACATAACAATATTATTCACTTTATATATTCCGAACTGAAGCTTTTACGTCTGTGTAATACTGTATAGAAATATTGATATAGCCAATACACGAGATTAAATTGCTAGTCACAATGAACAATTTCGTGAAATACGACTTTATTATTACCGGTAATATAGTTGTACTTTATGTACAGACCTTCAAAGTATAATATCCTCAGGTACCATTCAACTATATCAGCGGAAACTATCCAGAAAAACATTGAACCTCGCAAATCTTGTTAATTTTATCTATTTGCTCTCTTCTTGGAAACTAATTATACATACATTTGTCTGTTAGGGTTAAGGCCTTCAGGCCTTCTATTCCACTGAAACAGAGCTAACTATTATAAACAATGTAGAATGTAATATAATAAAGTGAAATAGATACAATAAAAGATTATACAACAGAGTAATATCATAATATAATGATATAATTAGTATGTTTAAGGTAAAAATATGAGCTAAGAAGTAAATGATTGTATTCAGTACTTAATTATTATTGCACCACCAAGAATATCCTTACAATTCCTGAAATTATATATATATATATATATATATATATATATATATATATATATATATATATATAGTAATTAACACTGCATAAATGCACATAGATAACTTCTTCACTATACAGAATGTAAAAAAAAAAATGGAAAACTTCACTTATGGATTCCTTATATGTATAGAAAAAAAAATAATTATATCAACATGGACCCGGAAATGCTTGATTTCTGAGTAAGTCTTGCAAGTCTGATCATTGTGCACGCCAGTAAGTAGGCCTATGTCTGTTTGCTAGAATTATTATGACTCCTTTATTTAATATCCTTAGATGAAGTGTTGAAAATGTCGACCTCCTGCCTGAATACAGATCTCAGCTCATCGTCTCGCCTCGCATATTTGGCCTCCTCGCTCACCAGGTCATAACCCAGTGCAATTCTTTCTGTGGAGGGCACTTAAGCCACGGTTTGTTTACGGCGATCATCGCCAGACGCACATCGCCGGCGATTATAAACGCTGGCGATGATCGTCAGGAAGTGGTCTCTTTACCAGTGTACATCGCTGTCGATTCTCATTTGTTTTGCTACCATAACTCGATTCAATATTTCTACATGATCTTCTCTAAATATCGATTGTTGAACATGTATGCGGCGTTGTGTGTCTTGAATTTACTTCAGAAGCAACCTCCAGCGATCTGCGTCGCGTCCAACGATCTACGTTGGCGGTCATCACTGTAAAGCAGTCGTGTCGAAAATGTGACTCACGAGCACATTGTGGCTGGCAATGATATCTATGCGCTTCCTAAAGCCTGTGTAATGAATCTTGTCTTACTGTGAAAAGAGAGAGAGAGAGGAGATATGTCTCACCTCGTCTGTGTTGTTATTGAGATGGGAGGAATGAAGCGATGCCAGTGGCGGAAGGAACTAGTTGATACATTCTGTAGCGCTAAATAAAGTAACAAAATATCTCTCTTCATACTGTATAGTTCCGTCACTGAGCTTGTCTTTCAAGAAACTTAGTTCCGGTAGTCTGTACAATAAGAACATTTTGAAAGGAATCCCGAAAATTTACAAACCTCCTTTAATCTTCACCTCATTTGAAGGGACTTGGTTTCATTGCTACTGAGACAAGATAAACCTTACCAGGTATACCTACCACAATCCCCACCGTCTCACTGACTGGAGTCAAACTCAGCTCCATTTGTATTATTTGTCTGCGAGTGGCGTATCGTCGCAATGTCTCTCTCGAAACCATGTACCTCAACAAAAACTAAAGTTTCAAGTAAGAGAGAGGACGCATTTTTTTTGCTGCTAATATGAGGAGCATAATAAATATGATTTGTTCACAAGTATTACGAGGAAAACGGTTGTATAACATAAAACGGCATTATACTACATGTTACTTATTAAACTTTAAAAGGTTAAATATTATTATTATCATTATCATCATCATCTCTGTACGTCGATCCTTTTTCAGTAGATGTACGAATAATGCGGTTAGATCATCAATTTAAAGTCACAGATTTACAATGTGATGTTAAATGAAAGCTAGATGTAAAGGACTTGACAAATGTTGAACTTTTAAAATCTTTGCCAAAAAATAAATATACGAAGCTTCGTTCTTTCGCTTGCTCTTTTGAATCCATGTTCGCTACAACTTACGTTTGTGAAAAATTATTTTCAAGATTGAAAATAGTAAAAACCAAATTTAGATCGAGACTGACAGACGAATACCTTCGTGATCAACTACGACTGGCAGTAAGTGACATCATTCCTGATTTTGAAACTCTGTCGCAGAGACATTCTGAAGACAGTTAATTTTAGGTTGTGATAATTTGTCCTATGTATTATTGTTTATTTCTTTCTTCGTTACACTATTAAACATTAGTTTGTAGTCTTGTACCGTATAAAATTATATTTAAGTGCTTGACGTAAGGAAAATGAAAATCCATTAATAAGTCAGACAGTTGCTTCACTTACCCTTCGGGTGTCCGCCTCCCTCCACAGGTGCTATGCACGTTGCAGGTTACACAGTGGCTCGGCGCACGATGGCATATTCGCCAAGGCTGCTGTAAAGCCTTGGTTTTTCTGAACCGACGCAAGCGAAGTGCGAGGTGCGAGGCCCTCTTCGCACAAATCCAGACTCTGCGAGAGATAGTGAGTGGTTTCTGTAACTTCGAAATGAGAGGTCTACGCACTTCGCAACTATAGAAACCACTCACTATCTCTCGTGTAGTCGGATTTGTGCGAGGCGGGTCTCGCACCTCGCACTTCGCATGCGTGAGAAAAACCAAGGCTAAAGGAAACCGTGCGCATTCATTTTAACTGCTAGCTACTCCAGGCGACAATCGCCAGCGATGTGCGCCCGGCGATCGCCGTAAACAAACCGCAGCTTTGAAGTCGTTGATATATTCGACGCCTTTCCGTCAGTGGATTCTGCAGTTTTTTTACCCAATGTCAGCACGTTAACATTTCGACATTTCTGGTCTTCTCTCCTGGCATTGGCTTAGTTGTAACCCACTCCTGAGGTTGGGGCGCCTGGAAGGCGGAGTTACATTACCTCGATGATATGATAGGATGATTATGATTATGTGCTGCCAGGAGAGGTCTTAAATCTAAACCTAACCTAAATTCCAGACCATGGACGAACATAGGAATAATCCCCTTTAAGGAAAAATTCCTGTGCTCTAACCGGGAATCGATCCCGGGACCTGATGAACTATAGCCAAAAGCTATGACTACTAGACAATGAGACTGGTCGGATTCTGCAAAGTTGTCAGACAAACAAATCTATACGAGGAATTAGGAAACATTCGGTTGTCAATGAGACGACGAGCAGCGGCCTGTGTTCAGGCAAGAAGTTGATATTGTCGGACCATCGGATCTATGCCCCTTCAGCGCTGTCGTCGTTCTTGGAAAAGTTGACGCCTCTACTCACCCCATTCCACCCGTTTCTCTCCCACTACGTCAAACAGCAGACCACGAAACTTGCCGAATACGGATGTTGCCAAACTTCCGTCAAACAGTGTCATGTCTCTTGAATATTGCTTATAATAATGTAAGGTTAATAATTATTACTTATTCATAATTTAATTTAAGTAGATCTAATGACGCTGATTGACTTATGCAAAATACCATTACTTGCTTAATAATATTTCTTTCACCACTCCGTGCTACAGTATTCATGTTGAGTTGACAACACTGGACTGCAAGTGCAAATAAACTGTCCCGCAAGAAGGCTCAAAATTATGAGTAGTGGGGGAGAGAAAGAGAGAGGGATAGAAAAGAGAGAAATAGGAATACAGGGAGAGAAATGAACTGCAGAGGCTGAAAAGGAATTAAGGTTCAGTTCGCATATCTTACGGGGGCACAGATCCGATGGTCGGACTATACTTTGCTGAGCCAATGTAAACAGAATGCATCTTACGTCCAGCAAACACAGGTACTGTGTGAGCCCTACCCAAAAACCAACATAACCTGACCCATATTATTATAACCACTTTTTCTTATATACATATCATAAGGAATCCATACCTAAGGTTTTGCCTACTTTTTTCGTTCCATCCTGTATAGGGTATCTAGTACATGTTACAAGTTAGAGCATTTCAGTTTCGTTTAACATTTACTTAGCCTTTTGGAAAATTTTGTTTGCGTACACTGGAAATGCTGATATGATGGGCTTTGTCACTGCCACTTCAGCATTTCACATAAACAAACATTAGCCTATTTACATTACGACGCGCGCACTCATATACTAATCCCTATCGTTCATCAACAGTACGGCTGAATCAGAAGGAACGCCCGATTTTAACTAGTAACAAACACTTCATTATAATAGATCACTGCGATAAACAAATACGGGAATATCAGAGAGTCTTGGGGGTCACATGAGCTATTGTTGCAGTAGCCAGCAGTGATCTCAACATTATAAACTGGATATACAATTATTGTATATAAATGCTAAAAGAAACGTGACGTGATACTTCCGTGCTCTTGGCACACCGGAAGCGTACCTCTCTCTCTTTGTAATTCACATGGAAAGTTTATGGTTAGGCGAAAAAAAGGTACTTCTTTTAATTAAATGTTTTTAATTTTACATTATAATGGTGAAGTACTGTGTTGCATACGACTTCGTTCACTAGTCATTATTCATCAGCATGAATGAGACCTCATGTAAGCAAAACTGATTTGTCATTTCCCGAAAGAAGCTGATGATTGGCCAAACGACACGATCTACAGTCTCTACAGTCCGATTACTTAGTGCTGACATCTCAGCGACGCGAAAGAGGGGAAGTAATAGGAGTAGTGGGGAGAGTTCCGGAGTAGAGATAAGGGCGAGCCGTCGGTAAAGAAATGCAGTACAGCTTAACTGTACTGGAAACACAAAGCTCTACTACACGTGTGACATTCGATCACTCTGAATGCAAGCGACTGACTAACCTGAACACCCCTTGGCGTAACTTAATGGACTCGCCTGACCCAGGTGCACATTGTCGGCGACTGTCAGGACTAAATAATCGTACTGTACTTGCAATAATTTTAATTATATCACTTGCCTCTACTGAAAGTGATCCAAGCTGGAGCATTTGCTCTTTTGGGTGTACATTGTCTATTTTAATATCTGTATGTAATTTTTAATTTAAATTTCAATAAATTCAATAAATGTGATAAAAGTTATGGCGGAGGTCTGGTTTAAGTTCTCTTTTAGGAAATCACTACTACATGCCAGTGAATTTACAATTAACTGTGATGTACCCTATTGAATTTTTGTAGGTGTAATATTAAATTAGAAGAATATGGCATGCCTAAAATTTACGTGAATAATGAATCTACGCTTTAAACACATAGAATTTAGTGCCTCATTTCATTAGTAATGCATGTCGACTGCGACCAATTATGAAACTCCAGACCACGCATGATGATGTATCATTCATATCTGGACAGACAATAGCTTATTTTATTCTTCTAAAGAATACAACATTTGGATCTCTACATTAACAGGTTGGACAAAGAAATGGGTAATGATCGTGTCTTCGGAATCATTCATTAATCAGTTCTAGTTCGTTCGCGAGGGTGAACATTGTATACTAATCCAGCTGTGGCGTTTAGTTTCCACGCCACATTCATTTTCCCTCCTTTCTATTGTTTCCTTCGCTTCCAGGACGATACGTCCAGAGCAGTACGTCCATCAGAAAATTTGTCCACTATCTCACGTCCACAGCTATTTTGCCCAAGGAAATTAGCCCAACAAACATTTCGTCCATCAAAGTATTTGTCCATTAATACGCCATTTCGGTCAAGAATTATTGTGTCAATTTGTTTCCCAATTTTTCTTTGCCTGCTAGTTTGTGTGCCAACTAAATATTTTGTCTTCGAAAATTTTGTTCATTTTTGGGTAACAAGTACTTCCAATATGCAATTTAAAAAAGAAGGCTTGCTATGAATATTTATTTAATTTTTTGTAGCATAATAATGTTGATTTCTATGGAAATATGTACTTCATTGGTTCAGTATTAAATTTTGAAGTAAGAGTAAACATTTAAAATGGCATATATGAAAAGAACCGTAAGAGGGCGGGACATGCTAGTTCACAGCAATTATACTTACCACTTTCATCCACACAGTAGAAATGATAGAAGAACATATTGGCGCTGTGAAAAAAATGGAAATATGCAATGCCCGTTGCATAACCGATTGACATCATAGTGCTGGAATAGCTATGTATTACGAAAGGAGAGCACACTCATTTATGCAAATCGATAATCAGGAATATTGGACGCAGTGTACTGGACGAGGCAATAAAATGGACAACTGTAAATGTAGGACATAATAAAATGTGGACCAAACTTTCGGAAGACATAATAGCACAATGGACATTTAAACTGTGGACGAAATAATAGTGGACATAAAACACCAGAGGAAGAAAAAAATATAGTGGACAGAATATCAAAGGGACGTACGAAACAATGGACGAAATATCTGTGGACATAGCGTCTGGGAACCTTTCCTTTTCCCTAGCCTAGCTTTATTATTTCCCTTTCCTTTCCTTTTATTTTGTTTCATTTTTAGTTTCATTAATTTATTTACGTTTCCTATTCTAGATTTATTCCTTTCTTTTTGTTTAATTTTTATTGTATTTATCCTTATCTACATTTTCTTTTCTTTCCTTCACTAGAGGGCAGTGGCTTTGCTATCTTCTCTTGTTTCCGGCCCACATCGGCGGGTTGTCGAGGTTAACTGGAAAGGAGCTTGAATTTGTAATAATTTTTATGTTCTCGATCCTTCTGTTTGTTTTCTTGATAAGCACTCATACGGAGATCAAGGATTCGGCTCTGGACTTTCCTCGTGACATCACAGTCTAGTATATACAGTCACGAAGCTTGAGTTTAAGAGGGTACTAGGAACAATAGACTGTGCAGGTACTATTGCGCATTGTCTGTAATGAGGCGATAGTAGCTAGTACTGGGCTAGAAAATGCGGGTCTGAGCTAAAAAATGCGGGCTAAACCTTAATCCCGGGAAAACGCAAGTAATTCTACTAGGACATCAAAGATTACTATCTTCCATCAGCATTAATACACTTTTGCCAGTGACTTTAAATAATACTATAATACCATTCAGTACTACGGTTAAAAACTTAGGTTTCCATTTCGACTCGAATGTCAGCTGGAATGCACAGGTAAAATATGTCTGTAAGAAAACTTTCTCAATCTTGCATTCACTGAAAAGACTGAAAAATTTCTTTCCTTCTAAACTGAAACAGATCTTGATACAGACCTTCGTGATGCCTTACTTTGACTATTGCGACGTTTTGCATAGTGATCTTAGTGTTGAATTATCATTGAGGCTTCAGCGTGTTCATAATTCTTGTGTTCGTTTCATTTTTAACAGCTGTCGCTATGATCATGTCTCCGAGTATTTCTTTCAATTATCTTGGCTTCGTTTACGGGAAAGACGTTCAGTTCATTCACTCTCTTTGCTGTATCAGATTATAAATAATTCCACACCTATTTACCTAGTTCCTCGCTTCACACTTTTAGCATCCCACCACAACCGTGATACACGTTCACAGCATAACCATGTTCTATTAGTTCCATTCCATCAAACATCTCTCTACTCTGCTTCCTTCACAATACACACAGCTCGTTCCTGGAATTCCTTGTCACAGGAAATCAGGAGCAGTCGGAGTCTAAAATCTTTTAAGTACACACTACTTACAAATGTTTTTAATGAACAGAACTAGACTCTTGCGGAAGTTTCTTAGTAGTCTTAAATCATCAAGTTGTTATTTTCTTCTCCTCTCTCTTCTTCTTCTTGTTTTCTCTTTTCTCTTTTTTTATTATCTTGATATATTTCTTAATCATTTGTGTTTTTATGTCATTTAGTACGAATTTGTTAATCAACATTTTATGTCTTGTAACTCACATGTATTCTCCTATTAGTATATTAACTGTATAATATATCTCAAGTGAATTAATCGTCGTATTTATCTCGGGCATTTTAGGTCTTATAAATTGTGTGTTTGTGTGTGTGTGTGTGAGTGTGTGTGAGTGTGTATATTCCCCTTTATGTTATGTAACTGATTTTGATTATGTGTAATTTTCTACCTTATTTTATATATTACATAACCGATTTTGACTATTTGTAATTTTATATTATGTAACTGATCTTTTCTATTGTAATTTTCTACTATATTTTATGTAATTTCTAAGGTATTTTCTTTTGTGTCGTTTTGTAATCAAATTTTGTATTTCATGTATATTATTCAAACCTGGTTGAGTGGAAGAGAAGGCCTCATGGCCTTAACTCTGCCAGGCAAAATAAACCTACTACTACTAGTAGCGATCCTAGTGGTTAGCAACTATCTATGGATGCATATTTACTACGTATTGAGCTTCGTGACTGTACATACTAGATTGTGGTTGTATTTTGTGTGTTATTTTCGACCGCGCTCATGCAGTGTGTTAGTGAGAAGAGTAAACTTTTCAGGTGAACTCGTGAGGAAAGTGACTAGTTGGATTGATATTGTAGGCCTTTGTGCATTGTCGGAAGCCCTTCAGCTTAAGATGTTTATCCTGGAGGAAAACACATGTACGCTGCACGGCTATTATCTGTGTATCTCGAACTGGCGGCTCAAGGTCAAGCAATGGACTGCATTTGCCACGTGTGCTTACCCCTGGACCATTCTCCTCAACTAAAGTCAGCTGGGGCAACCGGAATTACCAATACTTAAGTTCACAGTTTTCAGTTCAGTGACTCGTGCGTGGTTTCTACTTTTGTGCGTTTATACGTGACCTTGATCCGCTAGTTCGAAGTGCACAGATAATAGACGATCTGGTTCTTTGTTAAGGGGAGATGGTTGTTACGATGCGTGAAAAATTAGAAAAAAATTGCTTGAAAGCAGCTCGGCATAGATTTGGTTCTAATGAACTTAGCTTTTTGAATTTTTTTTTTGTGCTGAATATAGAGCTTTTGACTGTTAAATTAACCTAGAACAGTTTCCGAGTAGTTATTTGTAAGACAGAAATATTTTGTTTAATATTATTTTTTTGTGTATCGTTACACAACATAACATTGGTGCACTTCATTACTTTTCTATAGTTATGATGATAACGAAATTTTAATCGCTTATTGTCAGAAAAAACTATGCAATTCCTTATCTTGGTATTAGGGCTCAAATAAAATTCATTGTTGAAAAAAAAATATATAGGCCTATATATTTTTTGATAGAAAAACTGGCATAAATCCTACATTTTGGATCACACACGTCCCTTTCAACATAGTGCTTCTACATACATCGTGGTGTCTTTTTGCTAGTCTATTCTCCGTTTTTAAGTATATTATATTTTTAACTTCTGTTTTTAACCTTATATACCAAGTGTTCACTTATCATAACATGTTCTATTCGACATACACGACCTGAAGATGCCAGTAAAAATTGGCGAAAACGTTTGTTTTTAAGCCTGTTTAAATGTTGTTATAACATGTTTTATTGCGTTTTTATGTTAAGTATTGACTGAATAGAACTCTTTTATCAATTAATATTATTTCTGTCTTACAAAGGACCACTTTGAAACTATTCTAGGTTAATTCCATAGCCAAGAACTCCATCATTCAGCACAAAGAATTTCATAAAGTTATGTTCACTAGAACCAAATCTATGCCCGGCTGCGTTCAGGTAATTTTTTTTTAATTTTTGGCGCACTATAACATCCATTTCCGCTAAGGAATTTTGCTTACCAGGGTTATGGTTACATTGCAGTCATATTTTATATTATTCTATTCTTAAAATTATTCGGTTCTGCCTATCCCCAGTAAAAAGTATAAAAAGAGCGGAAGAATGTCGAATAGTAAAATCAGAAATTAAATAAAGCAATAGACGAAAGCACAGGTAAGCCGGGGAAGAATGTGGTTCGAGTGAAGACACATGCATGAGAGAACATATAATAGTAAGCAGTAAACTAAGTTTGGAAGAAATTTGTCATTTTGGGAGGGAGGGAGGGAGGTAAGCTCGTGATGCATTGTTGTAGAGATCATCCCTTCATTTATTTAATGCGTAGAGGAATGCACAGAAGAACCACATGCAGAATGAGAACTGCAGTACAAGACGTAACAGCATTCCTGCCATCCTGGACGTTGGAGTGGGAGTATGTGGCCGGGAGATGAAGCTATGTTGACAATGTCGAGGTTGCGGTGGAGTAGTGCTGCAGATGTGGGATTGTGGGAATGCTGTGGTGATGATATATGTGGTTTAAAGGTGGCATTGATAAACTCAAGGAGAGCTGTCCAGGCAAATAAACTGAAAATTTCTGCCACCTTCTGTGACACTCATGAAGATCTGTAAACCTAAGTGTATTACTTGTGTTGTTAACGGTGACTATTACACTTTTACTATATCATACTACTTTTGACCAATAAAATGGTACGAAAGGATGTTTCAACCAATCACGGCTGTTTATCGCCACAATTTTGTCACTTCCCTAGAATTTGTTTATTTTTATCACTTCTCTAGCATTTGTTTCTTTGCTTGCCAACATTTCAAACTGAAAATTCTTCACTGTACTATAAAACATGTTTTGCGATCGTCATTTGTTTGCAGCATAGGTAATCAACTCAAAATGGCGGCTCCGTTCAAACATATTTGTGAAGCTAACATTAGCGAAATATAATTTCAATAAGTTAATTAATATTTCATTGTATTAGAGTACTTTATTTCTTATAATGTTTATATACTTTCTTCTAATCGTGCAATAGTCACTTAAATCCTACTCGAGTTTTTATTTTCTCTAGATAAATCAAAACTTCCAGTGAGATTACTGTTGATAAAATAATTAATCAGTGTGTGGTATATATTATATTCATAAAGTTTCAATTATGTAGAAGTCTTTGTCAGAAACATGCAATTAATTTGCTGTTTCACATAAGGAACCATATTCCAAAGTGAAATATCAAATTACGCATTGTATTGTATCTGAGCGGTGGGGTGACTACGACCGGCGGTAGACCTAATAGGTCTACTACGCTTACCCTCAGGTAGACACATTCAGCGTATTCCGAATCTCACCGGTCCGGTGGCATCAATGACGTCACGTTCCAGCGAAATAAGGAACAAAACTGTTGGAAGGATCGATGGCTGTCATGGCGACTGTACAAGTTGTTGTCTGTGCTACGCTAGCAAAATTTTGCGAAATTTTCGTACTCCCATCTCGTTCAAAGAAAAGATAGCATAAACAATTTATTTCTTGAACCAGTAGTAATAACTGGTCAGTTGACATGTTCGCTCATAAGCCATTAACATAATGTTTTACGTTCTGCTCATTACAAACAATACAGCAGAACCCACCGCCATGACACAACAGTACACGATGTTATTCGTCTGCTAATTCCCGCCCTATACAAGAACCAATCAGATTCACTGATGGCGGCTGATGGAGGCTGCCACCACCTCTGCAAGTTGATGGTACCGGTGCGACACCGGTGGAGCATCAATGACGTCATCGGTGGAATTCGGAACACCGTGATGCCATCGGATTGCTCACCGATGAGATTCGGAATACGCTCATTCCCAACTCTCACCAGCTGACTGCATTAAGGTTTGTTCAGTGTAGTTAGTGCAATTTTTTTAATGTATTCGTCTATAATCAACAATTCTAAATATATCATCTTTCGTAAGTCCGTGAAACAATTTAGAAATTCACTACAAATAAACTACGCAACGGATGATGGTAATTTTTACGTCGATTGAGAGAGAAACTCTCCTGATTTTCTAAAGGAAAAACCCGCTCTCATAGTTGCCGTAGTTTGCCGCTAGGTGACAGTAGTAGCAAATGTGACGTTCAATATAAACATGAGCAGTAGTAAGCTATTCTGTGCTGCAATTACATTTTCTTGAAAGAAAAACATTCTTGGTAACAAGTAACTTTCAAAATGTCTGGTAGTCTTCATTGAAAAAAAAAAAAAAAGAGAAAAATTTTTCTTTGAACTTCTAATGAACTTAGTTTGCAGCATTTGCTGCACAAACCACTTGTATACTAGTAATTTCGACCAATGTTCACTTAAATCATTTATTTGATCTCAATCACTCCTTTGTCTTGTGAGATTTCATTCATTCTGAATTTATTCTAATATATTTTGTTCCTCTTGCAGATAATTTTGGCATGGAGTTACCAATATATCACAGTATTAAAATGTCTTAGAAAAGCATTTGTATACGATTCGGTATTTATAAATTCTTAGCCTGAGATGGAGAAGTTACTGTATCATTTAATTAATATCACCTTTTAACTTCATACATTATATCATATAACATAATATTGTTTTATTTGGAGTTCATTCTAATTGACATATCACAAGTTTAAAATCAATGACATTTACAAAGGCTATGTGAATGATCATTGTGTATTATGAAAATTAAAGCAAACGTTTTCGCCCTTCGGGCATCATCAGGCATTTTATATACAATATCTTGTACATTTTTTTTTTGTCTTTGTTGTGGAATATGTACAAACTGATTAAACACAACCTTTATATAATAATGAAACAACTATTTTATGTTTGACTTATGATAATTAACGATCTAAAATATAAAATTACAGGTATAAAATTTAATATATAATAAAATTGTGGCTGAACTGTTGGTCTTATGCTTAAATTATAACATTATAAAATTGCATAAGACCAACAGTTCAGCCAAAATTTTATTATATATTAAATTTTGTACCTGTATTTTTATATTTTAGATCGTTAATCAAGTTGTTTCATTATTATATAAAGGTTGTGTTTAATCAGTTTGTGCACATTCAACAACAAAGACAAAAAAAATGTACAAGATATTGTATATAAAATGCCTGATTATGCCCGAACGGCGAAAACGTTTGCTTTAATTTTCATAATAGACAATGATCATTCACATATGTAAATGTTATTGATTTTAAACTTGTGATATGTCAATTACACTGAATCAAAATAAAACAATATTATGTTATATGATATTATATTGACTATCTGAATATTTTTTTCATCATGCTTTCTAAAATTCATACATTATTTCAACGATCGTAATGTAATTCTAAGCATTTAAAAGCAATGGTTGTCTCGGTCTGGAAACCACTCTTCCAAAATACTTACGTTCTTTGGTTTCGGAAATGAATTGTGGTCTGTGGAAACTGAATCTGCTTGTAATGGAATGGTTAAACAATTCAAAGAAAAATAAATCAGATTTATGCAAAGCAATGAGGAAGTGTAAGCGGGTGTTTCCAAGAACAGTACATCTTTCAAAATTTATTAGCCTACGATATTTTCCAACAATTCTTCCTGAACTAAGTTAACAAAGAAGAATAATACGCTCATGTCACAGTTTTATCTTCTGCTAGATAATCTGTGGTAATTATTCCGTGTTTCCAGTCCCCAAAATAACTGATGCGAGGATAAGTATTTCCTGCCTTTTTTGAACACGAAATTCCTTTAGGCGGGAAGAGCCATTGTGTTTCATTCTTATGATTGCTCTTTTGTCTTTGGATTGTAATGATGGATTCATGTTTCGTCCATAGTTACAATATCTTAAAAAAATCTATTAAAAACCCTCTTGAAAATGACGGCAAAGAATTATCATTCACAATCGTTTCTGATCAGCATTCAGACATTTAGTGGATAACTTTCTCACCCCAAATAATGTCATGCACGACATCGATTTATTTTGGAATGGTCACAGAAACAGTTCTTTATTTTTTAATCTACGTTTTTTTTCTCTTAAATTCCGCAACCCAAACATTTATGGTGGCCTATGACGGACAATAATTCCTCAATGTATGCACTCATACTCGTATAAATTCCCTTTCCTGGCAATCTTTCAAAAATTGCTATTTTATTATCGACCAATACTCAAATTTATCAAAATTGAATTTTTATATGCTATAATATAGTTTATCAACATTCTCTTTTCCATGGTAACCGTTTTGCTTTTGTTTACAACAAAAGTTAAGGATACGTTACCATAATTTTAGCAGAACGTATATGAGTTATTGATAATTTTGGGAGCAAGTAATTTTATGTCATTCGACAGAACGACTGAAGATATGCAGAAAAAAATATTAAATAATTATTTACTTACGTAGGTCAGTAATACTTAATCCACGAAATGATGTCCATCTTACCTAGAAAAAGGAAAAGAAAGTTATATTAGTCGTTATATTTTTCCACTCTTGAAGAATATTCATCTATAAGTAAAAATGCATCCAATGCTAAATATATTGAAGTTATAGAGTCCTTATCAAACCTAGTACAAGTTGCGATTGTGCAGGAACATAAAGCAGATGGCTATTGCCATGAACAACTGTTATCTGGTTTTTCGACAGAAAATCGTATTTAATCTATCTCGACTCTTAAACAATTTCAATCTCTTTCTATGTATATGGATTAAAACTTCTAAAGAAATTTCCCATTTCTCCAGCCCTGTAATATGGTGTTGAAAATGTTCATATAAATGTGTTAAATCTTCTTACTCTGAGATAAATCTTTACTTTTTACACGGTAGTATTCAGCTTCCCATACAAATATTATATTGCTCAAGACGCCCTTCAGTTTTGAATAATCGTATAAACGAGAAAGATCTAAGTAATTTTGCTCTTTGACAAATTTAAAGAATGTGTATTTGCAATGGTCTGCATGAATGACTACTAGAAATTCCTGTTCTGTCAATGCTTTGAAGAAATAATACTTCCTTGAAAGTCACTGATTTCTATTGAAATTTCTCTCGCTTATTTTCCGATTAGTAAACGTTCACCACACTTAAATACTTTCAACATATACAGTAGCAGAGTCTTTTGTCACAAATTTTTTAACAGAATTATGTAGGCCTACATACATATAATTATATATAATTAGCGTCACCGAATAATCTAATCGAACTTCATACTTGAATAACTTGCAAACTAAAGCGGATGTTTCACGATTCACTTCAGGTCGCGATCGTTTCATAATATATTTCAATCTGACAAAAATTTGCTACAATGTTTCTTAATAAACAATCTTATCAATTCAATCCCTAGCAAATTATTGGCAAATATTTTCTCTATACGCCCTTTTCTATCAAGATATCCCTTTGCGAGGTACTTAATATCAAAGGCAAATGAGAATCTTCAGCGGGCAGCTCTGATAAATAATGCTATGCATTAGCGATTTTCTCTTCATCTGGAGTTAGAACAGGCAGTCCTCCACAGAACCTGGATGGACTTCCTAACTTTGTTGTTTAGGTTGGTACACGATGAAATTCTCGAGACTTACAGTAAGAAATCTTTCCCACCTTGACAGCTCCAATAGCAGTTTTCAGTCTCTAAAAAAAAAAAACAATTTCGCTTAGGCTGCGATCCAAATCTCTTGTTGCAAATTCATTATATCGTCTCATGCTACCCCACACTGATACAATTACGAAATTTATCGCTCTTGGAATAGAAAAGTGACTTAATTTAAACCAAATACGGTATCCAACACGCAACATGAGAATGAACTAAATGACACTTTATTTCGGCATAATTGTACTTCAATGATGTTCAGGATAATGAAGCAATATAATTTTCTACATAAAAGCCATATTGAAACAAAAATTGAACTAATTGGCGCCATCTGGTTTTGAAACATTTATTATTGACGTACAGTATAAGGGCTTTAATTTAATCGGGAGAATCTCTCGTCGTAACATACAGAAAAGCGCGGGAGCGGAGTTTTGTGATTTAACATAATAATCGCTTAAGTATTAATTTAGCAAAAAAAAAAAAAAACTCCGAATTTAACCTGTCTTGCGATATCACCCCAGTTAATGGAATGTAGAAAGTAATCGTTTTCTTGAAGTATATGCGTAACCTATATTCAGGGTGAGTATTAAGATTTCTGCTGAGGAGGTTGAGGGGTAGGGATAGACAATATCTCTTTAGCGTTGGACATCGAACTCATTTTGCCATCATTAATTCACATGTCATCAATTCATCATCATGCGTATACAGTAACAGCCTGGGTTAAGTTCACAGTGCGGCGTGCTGAACAGTACAAGCATCCAACCCTATCGGAATTTCTCCGAACTAAACGTATTTACGTATCCTCGTATCTTAAAACACATAAACTGATGACAACAGAGCGACAGAGGCGACCTCAACTTCATTCGATACGGCACAACGCTTGGTAGCACTGAGTTGCTTGTCTTGCATGCAGGCTTAAGAGATAAGATGTGTAATTCCTAACTTATTGATTGATGTCAGCTTGCCGGCGATGATAATACATCAATATTATTTTCTTTGCTTACTTTATACTTTATAAAGTATATTCGTATTAAAACAATTATATTTTGTGAGGGGGATAGAAGTTTTTCCTGGCAGGAATGTTAATATGAATTTATAAGAGAGGGATAACTTTCCAACAGGAGGGGAAATCTCCTCTTCATTTCCTCCGTTAATTCGCATCCTGCCTATATTATACCTGGGAGGATCATTGATACGATAGCAAAAATCACGCTGACAAGACCCACCGTGCTTGCAGTAAATTAATTGGAGTTACGCAAAAATAGACCAAATGACAATTTACAAAAATTAATGTATTTGCACAAATCTGTCGTTGGCTGGATTATTTAACTCGGAAAAAATCAAGAATGGAATACTAGTATCTGCATTTAAGCAAACAATTTATTGCATAACATTTATTTATTTATTTATTTTGCTGAACTGTTATTAAAACCTGGTTAGTCCTCTTTAGTATTATCTGTGTTATCTTTTGTAATAGTATAAATGTTACAATACTTTCTGTATAAAATGTTTAATAAGAACCAGATTTATTTCAGTAGTCAGTTTTTTGGAGGTTGGCCTCTTATTGCGTAACTTAGTCCAATTGAGCACAGTAAAATCCAAATGTCTGCAGTACAACGAATACTGCACGTGAAATAGAACTAAGGAAGAGACTAGTGAATTGTCTTGTATGGAGTGTAGCATTGTATTAGGTAGAAACATGGACATTACGACGAAGTGAAGAGAAGCGACTAGAAACACTTGAAATGTGGATAAGGAGAAGAATGGAGCGTGTGAAATGGACAGACAGAATAAGAAACAAATCGGTGTTGGAAAGAGTGGGTGAAGAAAGAATAATGCTGAAACTGATCAGGAAGAGAAAATGGAATTAGTTGGATCACTGGCTGAGAAGAAACTGCCTATTGAAGGATGCATTGGAAGGAATGATGAACGGGAGAAGAGTTCGGGGCAGAAGATGTCAAATAATATATCACATTAAGATATATAGATCGTATGCGGAGACTAAGAAGAAGGCAGAAAATAGGAAAGGCTGGGTTTGCAGTTAAAGACCTTCCCTTGGACAGAACACTATGAATGAATGAATGAAAAGATGAAAAACGAAACTTTGAGTTTTTTACTCTGTAAGCATAATTTTATTCTATTACATTATGTTTCAAGTTATTAGGTTATCAAATTCTAAAACTTCGCGAGTCCAGTATTTTCCGAATAATGAAATCTGTGTATCTTTTGATAACACCTCGTAAGTATTCAAAATATGTTACTATAATTTACAAACGAATCGCTATTTGTTAAAAGGGCGGAAGTCACATTTTTTTTAATTTCATTTTTTATTGAAATGAGTTCTCTTACCATAGACACATCAATTTATGTTAAATGGACTTAAAAACACCAGTAAAATGGTTAAAATTGAACATAACATTTAATAATTCATGTTAAAAGTGTGGATGTTCTGGACAGTTTTTTGTCTCTCCTGTAAAATTTATATTTTAGGACTTCCACCCTTTTAACAAATAGCAATTCAAATAACAAATGCGTAACAGCTGTTAGCAGGGGTATGAAAATTCAAATTCAAATTTATTTATTTAATACAGAAGGTTTACACAACATTAGGCATTGCAGCCCGAAAGAGCAGAAGTTCGTGCTCGGGCGCAGTTCAGTCTACTTATATAAAATTGAAGAGTATTAATTCAGCACAATAATATTAATATATAGTAAAATACAGACCATGTAACGACGTACAAAAATATAGAGAATAAAAAGTACACGAGTGTTAGATTACAATTGTAAACTCATATAGCTTAAAGAAAGACAAAACAATTAAATAATTAATCTAATTTATCTCTTGAATCTATGTGTGTTCAGTGTACTTAGTTCAGGATAAGCTCTGATTAATGCATTATATATATTCTGGGTCCAAAATTTTTGCTGTGTTTTAATCCAGCAGTTGCGTGGCATTTGGGAGTGTTTAGAAAGGAACTATAGTTTTATCTCGTACGGTATTCATAAGTATCAAATTTAAATTTATTGTGATTTTTATGGAAGTAAATCAGCAATGTCTGTTTATAAATTTTTTCTTGATTTGATATTCCAAATACTTGAAAAATTAATTTCGTTGGGTAATCAAAAGGTTTATATAGACAAATTTTTATAATTCTTTTTTGGAGCAGATTTAAAGGATGGAGAGTCGAAAGGAATCGAAAGTTATTTTCCTCTCCTGTGTAATTTCCTCAAACGCAGTTACGATGTTTTAGAAATAAGACAAAAATGATCTATTTGACTGTATTTTAGTCTCCACGACATTCTTTCACGAATGTTATCACATGTTCACCTGTCTGAAAGAGGCTACTTGCCTACTGAAAGATGCCCAACCTACATTCAGAATGATCTAGCTTTCTGTGTGGTTTAAAGTATATCCCACTGCCTTGACCACATATTACACGCACTGTGTGTTAAGACGTGACTTCAGACTTGAGTTACTCTTGTTAAGACTTCTTGAAATTGGGGAGCTCTTGTGGGGCCGCTACTGACACGTGTGCCAAGACCGGAAGTGGCTGGCACTGATGTGTGTCCCTCTAGGGAGGGTCGGAGTGACAGGGATCGTCCCTTGGGTGCTACAGACCCAGCAGACTCCAACTGCCGTCTAGTGCTCCGTGCACCAGTTACTTCTCAACTACGGTTTTCAAAATATGGTCCGAAGCACACGTGTATTCCTTTCTTTTAAGCAATTTTTTGACGCAGAATATTTCGAGGAAAATCATAATTTGTCCTTTAGTAGGCTATTTTATATTGTAATACTTGTTATATTTTCCCACAAAACTGTACGAATATATTTAAATTTACTTGGACATCTACTGTTTTATAACCATAATGATTTCCAATGTTTCAATAAGGATTAATAAACATTAGAGTGGGAACAGAAAAAATTTATTATTAAATAAGTTTATTACGCACAATATACTTAACTTTATTTCAATCGGTAATAAGGTATGGAATTATAGGATGGGGTAGCTTATTTAAATGCAATTTTAATCCACTTTATTTATTACAGAAGATAATAATTAAAATATGTCTTCATAAACCTATTGATTTTCCATCTCAAAAATTGTTTTTAGACTTTAATGTGCTTAAAATAAGGTAAATTTATTATATTGTATTAATTAAATTCATACATAAAAATCGAAATAATTTTTAATTGTATTCTCATAGTTATGAAACAAAAGGTATGAATTCTTTAAGATTGTTTGAACCAAAATGCAACACTGCTACAGCATTTAATCATAGTAATAATTTAGGCCCAAGAATATATAACAAATTTATATTTAAATATCGTAATCTTGTCAATTCTAATAGTTCTAGCATTAAATTAAAAAAGTTATGTATGAATTTTATAAAAATTGAAAAATTGTAAATTTAAATTTATATATTCTTATTGCGTAGTAGACATAAGACAAATTGTATTATATACTTCTTAATTTTAATTCCGGAATCCGCCCCGGAACATGAGTTCTACTCTTTCAGGGGCGAGCTAAAAGTTTTCTTTTTATATTATATTTTATGTTACAAATTAGCAAAATAAATAAATAAATAAAATACAGAAGCTGCGAGATCTCAATCATTGTACTTAACCCTGAGCAGCGCTTTCAACGCGGTCAGGGGACATTTACGAAAGTTATTAAAGATACACGGCGGACAGATAAATTAAACAATTTTTCTACAGTGACCATAATTCCTAAATTGATTAATATTTTATCACAATTTCTTTATAATATATTCTAAACTTAAGAGGTGGATTCCAAACTGGCCTAAGTCCAAGTGACAAGTTATGAGAAAAATGACAAGAAGTGATAAAATAAATTTTACGCCCTTGGATCGGTTTAAAAACACATATGCAGACACTACGTCAAGACTTAGGAGACTCTGTTAAATAAACTTACACAGTTATATATAGGCTTGGAAAGGATAAATTAAAACGTGAATAAAGAAAATTAAAATAGTTGAAAATGAAAAGAACTTAGGACACTTTGGAATGCACCTCTTCAGTTGTACATAATAAGACTGTGAAAACCAAAATCTGTTAGTAAAATCAGATATCCCAGTTCTATCTTAAGAATAACAAAAATACTTTATACATTTGAGTCATACAGTATGTTATTTACTACCACATTTAAACTCTGTATCACGAGTAGTAAGAAGACAAATTGAGTCAAATATTAACAAAAGACACATTTTCAGTTATCGGATTTTAATATGAATAGGGCTTATATGTAACAACTTACAATTTTGTATTTTATTCATCCTAAAAGTCAACAGCTGAATATTTGGGTCCATCATCTCACTTTCATTCACATGCAATGAACTTGGGAAGTGGCGTTTCAGCTACAGAATAAAATAAACATATTTAGTTTACACCAAACAGTTTTGAAAAATATTTTCGGAGAAGTGGAATGGTCAATTTCTCTACAACTAAGTTCAGAATTCTTTAATTAATATTCTCTATTCACTAGTATAACAAAAAGTAGGGGGTTTCTAAAGAGGTTTTCATACGAAAAATAGGCCTTTCCTGATCACGGCGAAATAAAGGTATTTTATGGCAAGTGCAAGATAATAGTGTATTGCGATAGAACAGTGGTACGTGCGTTCTAATAGGATCTAGCAAAAGTTGAAAAAGACGAGACGACGAGACGTTGAGTTTATTCTACCTCTGAAATTCTGTTACACACTTCACACATGTACATTGATACTATTTTTTCCACTATTATATTTTAAAAATTGCAAATAGTGTATAATTTTTACAATAACATGTTTGCGTTGAAAAAAATACATTTATTTTTGAAGGACTTTGCATATTGTTTCAGTGTAGGTAAATAGGTAACCAATTAACACCATGAAAAAGCTTGTTGATGCTCCGCCATTTTTTGTCACTGTAACTACTCTACTCCACAATCTAGGGAGTATGTATGTATGTATGTATGTATGTATGTATGTATGTACAGTAGTGGCAAAAAAACCGGACCGACGGAATAATCAAAGTCCCCGAAATGAGCCACTGCGCATGCCACGCCCACATTCACGAGATAGCGAGTAATCTATTAAAATTGTTGTATTTTCGACTGCTGACGTACCCCATTTCGAAAGCCATTAGAAAATAAGCTGGTTAAATTCATGTTTTGGGAGTAATAAGTTAATTAAGTAGTAAAATATCGCTGCAACCTAAAAGTATTGGGAATAAATTTGAATACGGAACAAAAAAAAAGTTTCCTTCCCAGGCAGGATTCGAACCACGAAAGTCTTAGTTACCAGTCTATAGTGCTGTCACTGTGAACAAGGCTCTGAAATCAGTTTCAAGGGGCGGTCTCGTTTTTTTTGCCACTACCGTATGTATGTGTGCATGTATGTATGTATGTATGTATGTATGTATGTATGTATGTATGTATTACTTGACCGAGTCCTGCATCCCGGAGCGCCACTTGTTCTTGCGTTCGTATAGAGTCATCGCGATAGTTCACAATACTGCCGTGTCTCCACTCGCCTCGGTCGAGTTATACACATTCATACGTACTGTACATATAAACACAACGTAAGTATGGTTATTCTGCTTTACTAATTCTTTTATATAACGATTGTTGGGATGATAGCGCAAGGTGTGAATATAGTGCTGACCTATTTTTATAACCTCTATTTGTGAAAAGGTAACTCATTCGCTACCCTTACCAGTACTTCATATAATATAACAGAAAGAATGGGAGCTATGGAAAAATCCCTTTGCTTGGTCCGAAATGAAGCGTGTGCTTGTATTGTAGCCAGACGCCCTACTGACTGGTCTAACTGGAGATCTCGTTGTACCGAAGCAGCTCCAATATACAGTATTAAAACATAATTTTCCTTGGTTGGCTATAACGTGAACCCTGCGTCCTGTCTTTATATGCCAGTGGTCTGGAATTGAAACAAACGCAAGCGATTATGACACAGTTCTGAAACTGTGGCCCAGTTCTGCTGCGAAACAACGTAATAATTGCCAGCCGGACGTTTCCCTCTGGCACACGACTTCCGACCCCCCTGGCTTTATCTCGTCACATAAACAAAGCCTGTTATTACTGCGCTCTGTTATTAAAAACTACAAATGCTGCAGTCTCCCCTGTTTCATGCGTCTTTTCCTCACATCTTCATTTTCTTCCCTCTCGCCGCTCCTATCATTGCCTAAGCGTAGTATTACTCTCCCGTGCCGCAGACGAATCTTCCACACTGGATAAAACAGGCAACTGAGCGAAGAGAATAAAATTCTTGTACTGAGAATTTATTGAGATGTGCTCGGCCTTCAAAAGGCTTTATAGACCCGTCCACATCCTCGTGGGTTGTCAACATACGAAATAAATTGAGAGATGATGAAAAAGTCGAGATGGAACTCGTAGTGCTGTATTTTTAAATAACTTAACATTTTCCACCAAGTTCAACATTTTTACGGCTACACTTTGATTGTTCATATTCCTAACACGCCATTTTAAAAGATATTAGCCTCCTTTCGATTGTACCTATTTTTAAGAAGGGGGACAAGACTAACTGTAGTAACTTTCGAGGAATATCATTTTTGTTGACGGAGTACAAAATATTGTCCAATATTCTTTTGAGAAGATTAACTCCGTACGTGGATGAAATTATTGGGGATCATCAGTACGGTTTTAGGCGTAATGGATCGACTATTGATCAGATTTTTTGTATTCGACAGATATTGGAGAAAAAATGGGAGTATAAAGGTACAGTACATCAGTTATTCATAGATTTCAAAAAGGCATATGACTCGTTTAAGAGATAAGTTTTATATAATATTCTTATTGAATTTGGTATTCCCAAGAAACTAGTTCGATTAATTCAAATGTGTCTCAGTGAAACATACAGCAGAGTCCGTATAGGCCAATTTCTATCTGATGCTTTTCCAATTCACTGTGGGCTAAAGCAAGGAGATGCACTATCACCTTTACTTTTTAACTTCGCTCTAGAATATGCCTTTAGGAAAGTTCAGGATAACAGACAGCGTTTGGAATTGAACGAGTTATATCAGATGCTTGTCTATGCGGATGACGTGAATATGTTTGGAGAAAATTCACAAACGATTAGGAAAAAAGCGGAAATTTTACTTGAAGCAAGTAAAGCGATAGGTTTGGAAGTGAATCCCGAAAAGACGAAGTATATGATTATGTCTCTTGACCAGAATATTGTACGAATTGGAAACATAAAAGTTGGAGATTTATCCTTCAAAGAGGTTGAAAAATTCAAATATCTTGGAGCAATAGTAACAAATAAAAATGACACTCGGAAGGAAATTAAACGCAGAATGAATATAGCAAATGCTTGTTATTATTCGATTGAGAAGCTTTTGTCATCTATTCTACCGTCAAAAAATCTGAAAGAATTTATAAAACAGTTCTATTACCGATTGTTCTGTATGGTTGTGAAACTTGGACTCTCACTTTGAGAAAAGAACAGAGATTAAAGATATCTGAGAATAAGGTTCTTAGAAATATATTTGGGGCTAAGAGGGATGAAGTTACAGGAGAATGGAGAAAGTTACACAACGCAGAACTGCACGCATTGTTTTCTTCACCTGACATAATTAGGAACTTTAAGTCCAGACGTTTGAGATGGGCAGGGCATGTAGCACGTATGGGCGAATCCAGAAATGCATATAGAGTTTTTAGTCGGGAGACTAGAGGGGAAAAAGACCTTTTGGGTGGCCGAGACGTTGATGGGAGGATAATATTATAATGGATTTGAGGGAGATGGAATATGACGATAGAGACTGGATTAATCTTGCACAGGATAAGGACCGATGGCGGGCTAATGTGAGGGCGGTAATGAACCTGCGGGTTTCTTAAAGCCATTTGTAAGTAAGTAAGTAAGTATTAGTCTCCTTTCGAGGAGACAAAGAGGAAGGCAGAAAATAGGAAAGACTAGAGAATACTGTGTTTCCAGTGAAAGATCTGCCCTTGGGCAGAACACCATGAATGAATGAAACTCCTTTCTTTTCGACATCTTTACTATTGACTTTCTTCTCTTTCTGTCTCGTCTTCCTGTTTATACATATTCTCCTTTAAACTTTTTTTCATATCTTTCTTTTTTCTTTTAAAATTTCTTCAGTTCGTGTGAGAATTCTTTTCCTGTTTTCTTCGTTATGTTCAGTTCATAATTTTAGATCATTTCATGCCCCTGTTATTTAATTTCTCTCTCTCAGCACAGCCCTTCTCGTCCCAGAATCGACCGACTCGTCCCGACTTAATTTTCCGTGCGTTAATGCGATAGTTCCAATGCCTTCTTTTCGCGTTTTACTTCTGATTTTAATTCCTTTCCCCTACAATGTCTTTGTTCTCATTTTTCTCCTTTAGTTTCTTTCTCGGATTTTCGTTGGTTGCAAATTAAATTGTCTTGTTTGTCTCAAAGGAGTTTTTATCCAAGAATTTGAACTTTTGTTGTTACAGGGAATATACGACGGTATAGTTTCTTGATGATTTGTTCCGATAAAGTACATAGCAATTAGAAAATATTGTAGAGTGACAATCAATCAATCAATTTAGGGCATTTCAAAACCTAAGAGGTTTTTAGCCCCATTCAAGATATATCGCCATTCATCTCTGTTCTCTGCATCTTCTTGTCGTCCTCCCACTGTAGAAAGATTATCATATGCTTGGTCCTGCCAACGGAGACGAGGTCTACCAAGAGGTCTCGTCGAAAGCTTTTCGTAGAAGAGAGTCTTCATCACGTCGTAGAACGTGTCTAAGCCAACGTAATCATCGACTTTTTATTAAGGCACTATATCCGGATCTTTATAAATATCCCTTAGTTCCCTGTTGTTCAAAATTCTCCATGTGTTATTTTCTTGAATAGGACGAAAAATCTTCCTCAAGATTTTATTCTCAAAAGTAAAAAGGGATTTTGTTGTTTTTGTAGAGTCACAGTAGTTGAAAAATAGTTTTGTTACAAAATATATGTTAATGCCGGTTTTTTAGCAGTTTCCTAAGAAATGTAAAGAACATAATATTGTAATGCTAGTCAAGATCATTAAAGATAAATAACGTAAAACGAATCGTATACAAATTAATTAAGAATGAATATTGAAACAAAGAATAAATGATATTTTGCTTTGCATTATAGTAAGAAGTTTTGAAGATAATTTTATTATTTTAGAAACACTAAAAAAACACAAACTATAATAATGACAAATTATAAAACACATAGGTACTTGAAAGACCGACAATCGCTCGAGAAATGGAGGATGAGTACTCAAAAATATTTTATTTGGTTATGTTATTTTCCAAGATTGTAACTAAATCAAATTCACGCTGAAAACCTTGTGTTATGTTCCTATTCGGCTGCATTGTTGAAGTCTTCCATATTGTCATATTGTCAGGATGACTGCCACTGCTTTCTTTCTTCATAGTCGAGTACCATAGACTAGTGATTCCCAAAGTTTTCGAAGGTGTGACAAACTTTTGGGCGAGACTTCTGTATATGACACCCACCACCAAACTGGTAGAGTATTTAACCACATTTGAAAAATATACATCATTGTAAAATAGAAAACAATGATAATTTCACTTAAAATTAGCGGATACCATCCAAAGAACGGCCAAAATTAGAAGAATATAGTGCAACAATGACTCGAAATATTCATCATTTCTAATACTCTACTTTGCTGATTTTTTCGAACATTTTACACTTTGAATAGTAGTTTGCAAAGCCAAGATGTTAACATAATAACAACCAGGCATAAAATGAAATAAAGAAACGCGATTTCTGGTCGACATCACTTGACAAAAAGGAATATGGTGCGTTCCAGTGCATTAAAGAACTTGAGAAAATTTAGCTACGAAAGCATTCAACGGCAAATACTGAGTTCGTTTGCACAATTCGAAACAAGTTTTTGAGTATTTTCTGGAAGACACTATCATTCCACCAACATTCCATCAACCATCTTCAATAGTTAAAAATAGACTGTGGAAGTAGCCTACGCGTTTCCGATGCTATATGAGTTTCCGATGCTATTAGAATCGAATCCACGAATGCCATCCAGGCCAATTGTCGGACTTGGACATCGCATATTATAGAGCTCACAATGGGCCAACTAAGCCTAAGTACATGGATTTGTTCCAGGTTTGAGTCTTCAAAAGCCAATCAAAGCCAATCGAAGTTGGTTTTTAGTAGAATAATGATGCCCACGTGCATCAACGTCGGTTAGTGTAACCACCGGTTAAAATTGCCACCTAATTTGTGGTTTAACATTATTACGGTGCATCGACCTCGGTTAGGACTTAAGTAGGAGGTTAACCACGGTAATCTGTAACCGGCTATACTCGAGCGGTTAAAGGAGATAATCAGTGATTAATAGCCAAGTAAAACAAAATGGCGGCGGACAGATTCACAAGGTGACTATTTCGAAGACGATTATTATTGTACAGTACTTGAATTACTTGGATAGAGATGATGGTGAGCATGAAGTTTCTTTAGTGGAAATAGAGAATTCTTACGAGGAATTAGATGACAGAAAATGTCAGGAGGGATTTCGTTATCAAAATCTACAGTGTCATTTCTGCTGCAACAAATGGGTCACTTAAAATAACACAGAAACAATTGTATTTTGTCCTATGGATCGGCGGCTTATATTACAATTCTATGCAACTGATATTTTCTATATAATAATTATTAAGTCTATCAATACTTCAAACTCATTTGGCATATAATGATTTTTGCATTTAATATTCAATTTTGTTCGATTTAACCTAACAGCACTGGAAAAAAAAAATGCAACTCGCAAACATAACAGCGCCCAAAGGCAAACAAATGCAACGCGCAAATATTAGACACGTTCGTTTCCATGTAGAACGGAGTAAGCGCAGTCGTTTTCAGACGTTGACTATTATCTTTGCAGAGGAATGGATGTTTTCCTTTAGTCATTTTGTAGAAACAGTGTATCATCAAAGACTTTACTTTGGTTAAGTGAGGTGTCAGCTAACTATGTTTAAGTAATTGGTGATTATGAATGGTGCACAGAAATTACATTTTAACCACGGCTACTCTTTAACCGTCATTTCGTAACCTATGATTACTGCGTTTTTAACCGATGTTGATGCACTTCGCCATGAGAGTGTAATATGCTTCAAGGACTAAAACTTGAAGTGAATTATGAATAAATAATAATAATAATAATAATAATAATAATATAATAATAATAATAGTATCCATCATCATCATCATCATAATGTTACGTCAAGAATTGTATTCATTGATTCTCCTCACTTCAGTGCCTACACACCAAGCCACTACATTACAGTTACACCGGCTGTACCGTTGTTACCTGTAGAGATAAACTTGTGATAGAACCGTACAACAGCAAGGAGTGATTTCCATTTGAATGGTATTGTTCCCCGCTGTCCAAGAGTTTACCCGGACAATAATGAAGCGGTTGCCAGCAGTCTTGGAACATTCATATGGTAATGCTGTCTGACCAGAGCTTTATTTACAGCATCATTCTTGTGAAGCTCCTAAGCACTTCGTCCCCACCGCAACAATGTTATTCTCCAAGTTCTAAAATCACTCCACTTATCACACTGTGAAGATGTAAGCCAAGCCCACAGACTAAAGACTCGGCTGTGAAGTTCTTAAAGTTTTGTGAAAGCATAGTCACTTCTAAATATAATTCGTACAGAGAAAATGCTGAGTGAGATAGAGTATAACAAATAATATGTGATACGTAGGCCTAGCTTCATAACTGCAAAATGTAAGGCCCGATACTCTACAGTCTATACGAAGATGTGCATAGACTGAATAATACAAAAGAAAAAAGTGTATGTCCACTTTAGTTCCTCATAATCAGGCTTCGAGACTTTGGACCCGATACAATAAGTTTACTGTGCTTGTACTATAGGTTGTTGACTCCCTGCAGGTAACTAGAGATGTGTTGAGGTAACAACGTTGCTATTTAGAGTAGAGTATGTTAGTATGGGGAAACACACATATGTACATTCTGAAAGTAAATATACATTACACAATGATAATGTCAAAAGAATGTGAAAAGCATTTATTCTCCTGTCTTTTATAAGCATTTGTGTTTAATTATACACAGTGTTAATGGTGGAAAAAAGCATGTAGCAATTTTAATTTTTTCATTTATCCTATTGGTCGTCTGTAGGAAGTGCAGTTACAGTACAGAATTGCAATGTACCTACTACAAGATACATTCTCAGTGTCTCAAACGTAAATCTTTTTTTACATAAAATTAATTTCCACCTCTGTTTTACACGTTCAGTAACCAGTGTACTTGATGTCTCATTAATTCTCTGCATCATTTTCTAAATTAATTTGAGGACTTCCGGCATCTCTTGCTCTGACTTTTATAACCGTGTAATAGTTTCAGACACAGTTTGAAAATAGGTTTGTATGAAAACCAAATTATTCGTCAGAACCTTCAAATCCAGAGCGTTTTCCTTTGCGTATTTGTTGGCATTCATTCTACAGTACCCCCACCCACTGTACGCTTTACCACTCTACTCAGTACGTCGTTATGCAGATTTCCCACTCAACTGCTCTATTGGGTCCGAAGTCTCGAAGCCTGCTCATAATACAAATTTAGAGAGATAATATTGTGATGCTGCAGAAAGTCGATTTCAATCTTTTCACAGAAATATTCGTTTTTAACACGTTGACTGCCAGAGAGGACATCAGTGTGTCCATAAGCGTTCTTCTGACTCCCTTATAGGACACCGGTGTCTCTACAGAACTTTTATACCACACACAGGTACACCTGTTTATCAATACGCCAGAGCCAAGTTTCATCCTAAGGACTAAAGTACATAAAAACATGATGCTATTCAACTTGCTAAATTACTGATATCTAATAAATACCATCTGCTTGTTTGACTGCTTGTTCTAGTAACGATCCCTCCAAAACTATTGAATAAAAAAAATCATCCGGCAAATGAGACAAAAAATATTAATACTCTGTACAGTTTAGGGTTTTGGCCTATGCAGAAGAAATGACATAGAATGGCGATTTCCACCAACTTTTCATTTCTGAATGATTTAGGAAGATCTACTGATAAAATGAAATTATGCAGATAGACATTGACTAAATACATATTCTATCCAAAATTTCTACTGATAAACCTCATAGTTTGTACTTAAAAGACATGTGAACTACGTACTTTACCAATTAAAGTAACGCTTACCATTATGGAAGTAGAGAAAAATAATAAGTCTGTAGAATTAGCTGTTGTATTGATGAATAAATCCCCAGCGTTATTTATTATATTCAAAATTATTTGTTTTACACAAACAAAACACATAAACTAATAAAATACACGTAAATTATTCTGCATTATTTTTGACAAGTCTTAGAAAGTTAGTACCAAACATTGCTTTCAGATTGAATTCAACCAGGCATATACAATATATCTATTGCACTAGAATATTAAAGTCTATTCATATAAACAACTCACAGTACCCTATCCGCGTTTATGCATGGTTAACGTGAGACAGTCACTACATTACAATAACATCTACAGTAGAAATTATAGATGAAAAACGATCGAGAAAGCAAGACTAACAGCGCCCTCAAAGCCGAAAACCCGCACGACAATGTTCTATACGTCGCGTCATTGACGTAAAGACTGCTTGTGAGTGTTTCGGGACGTTGAGATTGATCACTCCCGAAGACCCGAACGTCAAGGAGCCTTGAATCGCCACAGTTGTATACCTGACTGAACTTTTATTTACTTTGGCAACTGTTATATATGTATAAACAATCAAGTAGCCTATTTTAAACATGATCTCTACCTTTCAGTATAATATATATTGTGATAATCCGTTCCCCAGTCTTTATTTAATTACTAGGCCCTTTTTAAAAGGCTAGGGATTTTCTTTTCTTATGTTTAAGATCAAGTGTGCAATCTTAAGTAAAAGGGAATTAACGTTATGTTTTATGTTCATAGAACACTTTTTATTGGGAAAATATAGTGCATCTCGTATGTAGCACATCGTATTAAACACAAGGATACTCTTAGTATTTGTTTTAATGACTATTGGGCCTAAAGCAGATTGGTATATATACGAGTAGGCCACTTGAATAATATTATTCATCTACATATCTCACGGCTTCGTTCATTTCCACATTTCTGGACTGCAACAGAATGATTGATGTAGACAATTCAATTATTTGAAGGGATATTGAAACATCCCAACATAGTGCATACAGTATATCGAAATAGTACATTGCAATACAAGCGTGGTAAGTGCAAATTTATTTGAGAACATTTTTTATATATATAAAACCATAGGTAATATCATATAATAGTCGGCCTTCTATGCTCGAGGTTGCGGGTTCGATCCCGGCCGAGGTCGATGGCATTTAAGTGTGTTTAAAAGCGACAGGTTCATGTCAGTAGATTTACTGGCATGTAAAAGAACTCCTGCGGGACAATAATTCCGGCACACCGGCTACGCTGATATAACCTCTGCAGTTGCGAACGTCGTTAAATAAACCATATTTATTTACAACTGATTTTCATTTCTATTTTATTCTACATACAGTATATGTTTTCTTAATTAGATTTCATTTTATACTAAATATTATACGCAACAAACGCCAGTCACGTGAGCTATGAATAACATTTTTATTTTGAAACTAATTGTCTGCTTGCTCGAGTAAAAGTCGGCACTCAGCAAGATCCAAACATTCTTTGTGTTATTTATTTATATTGATAATTAGTAACGTGTCACCTACCTACTTCTTTGAAACAACACAAAACTTTCTTTAATTTTATTCTATTACAACATTTTTCACATTCGCCGCCGAATAATAACAAATGAATGACACCTATCGACAAATAACAAACGGCGATCACACATGAAAATGTTAGCGTCCAAAAACAAACTATTCATTTAAATTAAAAATGATTAATAATAATTTACTTTTTATTAAGATCGGCCAAAATTAGTATGCAATACATGTGTTAAGTGCATAACAAAGTCACGGAAATAGAGAAAACTAGAATTCGTCTCGCCTTCTCTAAGTTTTCCTAGATTCTGTTATAATGAACTACCACGCTTGTATCGCAATGTACTATTTCGATATACTGTATGCACTATGTTGGGATGTTTCAATATCCCTTCAAATAATTGAATTGTCTACATCAATCATTCTGCTGTAGTCCAGAAATGTGGAAATGAACGAAGCCGTGAGATATGTAGATGAATAATATTATTCAAGTGGCCTACTCGTATATATACCAATCTGCTTTAGGCCCAATAGTCATTAAAACAAATACTGAGAGTATCCTTGTGTTTAATACGATGTGCTACATACGAGATGCACTATTAGATTCACAAAGCTGGTGGTAACTTGATGAGATAGTAAGAAATAATTTACTTGCTCGAGATACGTCTTGTGACGTAGAAGAAATACTTTCTGCATACAAATAGTTTTTTTTTTCTAAACATAAAAGAAGTATTTCTTTCGATAAATGAAAATGTATGCTGTTAAGTGTTGTAACAAATATAGAGACATGTCAGCATGTATTTTATTTGTTACTTTTATGCGTATGCGAAAATTCTTTTAGATTGCAAATTAAGAAGATTCTAATTGGAAATTAGTGTCTTTCTATATTATTTGCTTGTATTGTTTCTTGTTCTATGGCCATGGGCCATTGACCACACGACTGTAGGCCTACATATTTGTTATACTGGTTTGTTGACGTTTAAAGTTGCGTTACTACTCTTCATTCGGTAGAGATATAATCCAAACTCACACAACTTAATAATTTTGGTACCAACTTCCCAGTTCTATTTATGACTGACTTCCAATGTTCTGAGAGCTTTTCGATTCCACGTCGAAATAAATCTGGTGGGTTGGTTTTGAAGAAATCGTAAAGTAAATTTTGAAGATAAGCTCCTTTACTAAAGAAGTTCAACGGAGATTGTTGGATAGAGAGCGGAATAAATGGAAATGTGATGAAGCAAGCTCGAAAAAAATGTGAAAAAACCTCCCAAACAAGCTCTTGTATAACAGCTTTTGTAATGCTAGCAGCTGTGCTTATGAGGACAAGCATTTTCATGCTGCAGAATTATTTTATGTAGTCTTCTCTATCATTTTATTTTAATTACTGCTTCAAATCGAGTAAGGTGTTGGCAATAAATCCCAGCAGTGATGGTTGTATTCCTTGATAACAGTAACAGAATATGACGTCTTCTTTGTCCCACCTGATGCATAACATTAGCCTACTTGGATGGATACTAGTTCTATAAAAGTTGTTTCTTTCAGTTGAGGCTGATTCAACTCTTTTTATTTTTGATGTTGATGTAAAGACAACATTTTTCGTCTCCAGTGATAACCTGCGACAAAAATAATCGAAGTTGGTGTTGAGCTAACCGTGACGAGCAAGCAAATGAATAGAAATAGTAACACGTTGATTGTTGTTTTCGTTAAAAACGCACAGTACCCATATACCCAATTTTTGAACTTCACTTATTGACTGCAAATATCACACTATGTTTGACTGGTCATAATTCATCATATTTGCCAATTTCGAAGTTGATTGAAGTGGATCATCGTGAATTAAAGCGTTTAATCTTTCTTCATCAAAGTCGGGCAGCCTTCCTGAACGTAGAGAATCATACGAGTTAGAATGACCCTCTTTGAAACAAGGAGAGAGCCATTTTCGTGGTGTACTTTATCCGATGGCGTTCTGCTTATAAACGGCACAAATGTTTCCAGCTGTATCTGATATTGAAGTATTACTGAATGAAATCAAGATTTCCCGGATAATCGACAAATACAGGCTTGAATGAACATTCAAGGTCAAAATATCTATAAAAAAAGTACAAAATGACTTTTGCTCAGCTTAGTGTTAACCCTTCTCTAAAACTGGATAGAATACTTTAAATTACACACTGTAAGTACTTTATTAATTTGGAAATATCATATGAGCAGAACTTCATTTTAAAGTCAGGTCCGAAAGTCTTGTCATCCCCCTTATTTGTATGTTGATGTACATCCATTTTGAACATGTCGTAGCAGACGTGAGACAATGGTTGATACTTTACGTCCCAGCTTGTTTAGTGATCCAGAACATCAGTATGGGCACCATCGTTGTCGGGCACAAAATGATGCGGCGCCATGTCCTGTGTGAAATTTTCCGCAGCAAAGGCTGTGCGATTTCCCTTTGGGGAATAATTAAGCAGCATGTCTCGAAACATTGATACCAGACAATTGAAGAATTGAAGCAAGCTGTTAGGGAGGCATTCAGGGAAATCACACCGCCTTAGCTGCGGAAAATTTCACACAGGACATGGCGCCGCATCATTTTGTGCCGCGACAATGATGGTGCCATACTGATGTTCTGGATCACTAAACAAGCTGGAACGTGAAGTATCAACTATTGTCACACATCTGCTATGACATGTTCAAAATGGATGCACATCAACATACAAGCAAAGAGGGGGAGGAATGACAAGACTTTCGGACCTTACCGTAGTTTATAAAAAGAACGAACAAAACTAGAAGACAATATGAAATCTGGCCCGTATGATGCTTCGCATTATATTTTCCCAATAAAAAGTGTTCTATGAACAGAGAATTTTGCTTCTTTACCCAAGAGAAAACTAATTCTCTGAAATAAAGTTTCTTTGTTGAAACTTAATTAATATTTTGAAGTACTGGTACACCTGCATTATAAATTAAAACCTGTATAATTTGTTTCTCTTGAGACGACATATTGTAACTTTCGATTTCCAATAAAGATTCAGAGCTTCCAGCAAGTTAAAGCGCCTGGTTTATTGAGCTAAATCGGAAGGTATGCTCTGTCAAATTAAAACTTTGTGCTTTTGCTCCTGTCGTACAAACCTAATTATGGAAAGTTATGCTTCTGTAGCATACAACTACTGGTAGTTTAACTTTACAATATAGTAGCCAATAGAAGAAGAATATGTTGTTATAGTTTTTATCTCCCTTTAAGCGAAAGACTTCTTACGAAAGAACACAATTTCCTACCTCTACGTTTATATTAACAGTACCTTCATCACCTGTAACAATCATTACCTACAATTGCTGCTACTATTGTAGGGCCACGTTTAGTAGCTACTTCCAAGAGCGGAGAAGTGGGGCTAGGGGAAGCTAACCTCGCGACCTATTAGTGCGATATGCCGATCTGAGATAGCATTCTGTATCATCCGTTCAAAAACATTACCGCTCCATAGTCTGTACAGAACTTTTATTAAAGCTCTGTCTCTGTGCAACGTTACAGTTTGCAAGGAAGAGAAATAGTTATTTTTTTTTAATATTAATGCTAAAAACCATGAGGTTTCTTCGGAAGATATTACAATATCGAAGATTCATTCGAGAACGACCGAATATTATAGATTGGCGTTGCAGGAATATCACAAAAGTTAAACGCTTTAGAGTAGAACAAAGACAAATTATCTCTATGAGTCTTCGATAGACGCCGATTTTATTTTCAAAATTGGTGGCAGAAAAGAAAAGATGTTAGAAGAAAACAAGTCCAAAAGGCTTATAATAGTAGATATAGATTTCGAAACTAAATTTCTTCATGGTGGTCTTCTCATTTATAAATGTGGCTCAATTTCTGTTGACTACCACCAAGAAATGAACTCCACCAGCTTCGAGAAATGGTTGAGGGAGCGACTAACACCAAACTTGCCACCTGCCTCTATAACAGTGCTAGTCTACTATGGACGAAATAATTTGAGTAAGTGGTGATGATGGAAGTGGTAGTGATGATGGCGGTGGTGATAGTGGAATGAAAGTGCTAGTGCTAGTGAAAACTCTATCTTAGCTATGCCTTTGTAGTGAAAAGCACATTGTTTTATATTTTATGTGAGCATAATAACATTTATATACAAGTTAGACTGTTGTATATAAATGTACTTGGGTGTACTATAAGCAGTAATATGAGCTGTTGTCAGGAAGTCAAGAGGAGGATAGCAATGGCAAAGAAAAGCTTTTAATAGAAAAAAATGAGTATCTTCTGCGGACCTCTGGAAAAAGAACTAAATAAAAGACTAGTGAAGTGGCAATGCATGAGGCAGAAACATGGACATTACGACGAAGTGAAGAGAAGAGACTAGAAGCATTTGATATAGAGATATGGAGAACAATGGAGCGTGTGAAATGGAAGCTGTGCTGGAAAGACTGGGTGAAGAAAGAATAATGCTGAAGCTGATCAGGAAGAGAAAAACGAACTGACAAGAAGAAACTGCCTATTTAAAATATGTACTGGAAGGAATAGTGAAGGGAAGAAAAGTTCGAGGCAGAATAAGATCTCAGATGATAGTTAACATTAAGATACATGGATCATATGCGGAGGCTAAGAGGAAGGCAGAAAGTAGTGTAGATCTGAGATTGCTGGGTTTTCATTGAGGGACGTGGTCTTGGGCAGAAAACTAAATATATGTATAATTTAAAAATGACATTTAACTGCTAATTCACACAATATTCAACTTGGATAGTCTATGTCTACATTACTTTACATTGCTTAAACTTCAGTAATGTCGTAAGGAAGTGTGCAGTACATAGCACTTGGCAATGAGCTTATAATCATAAATATGGACTTGCCACTACATCCATAAGCGTAGTCTTCTTCTCCTTATCGAAATTCTAATATATTGTACTGCAGATATAGAGCAAATGTTTTTTATACGCTAGTACCAACTATAATAGAATGTAGTGAAAACATCTCGCTTATCGCGATTACGTCATAATCAGGACTATGGAGTTCAGCTCGCTACTAAACGCGGCCTTACAATACTATAACTGTCATTTATTTATTTATTTATTTATTTATTTATTTATTTATTTATTAACCTTGTAGAGATAAGGTCACCAGGCCTTCTCTTCCCCTCTACCAGGGGATTACAACTGAATATTAAGAATACAATTACAATTATAATTACAATTAATATTAAATTTACAAATACAATAAAAGTCATAGTACTAAAAGATTAACTGATGAATAAATGCTAGATAGTTTATTGTAAAAGTTAAGAAGAGAGAACATTTTTTTATTAATTAAGTAAAAATTAAACCTACTCTACGTAGTAAGAAAATGCTTAATAAGTTTGCTTTTGAGCGCTACTAAATTCCGACAGTCTCTGGTGTCACTGGGTAAGGTATTCCTTGCCCTATTATCACGACTCTTACGAAATCTACTACTTTATATCCACTACGTCATAACAACATTGGCGAGGATGACTCCATAATAACCAGGAAAATGGCAAAGGTTGTCGATGTTGACGAATACGCGACAATATTAATATTGCTACTGGTGGTCTTGACGACGAGGATGTTGGATATAACACGACAAAGTTGTCAGAGACAAAGACTGACGACAACACTGATGTCAATGACAATTATATTGATGACAATGATGGCAAACATGATAACAATGAACACATAATAACAGCGACGATATTGATGACTATTAATGATGGGAAAGATAAAGCTGATGCAAATGGTGATAATAATGATAATTATGAAGATAATGACGACTTTTTATTTATTGAATTTCGCTTATAATAGCTGCAATTTCGATTTAGGTGGCCGGTATGCTAGGAATGTGTACTCTGACTAATTGTTAGCCTGTCAGTTAAGACCTAACACAGTCATTCGGTGTTAAATATTTCGTAGTTACATGAATTCTGTTTCAGAGTGTTGAGTGGCATTTTACTATGAGTGAGGACGATGTAGTGTGGTCGGAACGGGAACTGAGCTACGTGACGATTCTGGAGTTCAATTTGTTTCCCAATAAAAGTACAGACTTTTTTTACTAGGATCTCTGAGGCCGATCTCGTTTAAATTTCCCTGTGAGCGTGCGAATCGGTGACCTGACAGTGAGCAAACGCAACCGCCCGGATTCCTCGTTAAATATTAAAACGTTTCCGCCAAGTCCGGTCCAGCGCTGGGCACCCTCGCTCCGGGGTGAATTAATGCGCGGGGCTGTATTTATTTAATTACTTATTAATGATTCTGTTGAGTGTTCAGAGGGGAATTGAAGACTAAGATTTTTATTCTAATTTCATTGAGCATCGCCATCACTACTACCGCGATTCTATTTCATCTGTTTTTAGATCCACGTTGTCCATTATCTTGAAATGAATTTCTTCCACCTGTCTATTAATGTAAAGCAGCCGTGGTGAAAATGTGACTCACGAGCACATTGTGGCTCGCAATGATAGCTGTGCATTTCTCTTACTTCCTACCTCCCCCAACTCCCACCCTCTCACTCACTGGAGTCAAACTCCATTCCATTAGTATTTGTCTCTGACCTGCGAGTGGCGTCGTCGCAATGTCTCTCTCGAAACCATGTACCTCTACAAAAACGAAAGTTTCAAGTAGGATGGGAGGACGCATTTTTTTGCTGCCAATATGATGAGAATATTAAATGTATGATTTGTTCACAAGCATTACTAGGAAAACGGTTGTATAACATAAAACGGCATTATATTACATGTCACTCATGAAACATTAAAAAGTTATTATTATTATTATTATTATTATTATTATTATTATTATTATATCATCATCATCATCATCATCATCATCTCCGTACGTCGATCCTTTTTCAGCAGAAGTACGAATAATGCGGTTAGCTCACAGATCTACAATGTGATGTTAAATGAAAGCTAGATGTTTGGACTTGACAAATGTTGAACTTTTCAAATCTTTGCCAAAAAATAAATATCCGAAAGTTCGTTCTTTCGCTTGCTCTGTTGAAGCCATGTTCATTACAACTTACGTTTGTGAAAAATTATTTTCAACAATGAAAATGGTAAAAACTATATTATATCACGACTGACAGACAACTGATCAACTACGACTGGCAGCGACATAATCCCTGATTATGAAACTCTGTTTAGAGACATTCTGAAGTCAGTTAATAGGTTGTGATAATGTGTCCTATGTTTTCTTGTTCATTTCTTTATTCGTTACACGTACTAAACATTAGTTTGTAATCTTATACTGTATAAAATTATATTTAAGTGCTTGACGTAAGGAAAATGAAAATCCGTTAATAAGTCAGACAGTTGCTTCACTTCCCCTTCGGGTGTCCGCCCCCCTCCATAGGTGCTATGCACGTTGCAGGTTACACAGTTGCTCGGCGCACGATCACATTTTCGCCACGGCTGACGTAAAGCAATATTGGCCAATTTGTGGAAAGTAAACAAATAGAAAAGTTTGAATATGTGAGGAGAATGGCTGAAAATACTTGATTACCAAAGAGGAGTTACAACTGGGTCACAAGAGGGAATTAAGGAAGAAGAAGAAGACCTGAGGAAACATGGCTGTAGGGTGTTGTTAGCATGATGGAAGCGAGAGTATTACAGGATTGTGACTGGGAGATAGAAATGAAAGGAGGAAAAAAACTTTCAAAATTAAATAAAAATTGGGCACAGAAAGATGTAGACCTTCTTACATTTAAAAACATGTATGTTTTTTTGTGTATGTGCGTGTGTGTGTGTGTGTGTGTGTGCATGCGCGCGTGCGTTATTGTAAAATGATATATTTTATGGGGATTATCTTCCTCCCTGGTCATGCTGGTTTAAGGTGGACGTATCATGTCAGCTTCCAGTTCGTCGATAAAATTAAAATAATGAAAAGCAGTGCAGATCTAATAAACGACGGAAAAAAACCGCGAGTTAAGACCATTTTTTAAATTACTGTTAGTAATATATCTAGTGGAGTATTTGAAATCATTTTTAAATACTTCTTGGAATAGGATTAAAGTACAATGGAAATTGAATACCAGGCAAGTTGTAGGAAAGTCATATCCACACTGATCATATTCTTTGTTAAGAAAATTCATTGTTCATAGTTTTCTGCCAAAGGGCAGATTCTTCATAGTGAATCCAGCATAGTCCAGTCTTTTCTCTTCTCCGCCTTCATCTTAGTCTCCTCATACGATTCATATATCTTAATAAAAAAGTAAATAAATTAAATTTGTTATAATCTGACAATAGAACTGTGAGAACGGTGTAACCAAAAGTATGGAATTAGCCTACTCGTCTTGAATGAGTGGAACTGCATATAGATGAAATAAATTAAGTAATACATAACATCTAGAATAAGCATGATGATTTAATTTATTATAACAACAATTATTATTCAGGATGCAGTAAATAAAATTATCATTTACTAGGAGGAACCTCATCATTTATAACCGAAAGAGATATTGGAGAAAACTGATAATGCTTTCGGAAGTTACTTTGCAAATTTAGATCCTCATTAACATCCTAACTCTGAGTATTCAGAAGACAATGAAAAATATACGGCACCTGGGGAATCAACTCAAGAAAGTGGAAGTAGATGGAGAAAAGGGAATCCAAGCAAATTGAAACGCAATGGGAAAAAAATCAATGTAGGGATATCTTGACATATAAAATAAAAAAATCATAAGATGCTAAAATTCCTAAAACCTCTAAATTGTAACTTGTGTGTATTTAAGTGCATTGAAAACATTTCTGAAGAGCGACGAATGGAGGTTTGTTCAATCCATTATAAGGCAGAAAGACTTCATTCTTCATTGAGTCATCAGCAGCACTTCAGGAAGGAGGAGGAATCGTAAGAATCTTGACAAGGGCCACGTTTTTACGATGCCTTCTCCTCTGTGTTTGGAAGCAGTCAAAATTGCCTTGCTTCTGGTACACAGTGTTTTCAGAAAAAAAATATATTCTTAAACTCTGAACCTTCGCTTTGAAAGAAATACTTCAACATACAGCAAGTGGCAAATCTGTTGGTGAAAAGGAAATCCAAAGATGAGGATGGTGATGTTGTTAATTGGCTCAAAGTAAAGTCTTTCAATTACACGAAAGAAGAATCTTGGGTTCTGCAATATAAGTGTGGGTATTCTGATGAATATAGAGCAATCAAAATTCGTAGAGAGGGACGACCATTTGTTTGTCCAAAACAAGCGCTAGCAAAGTACTCAAATTCATCGCCAATAAGCTCAGCAAAGAAGAATAATTTTCTAAAAGTTTGTCGAGTAAGTATCATTCCTAAACAGTTGCATTGCTGGTACAATACTCTGCCAACATGTGACACTATAGTTGATAAGTTTCCAGTACCTGCTATGGATGACAGTGGAAATGATAAGTGATGATTCCGAAGATGACTTTTAGGGAGCTTGTGATTTAATCTCTAAAAAAAATATCGATCATTTAACGCACTCTTAATATCATGAAGTTCAAAATCTGTGAATATATAGTTTCATTCAATTCAGCCCTAGCTGTTTTAAAACAATAATATACTCTGCAAAATATGCTAATATGTAGCTTAATGCATGTATTATTTAACAAGAAAGAGTAAATGAGTTTAAATTCAAAACCAGATTTTTCATAAACATTCAAACTTTCAACTTGATTTATCTCAATACTACCTATTTGGATTTAATACTTTTCCTTGTCAGCCCACGATATGATATTTCTGTGCAGGATTTTGCATTATTATATGACGAAGGATGGGTCGAGCGGAGAATCCTATTACTTGCGTGTTTACTGGCTTAATAAATTGAATTGAATGGAATTGAATTCTTCTGCTTCTATCATTCATGTATACGTAGTTCATAATATGGAATACTATTGTAAATGACTTTGGTTGTAATTCTAAATGTACTCATTATTTCTTTACAGATGATGTAGTTCGTAACGATGAATGTAATATGATACAAATAAATGAAATTCGTTACACGATAATAGTATGCGTTATTATCTTCATTTTGTTATTTATTTAATATTCTACAGTACTTGCAAAACAGTGTTGTTAAGTATTATATATTTTTCTTTGGATAAATTCACGAAATGACAACTTTCTATCATAATTACCTACGATATAATTTTCCATCAAGCCAGTGCGTATGTCCGCTTCCGTTTCTACTACGTTAAGGCGCTCTTGTCGTAAAATAAATCGAGGAGAGCCTGCTCGTAGGGAACCATTCATACAAGGATCGTTGTCACTCAACCGTTTGGAGTATTATTCATTACAGATGATGTTCAGAGTGGCCACTTCCCTGTTCTACAAAGTGCTGACACAGGGCACATGTTTACCCCTGCACTCGGCCAAGATTGCTTGCTGTGTTACCAATGGTGTTCGGTATTCAACAATTTATGGAAAGTTATCGACTTCTTTTGGCAGATATAGGACATTCATTCATTCATTCATTCATTCATTCATTGCCCAACGGAAAGTCTTTCACTGCAAACTCAGCATTCTCCATTCTTCCTTCTTTTCTGTCTTCCTCTTAGTCTCCGCATACGATCCAATATGAGTATTATAATGTTGTCTATCATTTGATATCTTCTTCTGCCCCGAAACTTTTGTCACGTTGACAGTTCCTTCCTGTGGATCCTTCAGTAGGCAGTTTATTTTAACCAGTGAATGAGCCAATTTCTTTTTCTCTCCCTGATTTATCATTTTCAGCATTTTTTCTTTTCTAACACAGCTTCCTTTATTGTATCTACATTTCATAGTCTCCATATCCACATTTCAAATGCTTCCAGTCGGTTTTCTTCAGTCTTCGTAATGTCCACGTTTCTGCACCATACAGTGCCACACTCCACACAAAGCACTTCACTAGACTCTTCCGTACTTCTTTTTACAGAAGATGCTCCTTTTTCTATTAAAATCTTCCTTTCCTATTGCTATCCTCCTTTTGATTTCCTGGTAGCAGCTCATGTTACTAGCTATAGAATATGAAGAGTCCACTGCAAGAATGATGGATGTCACTTTATTGTCGAAAATGAACCAAGACTGTCAATGCATAGCTTAAGACATATAGAATATACATATAGAGTTATATGGCATTGACACTGATAGTCATTGTCCAGTAATGATCGGAAAATCACAGTTAAGCTTTGAGCACTAAGCATTTCAACTTTCAATTGCTTCTCCTGCAAAATGTATTCCAAATGACATCCATCGTTCTTGCAGTGGCCTCTTCATATGAGAAATTTCTTTAAAACTGTCTATCTGCAACAGATAGAGTCAATGTGATTAAGATATAACGAACAGGTAGCCTACCGGATTGGACCTTTGTTGCTAAACTATAAGGGCCGTATTCATAGACATTTTTAGCGCGGGCTTCCGGTGGGTTATCAGCGTTTTTCGTATTCATAAACCAGTGTTAGCGATAGGATATGATTTGAATTCTGTACTAGTAACCAGTGGATAGCCGGGGCTAGCTTAGTACGCTCGTAGCGCGTGCTGCGAAATATCTATGAATACCACCCTCAGCGTCCTATTGATATTCGTCGTTGTCTGTATTTCCTGATTATTAGGAACCTAAAAAATATACATTTGTTATCTTTGTGATTTATAACAAATCCGTAGGTTTCCTATTTATCTCACATCTACCTCTGAGTCATTGTAAACATAAAGGACCAAGTCAACCATAAATACTCCAAAATGCAAACGAATATTCTTTTGTTTCATCCTGTATCTTGGCTTGACGCTACGAGGTCTGGACCCGGGACGGAACAATATACTGCATTTATGCACGCGTTGGCCCATTGTGCGCTCTATATATGTGATGATTGTCCAAGTCCGACAGCTGGCCTATGGGTGACATTTGCGGATCCGAAGCTAGAATCCTGCCTCAGCCACTGATTGAGCCAGGTTCCATTTCGCGGATAAGTAGCCTCATAAGCCCCAAGGACCCAGAACCCCTGATCATCCAAAGCTTACAGGGGAGGGGCATCCTGCCTCAATTCCTGATAAATCGAGGTTCGAACCGCACACGAATAGCCTGATAAGCCTCAGGGGCACCGAGTTCCAAAGTCTTTTCCTATATTATCATCGAAAACTTGTACTATTCCCAGGACTTCACTCAGGCCTCTTTTTAATATTGCAGATGATAATATGGAATGAGAAAGGGGTTGAGAGTCTTGGTAGAATGCACCAAGAGAAGTCCTTTTGTCCGGGGATCGAACCGGGGCCGCTTGAACAGAAGATGTGCGATAGTACAGTGATAGACATTTTTAGACCGTTAGCCGTTCTACAGTGATCGCAGCAAATCCATCTAGCTCATTCATTCCGTATGTTAGTTTGTCTCAGATCTTCCTGACTACTGTTCAGTAGTGGCTTGTATACAGGGTGGAAGATAACCTTTTACAATCCTTCACACACACACAACAGATCATGTCATTTGGGAACGTTTTGTCAAATAATATTTTTTATACGACCAATAGTTTTTGTAATATTTCGAGAAAACGAATGTTGCAATATTGCAACGTTGTAACAGTAGCAGTGTTTATTCCGCGAGATCATTGCATCCCAGCATACTGAATGCCGCCCCAATCACTTACTTGGCAAGGGTTTTGAGAGACTGTACACACATACTGTTTTGTAAACAAAAACATCTGTTGATAATGCAGTTAAATTAGTACATTATGCAACGAGCCTATAATGGTAGTTCATACGAGCGTCTTAATTACCATTATAGGCAAGTTTCATACGACTTTTCATGCTCGACCATATTTCTAACTTGAATTTATTGATAAGTAGGCTATTCATGTTATTCTTATCTTACTGGGGAGCGGAACTGACCTCGTTCAATATCTCGTAAATTGTGAGACGTGCGCAGACGCGAAAGTATTGAGTTTTTCCTACAAACAAATGTCATTGACCTTGATATAATCTAGACTCTAGAGAGTAAAATAAAGATTAATCTTGATATAACCTTGAAATTGATTTAGACATTGAAAAACGAGATGACAAATTGAATTTATTTGAATATCATTTACAATTAACGCTAATTATTACAGTAAAAGAACATAACCTTCTGCGACAGTATTGGATTTCCAGCCTCCGTGACGTTTCGCTAGTTGTCTTTCGATTGCATATCCGAGAATAATCGATACTTCCGCTTTCATATTACTATAACTGTGTTTTCTGATTGGTGGAACACCTGAACTTTAATGAATAGATGTACTTTAACGAGGTCCATTAAAGGGCAGCTACCAGGTGTATAATTACTACATTTCGGCATGGTCGAGCATAAAAAAAATTTATGTAATCGTAACATGTTAATTCCATGAACAGTGTTATTTCTTATCTACGATGAAACGTTCGTTATTGTATCGTTTCAGCACTAAATTTAGTACGAACAAACACGTAGTTTCCGTTACATTTAAGGCAGATTTCATCAATAGTACAGAAGAATGAAAAATTATGCATAAAACAAAATTAATCCTTTATATATAGTATTATTTACATTGAGGATGACACAGTTGATGTCACTCCAACTCAATTACAATACAATGTTTGGAAGAAATAAACAACTTTGAAAAAATTGACTACGCCAACCGCAAGGAATTCCTTAATGGAATGCTAAAGTGATTAAATATTGTAATTAATACAGGTGAAGCTGCTCAAAATAATGTTATTAACAACTCTATGTATTACAAAACAGGTCACACTGCTATATTAAAAATGTGTTTCACTTCATTAATATGGACACTTTGTGACTTTTTTTTCAAAATTTCACTGTTCACTTTTTTTCCGTTATCAGTATCTTGGCCTTAGTGAAGAAAGCAGAAGTTCGCAAGGACTGTGATTAAATCCCAACTCTTTATTTTCACTGAAACTTGAGCAGTAATTAAAAAATGACGTAATAGTAGAGCTACGCGTATTAGTATGGTTGATACACAGAACATCTGTATCTTACTCTGAATCTCAATAGAAAATAATATGTCCCTCTGAAGTAGGCTACGGTTTATACAGGGACATCATTTTATTTTTACTTCAGTGTTTATTGCACCTGAGTTTTTGAGAGTACTTCACTCCCACCCCTTCTATTAATGAAGTTCCAACTGTCTTCCACACAGAACCAAGGCCGCATATAGTAAGCAGTACTGAGTTAGTGAGTATAGTACGTTCCAGAAATATGTTCCCGTTTTCCAGTGACGAAAACTTTCAATATTGAATCATATTTTCGCGCAGGTACTGTCGTCCGTTTGCCTACGTCGCAGCCCGATTTCCCCACCTGCTTCTGCTCGCCTCACTGTAGTGGCTGGGCTATCTTAGCTCTTTTCTGAAAACATTAATTTCTGTTAGAAATTGGACGTCTACGTAATATTATACAACTGTTTAAAACAACTTAAAAGGGCCTCGTTAAGTAATTAACTGTCACGTGATTTCTCCCCTTTCTACGATCCTGCGATATAACCACTTGGACGGACTGTCAATAGCATGCCTGAGTAATTTTATCTGTGCGGGTCGGGCAGAAGTGAAGATTGAATTTACAGTACGTAAGGTACTCTTTTATAGAGTAGGTACAGAATTATTTCATCATGAATTACTAGTACGAAGGACGAAACTGGTAATTGGAATTAGATGCAATAGTCTTTAGTGCGATAATATGCACAAAAGAACTGTATTGAAATGAACGAACACCATTTTCAAAAATGTGTTTAAATATTCATATTATGATTATGTTTCATTGTAATTTCATTCTCAATATTGTGTGCTGTAGACAGTAAAATATACACTGCATAATGATTGCGTTCGCATGGATAGCTCAGTTCGTGAGCAAAAACACTTATCGTTAATACAGTACTGTATTTTAATTAAACATAAACCTAATGAAAATGATCAAACTCAAAATTACGATATTTCCTAGTTTACGTAAATGGATGAACTACTTTTCTTCCCTCTTATACCTAGTAAAGTGATTTGTTTGTATTTTACGCCAGTAACATCGAACTCCAGTCGTGGAAGGGGGTAGCAAACGGTGTTTCCGGTTCTCAAACGTTAATCCAAAGGTATTGCCAGGTTAATATTAAAAATGTTGGTAAAAATAAAATGATGTCCCTGTACAAGCTGAGCGACAACTGTGACTACAGTATTTAATCAAACAGACGAAGTGTCTTTTTTGGACAATATTGTTAAACATTTTGCTTCTAACGAGGTTTTACAAAATTATCATGTTTGTGAAGTAGAATGTAACGTATGTTGGTAGAAATCGATTGTAATCCCCTGAACACGAGATATAGATACAGTGAAATCCTCATGGTGTTAAGGGCCTTCACCGATGACGTCATATTGACAGCATACAGATGTCTCTACCGTAGACAGCATTATTTGTATAGCATCAAAACTGCTATCTAACAGTTGCTTAGACTACGTTCGGCTGCCTCGACAGATTGACAAGTCTGCGCAATGAAACTCTTTTCGTTCTTTAAATACCATTCTCCGTTATTATGCAATTTGATGGATGTTAAGTCGTTATGTAAAATATGAAGAGGTTTAAAAGGTTGTTTTTAACATGCTGCTGCGAACTGTTTGAAAGTCATCTGCGTAGTTAGTACATATGTTCAAATATATTAACTCCAAAAGAAGGTTTATTAAATGCCAAAGAGCGTGCTTACAAAACGTTTCGTTTTATAGAGTCTTGGTTTTAATTACTTCTTTCAAATGTTGTTCTGAATATGTTTCATCTTTGGTAATGATTCTGTCAGGCGAGGTTTTAGTGAACTCAACTTCGTGTAATTACATAGAGTTGTAAATATAAATTGCTTACTTTGAAAACGACATGTGAAAAGGTCAAAGAATGAAACCAACTAAATTATTGAAGTCTGCAAAGCACTTTCATCTTTGTAATTGCGTTGTACGTAGTTGAGTGTATAATGGAAATGAAATGTAACTAGAAATTGGCTTTTTCGAAAGATATGAAAGGCTGGAGTGTGATGTGATTGTATTAATACAACTTTCAGACATTTCAACACTGCAAACACGTTTACAAACGCGAGAAATAGTCACATGAATTGTAGCTAGACTCATTGTGAATATAACGTAGGAAATAAATTGAACAAATGAGTTACCTTTCAGTTTCTTTCGACGAAAAATATTCTTAAAGTCATCAGTACTTCTGGAGAAACGTACGAAAGAAGAAATATTAAATTAGTTGTGTATGGATGTATGAATATATATGTTTGTCCTTAAGCAATGTACCTTTTGGTGGGGCGGCACTTCACATTATTAGTATACAGTGCCGTCTCCCCGTTTTACACGCCTCTAGTACAAGTCATTTAGGTCAATACTTATTTTTAATTTATTATTGCAATTCTTCCACTAGTCTTTTCTTGTCCGTCATCAATTCTTCCACTACTTTACTGCTCACCCATTATTATACCAAACATTCTATACTTCTAATTCCCTACATCTCTAACTATTTTCACTTTACACTGCTAACTTTTCCACATTGCTACTTTACTTTAGATCTTAGTTTTCTTTTCTCACGATTTATTGCCCCTCCACACCATTTCCTTAAGTCATACTACTTTTTCACCTTGTTTACCCCTCTTCTTTCATCACTGGTCTCTGAACTATCACCTACTTGCATTACTCTACTTCTCGTCAGCCTCGATTTAGGTCTTAGTTCCTTCACCCGCTTCTGAATTGCTCCCATCTGATGATGTCCAATATTTCCATTCGCTTGCACTGAGGTCTTGTTCTGCTGTGCTTGCTGAATATCAGTTCGCGTTACTCCTGTTTCTTCTTCAGATGACGTCACTGCCTGCTTCCTAGAAATTTTCACTGCGTTTAACCCGTTTGCATTTGTCTCGCGGCTCTCGCGTACACTCATCATACTCATGGCACTAACCTCGCCTTTAAATATGATATTCTTGATTTTTATTTCAAAATTTGTTTGTTCCTTTGCTTTTCTTCTGAACCTACAATCGGGCCCTTCAACGTTACTAGACACTCCTCTACACTAAAAACCAAATTGTTTATCTTAATTTTGCCCTTGATAAGTTTCGCGAATTGTACATTTCTTCGTGTTTCTTTAAGAAAAAGGATTAAAACTCTTCTTATACTTGTCCCTTCGTAGCTCCAGTAGTTATCTATTCTGATCGTTGTGTTCCCTAGCATCCTTCTATTCTTCATAATCCTCTCCTTCGTAACAAAACTCTTAAATTTCACTAATATTTGCCTGACTTGTGCTGAATTTCGTATTTGCTTTTTCCCTACTTTAAATCCTTCCTATTCTTCTCCATCGCTCACGTTCATAACAAAACATTCCCAACACACTCCTAATATCTTCTCATATGTATCGATACTCTGTTCTCTATCTTTTTCTTCTGTCCCGAAAAATAACAAGTTTTCTCTCCTCTTTTCCTCCTCTAAGTGATTTCATTTGCTTTTCAGAATTTCGTTTTCCAGTTGAATTTCTTCCATCTTCTTTCTTAGCTCTGCCATGCTCTCCTTCATTTCCATTAGGTCTTGTTTCACTGTACTGTCCTCCATTTTACTATTACGCACACTTATTCACCGGTTTAACACAGGTCAACGCCTCTACAACACGTTACTATCCCGACTTGCACAAAGCGAACCGACTTTCTCTGCAAGTTGCTTAAGACCAAATATTAAATTCATAGTCATATTTTATTAGAAACATAGCTCTATGGTTACTGCTTACGGATCATGTAGCATTGTTCATGTCGATGCAACTGAAAATATTTTCCGATGAATAGCCGTATATCGGAACATTTATGTTTCTTTATTACATATATTTCAAATGTTCGTATTAACTCAAAATGGAGAATGAAAATTTTATAAAGATCTAAACTGCGAGAAGGAACAAGTGGAGGAAATGAGTAAAAGAAATTATGATAATATCGCGAAGGAGTGCAGAAGAACATAAATGACGTTGACAATGTTGTACCCGAAAATAAATTAAATAGGTTTTCCAAATAGAAACCATACAAATATATTTTAAGACAATCAGTGGTGGTCAACACAAAAGGTTTGACAATAGACCTAACTTGTAAATCACACAGCGTGAAATGAGAGGCTGATATCTTCACAAGAGTGAAGACGAAATGATCCAGAGGTCAATCCTTGAGACGGATAATTAATTTTTCTATGGCTGGTCACGATATATACAGGCTGTTTCCGAAGTGGTGTTACAAACTTTCAGGGTTGATGGCGAAGGGCACATGTATCAATTTTAGATAAGGAACCCTGGTCCGGAAATGACTGAGTCGAAAGTTATAAGCAAAAATAGTTGTGTGGAAATGGAATTGTAATTTGGCACCACGTGCCCACTTTCCCTTAACCTTTAGAACAGTCGTGGAAAGATGTTATAGGTCGGATGTCCCCTACGTGGGTATTTGAACCGATACGATCTGTGACCTTGTGTACTGTTCCCATTGGCTCATCCGTATTCGAAAATCAGGTCTGCTTATTCCGCTCTCGTGTACTCCTCCATTTCACTAGGACTGATCGACTGGACACTGCAGCTTGTACATATACATTGCTGTCTACAGATGTGCATATCAGAACCGACCATGTCCGTTACACATTACGCTATCTGCATTGCTTTAGTGTAGTTTCCTGTCCCCATCCCTCAGACAGCGCACTGAATTGAATACTGTAAGTAGACAACGTAAACAACGTCAGATGAATACAGTAGGTGTAAGATGTACAGATAAATACACTTAAATAATATAATAGTAAAATTATTTCATTTCCACAGAACTATTTTTGCTTGTAACTTTCGACTCGGTCATTTCCGGACCATGTGCCCTTCGCCATCATCCCTGAAAGTTTGTAACACCACCTCGGAAACACCCTATAAAACCGACCATCAGCACATTCTCTTCTGAAGTACCATCTCCCGTAACTCGAATTTCTTCTCCGTAAGAGTTCAAATTTGTATTATAGTTAAAGAATAAAGAGGTGTTATAATAATGGATTATAATCAACAGTAATAATAATGGCAATAAATAACGTTTCCAACAAAGCAGAACAAAATCGTCGTTTTTAAAGAGATTTAAGAGCCAAGAAGGTAATAATTACACCATGCTAGAGGTGAGCTCTTTGAAATATGTCGTACCAAATTTTTCTCTGTGGATTTAAGGTTATGAATATAAGCTTTGCGTAATCGAGAACTCGTACAAAAAGGCAGAGCTGAGCAATGTCAGCACAATAGAGGTTTCAAAATCTCTTAAGACCGTGCCAATTTATAAGCTCCATACTTGACAAACCTGTGGGTTTTAAATACATTGCGCGACATGAAGCCTCAACCTTCCGGATTATTATTGCTGGTCGTAACGCGTGTGTTCAGAGGCGAGATCCGACCGCTCTCTCGGACAGGAGGAAAACAAATCGGCGGTAAATGAGGTGATTTAGGCCTATGATCCCGTACAAATAATACATATGTATGAGATATCAAAACATAGGTCTGAAATGATGTCCAATATTCTGAATGCAAGAACCACATCAAGGAAAATGGCAGATATTTAGGCAAGAATACTTACAATTCCTTGGAAATCTTCACGCCGATTAACACAAGAATGCTACAAGTCACAAAGATTAACATTAAGAGTGTTGAAAATGCTACACTTTTATCTTTACAAAGTGATAGTGGTCCATCGTTTATAGCAAGACAATCAGGCCAGTCTGGTGAATGTTAGAGTCTGTTCATGACGGCAGTGTTGATTCATTTCAATGACGGACGAAGCTTGCTTTCATTTAGGCTGTTATGTCTTCTCTCATAATAGAATGTACTGGGGCACTCAAAATCCTCATTTAGTGTATGAAGTTCCTCTTCACTATCAGAAAGTCGGTGTGTGATGTTGCATTACTGCTCGCAAGGTGGACCTATTGGGCCTCATTTTTTACGATAGTCAACTCATAGCGTTATGTACGAGACATAATCGGGCATGTTTGTTTGTTTTTTTTTATGTTTTGCGGTACTTGCTCAAGATGAAAAAAGAATACCGTGTGCTTACTTCCAGCAGGATAACTCCACTGCACATACAGCCGTTATATCGTTAGAAGCTTTAAAAAAAGTTTCTGATGACCGTGTAATTAATTAGTCGCGGACGTCAGCCAGCTTCTTTCCTGTAAATGTTTGTGATTATTTTCTGTGAAGGAATTTAAAACAAAAAGTGTATACTTATTAAAAATTCACACTCTTTAAGGGGCTGAAGAAAGAAATCGGGCTGAGTGCTGAGTGAAATTACAAATGAGGCACTCAGAAGTAAAGTGATACAAGTGACATTGAGTAAGTTTTGAGATAAGTTACTTTGAAGTTGAAACGGAAATTTAAAAATCTGTTACAGGACTATGTTGCTGTAAATTTACAGTTGTATATGTTGGTACCTATATTTTTTAACTTCTAAACAGAAATTATCTATTCTAAAACAGTTTAGGTAAAATAGGGTCCTAAAGTCACTTGTATTATTTTGCCACGAAAAAATTTTTGTGGAAAAGTAATATAAGTGCAAGAGTTTTCAGTATTTTTATATTATTTAAAACAAGAACAAGGACATTGCTTACAACATTGAAACATTTCTATCTTAACAGCATTTGAGCTTTCTTATTATCATATTATAACAAAAAATGTGTCTGTATTACCGAAAGAATCAATCAATCAGTCAATCTTCTTAATGTATGCAGTTGTTTGCAGACAAAATAAACTCAAATATAGTCCACTGTAGTATTTTCAGTTCTTCTTTTTCATAGTAAATTAGGGGTATTTTGATCGGTGTTCATTATAGACGCCTGTTGCTAGTAGCCAGAGTTGGGGTGTAGTCAGTATATACCGCAGGGCTGTGTCTTCTGCAACTGGTACTGATGATTTTAATTTACTTCTTTTGTGGTTTATGGATGGACAGTATAGAAGAATGTGTTCCAGATCTTCATCATGATTATTAAATCACATACAAGTAGGATTATCAGAAAGGTGAAATTGGTGCAGGTACAATTATGTAACAATGTGATCTATTCTGGCTCTTGTTAAAAATGTTTGAACATGTCTGGGCAAGTTTTTGTGAATTTCCAGGTCATTCGGTTTGTTTTTAACGGACTGTAAAATTTTTCCTTTGTCAGAAGAGAGCCAATTGTTGATCCATAAGTTTATTAAATGAAACTTTACTGAAGTAAAGGCATTGGATAAAGATATCACTTGAAGGGGTCTTGGTTGCAAATATGTTGCCTGTTTCGCAACGTTATCGACTTTCTCGTTTCCAGATAGACCACAATGACTAGGTATCCATTGAAATTTTATTTTCTTTTGAAGTTTTTAGTTCACTTAGTGTTTCTGAATTGGAATAATTCTTTGTGCGTATAGGTGTGGTACATATTTGATTATATTAAATATAGCCCCCTTGGAGTCAGTAAGTATTCAAATAGATCTTTCAGAAATTTGACTAACACACTAAAGAGCAGCATCAATAGCTAGCAATTCAGTGTCAAGACTGGAGGAGATTGAACATGTTGTGAAATAATTTTCTTGATATTTTGGAATGTAATACCCTGTTCCATCATCAGGGTTTAGAGATTCATCTGAATAAATTTGAAGGTAATCCTTATATGTGCTGCAGAGTAGTTCCATGGCATCCAACTTAAGAATGTATGGAGGATCATTTTTGAAATGATTACGTGGAATTTGTAGGCTATGTTCTGGAATTATCCATTTTCATGGAGGAATTTCATTTAAAACTGGAGTTTTAGCAATGAGTGTGTCTGTGATATAGACTGGTATTTCTTCTTTGTTTATTTTGTAGAAATTACATAGGATATTATCTGACAGTTTGAAGAACATCTGAGATCTGGATGAGGCTTGCAATTTTAAATATATTTTTAGATCCTTTTTTAATACATAGTGTCTGATTGGTTGAATATTATTTTCAATTTCTAGGGCAACAGTTGATGTGGTTTTTGGTACTCCGAAAGAAGAGGGCTAAGAAAATTTCAAATTTTAAATGAAATTCAGCCTTAGCCTCTATTCATTACGTCACTAGCCTCATCTAATGAAGTCATATTTCTCTCTGCTGAAACATCTATGTTTCTGTCATGAAGTGCATCTGTAGTGTTCCTACCGCGAATATTCCTTCAACTTCCTCTTCCACGCACTTTTCCACATCCTACAGTCCTTATTATAGGCCCATCCTAATGCTTCAGGTCATCAAGGAAAGAGTGGGATGAATTTCATTGGCTATTGCAAGTTGCTCCACTTAGCAAAAGTTATCCTTATTGGATCACTGTATAGTTGGTCCAGCTCAATGTGTGCAGGCCTTCCACAAAGATGTTTCGAATATGTAATCTATTACCTCTCTCCATTATGGCAAATGAATTAGTCATACACAGAAGAAACGCAACAACAATATGTAAACAACGCACTTGTATTAGTTTGCCTCTCAGTCAAAACTCTGCATGCATTGTAATACAAGTGTAAGGCCAACATGGAGCAGCACTGACTGGTACTGCACTTATATTACTTTTTCTCTGAACAGAAGTGACGTTAAAGGTTTAGAATATATACTTATCTCACTTTTTAAAAAAATGTCACTTATATTACTTTGCTTCTGAGTGCCTCAAATAAGAATTACAAAAGTTGTTTCAGAATTTTCTACACCGATGTGATTCTTGCGTCCAGAAAGGTAGACATGATTCTCAACATATACTTACTTACATATGATTTTTAAGGAACCCGACGGTTTATTGCCACCCTCACATAAGCCCGCCATTGGTCCCTATCCTATGCAAGAATAATCCAGTCTCTATCATCATATCCTACGCCCTCATATCCATTTTAATATTATCCTCTTATCTACGTCTCGGTCTCCCCAAAGGTTCTTTTTCCTCCGGCCTCTGAACTTACACTCTATAATATGCATTTCTGAATTCGCCCATACGTGCTATATGCCCTGCCCATCTCAAACATCTGGATTTAATGTTCCTAATTATGACAGGTGAAGAATACAATGCGTGCAATTCTGCGTTGTGTAACCTCCTCTATTTTCCTGTAACTTCACCCCTCTTAGCCCCAGATATTTTCATAAGAAACTTATTCTCAAATACCCTTAATCTCTGTTCCTCTCTCAAAGTGGGAGTCAAGTTTCACAACCATAGAGGACAACCGGTAATATGTTTTATAAATTCCAACTTTCAGCTTTTTTGAGAGCAGACTGTATGATAAAAGCTTCTCAATCGAATAATAACAAGCATTTCCCATATTTATTCTGCGTTTAATTTCCTCCCGAGTGTCATTTATATTTGTTACTGTTGCTCCAAGATATCTGAATTTTTCCACTTCTTCAAAGGATAAATTTCCAATTTTTTATATTTCCATTTCGTTTAATATTCTAGTCACGAAGACAATTATAATTTATATTTTATCTTTTCAGCATTTACTTCCAAACCTATCTCTGTACTTGCTTCAAGTAAAATTCGTGTGTTTTCCTCTCATAGTTTGCGGATTTTCTTCTAACATATTATACAGTATAGGTAAATAGAAACGTATTTAATTATTAATAGATAAGTAATTTAGAAAATAAAGAAATACTTAGGTAGATAGAGGGACGGAAGGACAGATGGATAGTAAGTAAATACGGTTAAGTAAATAAGTAAATGAATGAATAAATGAATGGATAAATTCCACATCATGGAAGGCAGGTGATCTACATAAAGGAATAGAGCCAACAAAAATTATCTGATGATGTAAATTGAAATTTTAGGTGGAACAGACCCGAAGTTTAAATTGTGAATGATAATGATGATGATGATGATGATGACGACGACGACGATGATGATGATGATGATGATGATGGTGATGATGTAGTTCTCCCTCATGGCTTTACCCGTATGATTTTAACATGAAAACTCGGTAGATTCTGATAACAGTCCTAAGTGGAAACTGAAGATTTATCTGTTCTTATAATAAGATATTGTTTTATTCTCTGTTGTCTTAAAATACGTCCATAAGGAACATAAACAAAATGGTGACTAAGGTCCGTCACTTACATTGTGTTGGATCATACAAGTAAGTTGAATATTATTTTTAACGCTAAAGAACGATAACAAATTATAATTTTAATATTATTTATATCGCTAAAGAATGATTTAAAAAATAAACTGAAAACTTGAAAAAAGCCCGAACTCACAACCTTCTAATTATTAAGCGAGCACTCTACCACTAGTCTACGAGACGCAGATATGGAATAATTCCATAGCTCCAGAACTGCTTCTACAAGCACATGCATCGTGTGACATCTTGCAATTTCTTGCATCTCGTAAATCTTGAATTTTGAAATATGGAACGTTTCAAGAAAGTCATTCCTTGATGAGAACACGACGACGACGACGACGACGACGACGACGATGATGACGATGATGATGATGATGATGATGATGATGATGATGACATTTTGATTATGTTCATGATGTTGAGGTTGATGATACAGTAGTTTTAATAAAAGAAGACAGTAATGGGAATTTGCATGTAGACCCTATTATAGGCACAGGGATTCAAACCCTCGTAATTACAAGATCGCCCAAGTGAGCAGCTCGTCCACGCGTCAGACCGGCCGGCGGGAGGCCCCAAGTCATGTGAATAGATAAAGCATGAGGCGAAGCAGAGGCGTATTAAATTATGAAGGAAAGGCGGAAGAACAAGAGAATTATGCAACAAAGAATTTAATTACCGAAAAACACGGGAGAGAGAGACAGGGAGAGAGAGAGACTGAGAGACAGAGAGCTGCGGCGGCAGCGGGCTGTTGTGAGAGATGAATTTATAATACTGCTGAAAACTTTCGTGGCAATTTTATTCTTCTCCGCTGTATTTTATTGCTCTAGGGTCTGTAGCCACATTAACAGATACCGAAACTCAAGTTAAATTTTCTAAATAGAAATGCCCATGTGTTTCTTCTATACTTGGCTAACAAAGTATACAACGGAGCGGCGGATACAATAATCCTTGGCGCTACAGCAAACGAAGGGCTAAGACCGACCAGCCGGCTGCTGCCCTCACGGCCACATGCCGAAGCAGAGGTGGACGATCATCCAACCACTATAGAGGTATCGTGTGATTAACACAATGAACCCCCCAACCATTACAGCTGGTTTGCGTAACCGAATTTCGCTACCTATCGTAGCTCCCCCAAGGAGCGGCAGATAATTATCCTGTGATAATTACATAGTCAACCAGTATAAAGCACCAATCATAGTTCTATCGAACTGAGTCATTGATAAACATAGGCGTTTAGAGCAAATGCCTATTTTGTTCCTTTATGAGGAAGATTCTTATAATACGAGGATAATTGGAATGATTTTATAAATGCCCTAAACTGATGAGATTAGAGCCTATTTTTTCACTTTCGGGTCTGCAGTTTCCTATTCTGGCACTTTATATACACGATGGGAGTGGTATACATGCAAAAAGTTTTAGAAGCAACTCGAGATAGTAAACTGCCTACTGAAGGATGCACTGGAAGGTGTGGTGAACGAGAGAAGAGTTCGGGGCAGAAGAATATAACAGATGATAGATGACATTAAGATATATGGATCATATGCGGAGACTAAGAGGAAGGCAAAAAATAGAAAAGAGTTGAGAATACTGGTTTTGCAGTGAAAGACCTGCCCATGGACAGAACACATGTATGTATGTATGTAAACTTATGTATGTATGTATGTATGTATCAAAATGTTCAAGTAAAATATAACAAATTACACTAAAATTTGTTAACAGGAAACTTCAGGATAACAGAAAGGGTTTGGAATTGAACGGGTTACATCAGCTTCTTGTCTATGCGGATGACGTGAATATGTTAGGAGGAAATCCACAAACGATTAGGGAAAACACGGAAATTTTACTTGAAGCAAGTAAAACGAAGTAAACCCCGAAAAGACGAAGTATATGATTATCTCTCGTGACCATTCTACGACGAAATGGAAATATAAAAATGGGAGATTTATCCTTCGAAGAAGTGGAAAAATTCAAATATCTTGGAGCAACAGTAATAAATACAAATGATACTTGGGAGGAAATTAAACGCAGAATAAATATGGGAAATGCGTGTTATTATTCGGTTGAGAGGCTTATATCATCTAGTCTGCTGTCAAAATACCTGAACGTTAGAATTTATAAAACAGTTATATTACCGGTTGTTCTGTATGGCTGTGAAACTTGGACCTTCACTTTGAGAGAGGAACAGAGATTAAGGGTGTTTGAGAATAAGGTTCTTAGGAAAATATTCGGGGCTAAAAGGGATGAAGTTACAGGAGAATGGAGAAAGTTACATAACGCAGAACTGCACGCATTGTGTTCTTCACCTGACACAATTAGGAACATTAAATGCAAATGTTTGAAATGGGCAGGGCACGTAGTATGTAGGGGCGAATCCAGAAATGCATATAGAATGTTAGTTGGGAGGCTGGAGGGGAAAAAGGCCTTTGGGGAGGTCGAGACGTAGATGAGAGTATAATATTAAAATGGATTTGAGGGAGGTGGGATATGATGATAGAGACTGGATTAATCTTGCACAGTATAGGGACCGATCGATGACAGGCTTATGTGAGGGGGCAATGAACCTGCGGGCTTCTTAAAAGCAAGTTGTAAGTAAGTAAGTAAGTAAGTAAGTAAGTAAATGAACAATCACGAATCGAAATATTACACCAGTCAACATCACACAATAAATTAATAAAATTAAAAGGATTTTATGTGAAATAATTGTTAATTTTGTAATAATTGGAGGAGAATTTACATGCAAACTTCAAACCAAATTGCGCCATGATTAGATAAAGCTGGATCAATCACACGATAACTATAATCAGTAGGGCAGAGTGCTCGAATATCGGACGGTTCCCTAATATCGGATACCGGTAGTAGTGTTTCTCATGCAGTAATTGCTGGACTCTAGTAGTGAGTGCAGTTACTGCTTCCCTTTGCTTGTCTACAAGGTCAGCGTGCCTTTCGATGTAGTAAAAAACGTGGTTGAGTGTGGAGCGGGTGTTTTGTGTGAGCTGAGGTGAACAATATTTTACAGAAGTCTCTGCATCACTTGTTTGAAGCCAAATGTATCTATTATGTTTGTATTGTACATAGTCATGAAGTAAATTCTTCAAATATTCGCATTTATTACGATTCAGTGTTAAACTCATTTTAGTTCGAACCTTATATCGCGTTATACCGTCTTATACATAATTATCCCTTCTCAAGGTATACCTGAATAAATTGAACTTCGAGAAGGGAAAATTATGTTTAGGAAATAGTGTTGTCACTTCAGACCAGTATACTGTAGTTTTGTTAATTCGGCCTCAAAAGACGGTGATATTATGTTAGTCATACAGAGAATGAAATTAATGACCGGAAAAAAATTCTGCTTCAAAGCAACATCATATAAGTAGCAAAATTTGTTTTGTTATATTGAATTATTTCAACGTTACAATTTTATTGCCTGCTTGTTAAAATGTGTATATGATAACGTTATGCAATTTGTGTTCTTTTGTTTTGTGTGTTTTCGGAAAATATAATTTCAATTAATGCTCCACCATAAATGTTGTAACTAAACCCACAGTCTACTATATACAGTCACGAAGCATGAGTTTTAAGGGTGCTAGAAACAATAGATTGTGAGGGTACTATTTTGCATTGCCTGTAATGAGGCGATATTAGCGATCCTAGTGATGAGCAACTATCTAATGTTTGCATATTTACTACGTATTGAGCTTCACGACTGTATATACTAGACTGTGCTAAAACCTTGTGCATCCCTCGTGTTTATCGTACAACTCGTCCTCCCCCACACGTTACCTGCACTTTGTTTACGTTTTCACTGTGCCTAAACGAGACGCTCTACTGTAGCACCAAAACAGCGCCATAAACATAGCAATTAATACTAGACAGTATCGTTTTATAAATATTGTTAATAAAATTGTGCTTTGAATTCAGTCACAGAAGAGCTTTTGGAACACCCGATAAAATGCGTGCAGTAACTCCGTTGCTACTGTGTTTAAACAAGGACCTCCTTGAGTCTGAAAATGAGACGTGGGACAGCAGAGCGCAAGGGGACTCATTTCGCGAGCAACGTGTGTTTGATCATTACTTGATCTGCCGCAAAGAATGACGGAAACTGTCTCACGAAGTCTCCCCCAGTTCCTTCCTTTCAACTGCGCCCCCAGTGTCAGCGTCTCCATCTGCCCCTGTCTTCGTCACTCTCTGAAGGGAGAAAAAAATCCTTCCCAATAATTTTATAATCTCACTTCCCTTGTAATGTGTTTCAAAATATACTGCACTTACAAAACTACAGTAGAGTCATAAATTTATACAGTTTTTATGGGGAAATTCTCTTACTAGCTGTCTTCTCTTACAAGAGAAGCCTTAGTCCCAGGTACTATACTCAGTTCTTTTTATCCATGTCCCTTTCTCTTCTTCAGTTTTATCAATTTCACGTCTCCTAATTTAGCTTTAATTTTTATAATTATTGCCATTTTTATTTATTCCATTTCCATTTTATCCTCATTTCACTTATTTCCCACCACCTTCATCTTTCACCTCTCACATTACTTGTCCTCCTCCTCCTTCTCCTCCTCATATTCTTCCCCATCGTCTTCCTTTCTTCTTTCCTTCTTCTTAACCTCCTTCTTAGCTTCCTCTTCTCCATTTGTACATTTTCTCTTGCAGTTCCTATTTCAGTTTACCATATCCTTATTTTCCTCGTCCTTCCTCTACAGTATTTCACATTATATTCCTATCCTGATTCAATTCTTTTTATTACTGCTATTAATAATGTGTCTTAGACGATACATAGTGATATCGTAATCTATATACAGATACAATCCCGATAATTCATGATAAAGTTTAGGCAAAATTTAAATTAATTGAATGTAATACTTTTGCTTTGTCGTCTAGTCTGCTGTCAAAAAATCAGAAAATTAGAATTTATAAAACAGTTATATTAACGGTTATTCTGTATGGTTATGAAACTTGGACTCTCATTCTGAGAGAGGAACAGAGTTTAAGAGTGTTTGAGAATAAGGTTCTTAGTAAAATATTTGGGACTAAGAGGGATGAAGTTACAGGAGAATGGAGAAAGTTACACAATGCAGAACTGCACATATTGTTTTCTTCACCTGACATAATTAGGAACATTAAATCCAGACGTTTGAGATGGGCAGGGCATGCAGCACGTATGGGCGAATCCAGAAATGCATATAGAGTGTTAGTTGGGAGACCGGAGGGAAAAAGACAGTTGGGGAGGCCGAGACGTAGATGGGAGTGTATTAAAATGGATTTGAGTGAGATGGGAGATGATAGAGAGTGGATTAATCTTGCACAGGATAGGGACAGATGGCGGGCTTATGTGAGGGCGGCAATGAACCTCCGGGTTCCTTAATAGCCATTTGTAAGTAAGTAAGTAAGTAATACTTTTGCTAAAGCATTGAATGTGTTTTTCCAGTATCCTATTGTAAAATGATGATTAACCTCAGACCTATGGAAAAATGTGTATCAGTTGAGACTTTTATACTTACGGTCTATGTCAGTGATGTCAAAGCAAGAGCATTTTTCTGACCTTGACGTCGTGCGCGGGCATCAAGCGCTAGGTATGGAAGGAAGAAGAATTATGTAATATGAATAAGGAGCCTGTTGGATTAAGAAAACAGTGATGTATAAACTTCAAACAGAACGTGAAATTTTATATCGTTATTTTATATGGCTATTTGCTGTTTGATATTATCTATATTGTCTATAAAACAAAGTAGGCCTGCTAACACCAATTTCTTAATATTGCAGTTAATAACATAATAAAGAGTTAAGAAGGAATATTGCCATAAATTTCATAGTAATATAACTATACTATATTAAGTGAATGAAACATCATTCATAAAGAAAGTGATATCCAAAGAAAGAGATTAAGTATGACATGGTAAGTTGGAATTGATATTGATGGTATCTTTACCCTTATAAAAGTAATAATATTATTAAACTAATCAAAGCAATATTACAGTACAAAGCAAAGTTACCTAGGTATATGTTTCAACTGTAACTAATATTATATAACAAAACCCTTATCGCATGGTGATGTTGGTGCGCAACTTCCTATCATCCGAATATTAAATTATTTTGTGCGAGATCGTGCGTATTTGCTTGGTTTCCGCACAAAACCAATCCCCGGAAAGTATAAAATTCCACATTCAGTATTCCCAACCTAACATACATAACAATTTCCCTCTTCTTACCGCTTAAGTGACATATTGATTTTACTACTTTAGGCTTTTAACATATTATTTTTAGAGACGTTCAATATAGTAATAATTATAAATTGGAAACTTATCACTGCAATTTCACCTAAATTGCACTGTTAACTATTGTTTTTAAATATTTGAAAAAAATTAAGTAAACTCTACAACTCCACTAAAGTTACTGCATTCGTGATGCAAGTAACATTAAGGAAGCCGTGAAAAAATCATCAGGATTCCAGACTCATCATAGACTGGGGGAAAAAAGACAGACGTATATCACGGCCTGTTGGAGTATAGTAAACACAGAAAACATTTTAAAGCAGCAATGTTGAAGATAGATATTTTTGTTTTGCAAATTTGCCAAGATAGAGATTCCATTGCAACTAATTAGAAATTCCTCTTTCAGTTATGTAATAAACGATCTCCGCACAAAATAACGTACGATACATGAGCGGTATGTTTTCTTTCAATTCTCGGAAATTAAAAAACCTCAACTACGTTTCGCTTTTTCAGACTTTTCCTCGAACATCAAAACTTCAACGTACCGCTCTTGTAACGCATATTACTATTCTCGAAATCTGCTGACGCTATGGAGCGTACGTTTTTACAACACATGGGCACATATCTTTGTTTATGTTGTAACAGTAGTTCTTTATTAATTTATTTTATTACAAACACTTTCCATGCGAATATTTACAAAATTTTCAGTACGTACCTTCAGTAATACATATTTACGATATATTAGATTTACGAAAACATTGTTTCAGTACCTGTAAGGCTACTAAATAAACATACTTATCTGAAAAATTTTACCTTTCTGTAAAAAGTTGAGAAAATATTGCTTTTGAACAAAAAGGAAACTCGTGAAAAATGAGAATTGAAATTGAAACTTAAATTCTTTAATCCAATTATACTTCTCAGACAAATCTAAAAATTAACACATATAGTTTTAATAAGTTCTCTTCCCTTTATCCATTGAATCAGTGCTGGCCACCCCTGTATATAGCTCGATCAAGCGCGGTATATACTACCTCTCTCGTCTGTATCTTTTCTTTCCGCTGTAAAGCGCTCATGCTCTCCTGAGTTCTAAAGCGCGCGCTTGCCAATATGGGCATCACTTGACATGACTGGTCTATGTCACTGATGTTAATGTTATGTTTTATTTAACGACACTCGCAACTGCAGAGGTTAAATCAGCGTCGCCGGATGTGCCGGAATTTTGTCCCGCAGGAGTTCTTTTACATGCCAGTAAATCTACTAACATGAGCCTGTCGCATTTAAGCACACTTAAATGTCATCGACCTGGCCCGGGATCGAACCCGCAACCTTGGGCATAGAAGGCCAGCGCTATACCAACTCGACAACCAGGTCGACTATGTCATTGATATTATTGACTTCATCTTATGTTATAAAAAAAAAAAAAGAGGAAAATGGTTAGATCCGATTCTAAGTATATAGCATATCAACATTTCATTTTACTTTTAAATTCCCACTTATTCTAGTAAACTCGTTATATTTTAAGCCCATCATTTCCCAGACTAATTGACTTATAGGTACAGAATATGAGAAACTCTATTCAATAATTTTAAGAAGCTATTGCTGTATACAGACAACATTGGCAGACATCACACCAAATATAATATAGGCCTACCTAGATTTTGAAGTGAAAAACATTTCCATGCCATTGAAGATATCGAGAAATTTTTCAATATTATAATAAATCAATGTTTTGCACCGAATAGTAAGAAATAGGAAGCATTATATGTATATATATTATGTACAGTATATATTACATAAATATAACTTAGTTGATAGACTGATTTTGGGCTGGAATATTGAATTCTCGGTAATAGAAACAAGTACACAAATTCTCATTTCAGAAAGTCATACACATGATTGTAAGAAGTTTCAACACTCGAATGATGTGTAATGTGGCTCAAGAAGAAATTTATCTTTTGTTGGCAATTTTGTTCCTCTATTTAACGATGCCGTGGGTAGTAACTTCGGAGCTATTTAGCGTTGCTGGAATTAGTGGCAATGAGTTGGCCCGAGGATTCGCCATGGGATTACTTGAGATTCGTTTTACTGTTCCGGAAACCGCGGATAACAGCCAACCAGATAAACAGCTGAAGTAGTATTTGAATACACTCGCAAGCGCAACCTGAATGGCGTCTGCGTGTTTTGTTATTCTCCGTTATGATTACCCCGTCTTTTAATTGTCTGCGAATAGTCTCAATAATTTTTAATAATAATTTATTTCCTTCTGCTAACAGAGATTCATGTACTTGATTATGATACCTTAAGGAGCAGAATTTCGCGGGTTCGATTTTCGATTGGGTCTTGCATTTCCCCCATTAATCGAATCCTTCTCGTTACACTGCGACCTTTTCTGCCCCAAGTATCACTATGGATTTTTAACAGTAATCTCACTAGAGGTTTTGATTTATCTAGAGAAAATCAAAACTCGAGTGAGATTTAATTGACTATTTCACGATTAGAGGAAAGTATCAGGGTAGATCGGAAAGTAACGCACAACAATTATTTTACGGAATACTATTTTGGTTAGGACAAAATTCGAGTGAAATCCACAGGCAAATATTGGAGGTGTATGGCGCTTGATTGTCTGGACCATAGCAACATCTTCAGGTGGTGCAGGTTCTTCTTAGAAGTCCGGCGACGAAGCACTTTCCGGCGACCGGTGACTGCTGCAACACCACCCAATGTCAGAGGCATCATTAAGGCGGCAATCACCCACCTTACAGTCCAGTCCTCGCACCGTCTGACTTTCACCTCTTCGGACCAATGAAGAAATTCCTAGGAGGACAACGCTTCGGTTCGGATGAAGAAGTGAAATCAGTCGTCCGCAGGTGGCTATACGCCCAAAACACGGAGTTCTATGAATGAGGTGTACTGAATACAATGTCACGATGGAAGAAATGTGTCGAGAGACTTGGTTTCAATGTCGAAGAATACGTAAAACCTGTAGCTTTCTTGTGCATTATTTAATTTTGTTTATCTATGAAATACACTGCCACAAGAAAACTGTTGTGCATTACTTTTCGATCCACCTTTGTATATAACGATTAGAAGAAATAAAGTACTGTGATACAATACAATATAAATTGACGAACTAACATTCTATTTCACTAATATAAACCTCACCAAAACGTTTGAACGGAGCCGCCATTTTCAGTTGACTATCTATGCTGAAAACGAATGGCGATTGCAAAGCATGTTTTATAGTACCGTAAAGAATTTGGAGTTTGAAATGTTAGCAAACAAAGAAACAAATGCTATGGAGATGATAAAAACAAACAAATGCTAGGGAGGTGATCAAACTTGTAGGAATAAGCAGTCGAGATTGTTTGAAACACGTCGTTCCGTATCGTTTTATTGGTCAAAAGTAGTATGACGTAGTAAAAGTATAATAGTCAATGAAATATTCCAGACCTAGACGTTGCTCGAACCGGACTGTCTGTGAGTCAGACTGAAGATGTGACCACTCAGCTACCACTAGGGTAGTTGGTTGGTTGGTTGGTTGGTTTCACTTATTTAGAGGCAATCTATTCAACCAATCAGGTCCGAATTTTAAGGTTTGTGTGAAAACCCCTGATATGATACATATAATAATTCAAATAATTGATTTAAATTAATAAAAAAATGGTTTGACATAAATTATGTTTCTATCAACCAAAATAAAACCATAATTATTATTCTATTCTCATTATCTGAAAAATGTAACAAACCTCTTACATCTATATAAAGTATTAAATAACATAACTCTGATTGTTGCCTTATGCAATGTAATTGTCCGATTATTAAGGAGTCCTTAGACATAATTTTCGACAATCATTTAAATTGGCAGCAACACATTAATTACCTTTGTAATAAATTACGTAAAATAATATATTTTGTTTTATTGAGGAATTACTTGTCAATAAGTTTATTACGCACAATATGCTTAACTTTATTTCAATCGGTAATTATGTATGGAATTATATGATGGGGTAGGTTATTTAAAACCAATTTTAATCCACTTTGTTCATTACAGAAGAAAACAATTAAAATATGTCTTCATAAACCTATTGATTTTCCATCTCAAAAATTTCTTTTAGGCTTTAACTTTTTTAAAATAAGACAATTTTATTATTATTATTATTATTATTATATATATATATATATATATATATATATGCAATTAATATATAAAAATCGAAATAGTTTTGAATTTTATTCCTATAGTTATGAATCAAAAGGTATGAACTCTTAAAATTGTTTGAACCAAAATGCAACACTGCTACAGTATTTAATCATAGTAGTAATTAGGCCCAAGAATATATAACTCATTTATATTTAAATATCCTAATCTTGTCAATTCTAATAGTTCTAGTATTAAATTTAAAAAAAATTATGTATGGATTTTATAAATAATGAAAAATTGTAAATTTAAACTTATATATTCTTATTGTGTAGTAGACATAAGACAAATTGTATTAGACGTCTATAATATACTTCTTAATTTAAATTCAGGAATCCGCCCTTGAGCACGATTTTTACTCTTTCAGGGGTGAGCTAAAGTTTTATCTGCTTATATAATATTTTATGTTTCAATTATTACCAAAGTAAATAATAAATAAAATTCGTATTAGGACACCAAAAAACACATTAAGTAAACAATATAATATAACTTTTAATAGTATAAGTACTGCTGTAAGTATAAAATTGACATACAAAAAAGTATCACAAATGTAAGAGTTACTAGAAATAGGAAGTAGAATTATTTATACCCACAGCTGACGTCAGCAGTTCACCGAAACTAACACAAGAATGAACTTCCATGTCTAGACAGACATTTGGCTTTGATCGTAAGTGGATGTAAATAGTATCGCCCTGCATCTGTGCTAGTAGCAATGTAACTCCCTTTTTCTTATTTTCAAGTGCACTGTAACGTACGAATATTGTCGTGTTGTCATTTTATGGCGCAATTGTACTGTGGCGTAAAAAAACATTTCAAAGTAGCACGATCGCATTGCGCCCACAGAAATGAATACCAGGGGCATTTCCCGCAATACACTGAGGTAAAGGCGGCGAGCACGTAGGACTGAAATCCCTACTGCCATTAATGTCGAGTGTCTGTAAAGGTAGGAGCCTTAACCTCTAGCTAATAAACATTAAATTAAGGATTATAGTTCGACTCGGTTTATTCGCATGTTGTTAGTTTTCAATAAATCGGTTCTATTAGTCAGTGTGTAATACAATTATTTTTGCTTTCTCAAAAGATTCAGACTGTGTTCACGTGAACAGTTAATAAACTCGATATTGTAAACAGTAATTTGCTCATAGCTTCCTGAGTCTTGAAACTTTTTTTTGTTTTATTTTTAAAGTTCAGTATAATTGTACACTTCAAAAAAAGTCACTGAAATCAACAAAAATGTTTAAAAAATTCTGCAGGTTAGAGTTGGGGCACAAATTCAGTAGGTATACTTACTTACTTACTGCTTTAAAGGAACCTGCAGGTTCATTGCCGCCCTCACATAAGCCCGCTATCGGTCACTATCCTGTGCAAGATTAATCCAGTAATGCAGGTAGATATATTATACTATACTCCAGAACCCAGGAGGTTATATGTCAAATCACACCAGGTGTTTCATATTTACATGACATGATGAGAGGGAAATCATATAATTCCTATAATTGCGTGGAATGATACATTCAATTGGTTAGTAATTGTGTTATTTCAAATATTTTAGGCAACCGATTGATTAGAATAATCTTAGCATAATCATAAAATAAAGGACTTCGATTTTTAATGATTTTCGTAACCAGTACAAGAAAAATAAATGCTCCATTCGCTGTTCAAGGCACTAGTAATTTCTTGAATGTTGTAGGCGTTATATTCATTTTTCGTTTATGTTTACAATAATGATATTTTGAGGGTTGCACCGGCCCGCTACAGTTAAGGAGCAAAATATGTTGCGGATTGCATAGCGCGTTGCCACTAAGGAGCAAGATATGCTAAGGAAACATTCTGGTGAGGACATAAAAAAAGTTAAATGTTTTTCTTTCATGATGTTAATAATGTCAAAAGAAGTGTTTATACAAATTTTGGCCACTCGACCGGAATTATGAAGGACTAAAGAAATAAGTTGGCCAGGGGCCGTTAACAGAAAGAAAACACAATTTCGTTGGAAAAATTTATTGTAACAGACACAGTAATTGTTGAGCTGTTTTTCAACATATTCCTCACCGGAATTGAGACATTTGTCATATCATGTGATCCACAGAGAGGTTCAGACCAGCTGTTAAACGCTGGTTCCGATCCCAGGCTGCCGACTTCTACGACACAAGGATACAAAAATTGATCCGATGGTATGACAAATATCTCACTTTCAGTGAGGTATATGTTGGCAAATAGCGCAACAATTGATGTATCAGTTTCAATAAATCTTTCCGTGCAATTGTGCTTTTTTCTGTAAACGGCTTCAGGGAAAATCACTTTCTGGACGACTTCGTAATTGGGGTTGAGTGGCCCAAAATTTGTATAAGCACTTCTTTTGACATTATTAACATGGTGAAAGAAAAAAGTTTAACTTTTTTATCTGCCGCCATAAGAATGTTTGCTTGTTAAAGTATAGAAATGGTAACGGATATTTTTCCCGAATAGATGTCTGTATTTAAACTTTCCACGTTAAAAGTGACAGGGCATTTATGAAACTCCTTGAACTGAGTGAAACATCTTCAATCTTAGTATTTGATTAAATTTACAGGTTTTTAGGTCCTTTTCGTACCACAGCCTCTGACATTCGTCAAAATTGTAACCGATCATATTGTTAATAAAATTTTCATGAAAATAAATAGGAAGTTGTCTATAGCATTGTTTTTTTTTAGTTGGTTATTTAACGACGCTGTATCAACTACGAGGTTATTTAGCGTCGATGAGATTGGTGATAGCGAGATGGTATTTGGCGAGATGGGACCGAGGATTCGCCGTAGATTACCTGGCATTCACCTTACGGTTGGGGAAAACCTCGGAAAAACCCAACCAGGTAATCAGCCCAAGCGGGGATCGAACCCGCGCCCGAGCGCAACTTCAGACCGGCAGACAAGCGCCTTAACCGACTGAGCCACGCCGGTGGCAGGCATTGTTTTCATTTAACATCGAACACCTCCACCGCTGTAGAGGAACGGTTAGCATGCCTGACCTGAAACAAGTGGGCTCCTAGTTGGGACTAATTTCCTACTTGAGGTTTTTCCGGGGTTTTCCCCTCAGCCCATTAAGAACAAATTCTGGGTAATTTTCGGCGGTGGATCCTGGACTCACTTCACTGACATCACCTCCATATCGCTCAGACGCTAGATAAACATTGCAGTTGATAAAGCGTCATAAAATAAACTAATTAAAACCTTGATCACATTTATGGTGTGTCTAGGTTATTTACACTTGGTGTAGATGACCTATTGTTAAAAGCTACTGTAAAATTGTTTGTGGGTTTATGCACATTCCAGTTCATTTGAAAACTGTCATATATCAGCTTATGCAATAACGAAGGCCTTGCGTGCTTCCTCTTTAATTACCTTTAGGAACTTCTTAGAAATCCTATTAAAAGTGTTACACATTCTCACAGTTCGTTGGTCGGATATTAGAGACCAAATGTCAAGAGCTAAAACATGAAAATATTACTCGTAAAATTTAGTTAAGTCCATTACCGAATTGCAAAATTGAAATTTTACCAAATCATGATACAGCAGTGAATTAATTTTACTAAACCAATGGAATCAATATACGCAATAATTTCGTACAAAAGAGGCATTATATTATTTTATATTGCTCGTATATAGACGGCGAACTTGGGGTACCTTTACGGCGGCAATAGGTTGATGCACAACGGAGCTTAGACATGTGACGTTACTCTCGTAGGTACATTTTGTTAAGAACGCAAAATGACCTGTCAGCCGTCCCGTTGAGAGCTGTAAGAACCGAACCTAAGCCAGCAGAGTACAGTACTGTGCGTAGTCGTAGTGAACAGTTGTCTGACGTTAGTGTCGAAGTTGTTTGTCACAGTGTTTACGTGTACAGTAGAGCGTCTCGTTTAGGCACAGTGAAAACGTAAACAAAGTGCAGGTAACGTGTAGGGGAGGTCGAGCCGTACGATAAACACGAGGGATGCACAAGGTTTTAGTTACAATTAATTATATTAATTAACATTAATTTACATATTTTCAAAAACACACAATTCAAAAGAACACAAATTGCATAACATTATCATATACACATTTTAACAAACAAGGAATTATAATGTTGAAATAATTCAATATAGCAAATCAAATTTTGCTACTTAGTCTATATGATGTTATCAAGCAGCATTTTTACGGTCATGAATTTCATTCTCTGTATGACTAACATAATATCACCGTCTTCTGTACTGTACCTGAATAAACTTAGAGAAGGGATAATTATTATGTTGAGGAAATAGTGTTGTCACTTCAGATCAATATACTGTAGTTTTGTTAATTCGGCCACAGAAGACGGTGATATTATGTTAGTCACACAGAGAATAAAATTCATGACCGTAAAAAATGCTGCTTGAAAGCAACATCATTTAAGTAGCAAAATTTGATTTGTTATATTGAATTATTTCAACATGACTTGTTTCTTAAAATGTGTGTATGATAACGTTATGCAATTTGTGTTCTTTTGCTTCGTGTGTTTTTGGAAAATATAATTTAAATTAATGCCCCGCCATAAATGTTGTAACTAAAACCTTGTGCATCCCTTGTGTTTATCGTACGGCTCGTTCTCTCCTACACGTTACCTGCACTTTCTTTACGTTTTCACTATGCCTAAACGAGACGCTCTACTGTATTTGGTAACGTGTGCTAGTGCAATGTCGAAACACCAGTCGTATTATTTGCATTCACCATTGACATCCTGTGATGTTGAACGGTTGTTCTCAAAATATAAAAACTGCTTGAGTGATCGCCGCAGGACGTTTCAGTTCGCAAATCTTCGGATGTCCGCCTCCCTCCATAGGTGCTATGCACGTTGCAAGTTACACAGTGGCCGGCGCACGATCGCATTTTCGCCACGGCTGCTCTACTCATATTCTTTTAAAAGATGCATAGAAGTAAACCTACATTCAACGGAATCGATCCGGAGGAAAGTAAGAGAAACCCAGGTTGTATAGATAATACACAAGCTACAAATTATTGATGTGTGGTCTAGAGCTACTAGAGACAATCACAGTAATTTTGTAACAAAGGCTGTTCCCTGGCTTTGTCGTAGATGAATACAGAAACCGGGAATCTGTTTATACATACAAGTTAATTGAGGAGAGAAATGTTGTATGAGAATGTTTTATACTTTTACCTTCATTCCATGCTAATGGCGAAAATATTTGTCGTGCCATTGTGGATAACAGACTCATGTTCCGACTGATTACATAAACATACACAGCCGAGTTAGGAAAACTATTCATCAACATTTAATTTAATTGCTACAATTCCATCATACTACACATAGGTCTACAATTCTCCTCTCACCCTTGAAGATAGGACAACCATTATTGCTGGGATAAATAAGTAAAAACAATAAAAACAATAAACATAGTAGACAAATCAGGACAGTAATTAATATTCATTATAAGTGTTACCTTTTCTTTAATTTCAAACTTAAAGAAACAAAATACATTGAAGTTACAGTGAGTAAAGTATTCTTAAAATTTTGAAAATTAAATCTGAACAACACTTGCATTGCAATAGTGAAGACATTTGATATCTATATATATATATAATTTGAACTGGTAATGGAAATTACGGGAAAACGGCTGAACGGATTTTAATAAATGGTCCCTCATTTTGAAGCTTGGAACCCAACGTTTTTCGGAAAAGTAGTAGTTTTCAGTGAAATGTCAATTTTCCTACATAATTTTCCTATTTTCCAAAATCCATCTGTTGTCAGTTTTGTGAACTAATTTTATTCAATCACGACCGACTTGATTGAATTTCAGAACAAAACACACACTACAATAAACAATAGGCTATTACACGAAGGCAATGACCTGCAGGATTGCCGACATATTTAGAGCTCAATTCAATTTGTTATTAAAAACTGATTATGCAGTGTATAATTTTCTGAGTACAGCTGTGTATTGGATATTCAAATCTACGAAACTTGAGGTGGTTTGATGACATTATTACCAATGGAAATTAAATATTATTATACCGGTAGTTAATATCATGATGCATCTATTTTTCATTAATTGTGCATAATATTGATCCTATATTGATGACATGAAAGTGAAACGTTTTGTGGTTATGTAAGTAAATGTAGACAATATCTTAATTTAGATCTTCATTTCTATAATTTACTGTGTGGCTGCTATATATAACTACAAAACTTAAGTAAGATAATAATATTGTTATTAAAAATCAAATATTTTTATATTTATTAATCCAGTGGGGTTGGGTCTTTTTCATATACTTAATGGCGGTGTAGTGTAGATATTGATATGTGTCATTGTCTTCAGTATTGGCTCGAGAGAGCTAAAAAATTACAGTTCCTAAGGAAAGAGCAAAAAGTATTACTCACTGATAAAATAAGTGGCCTACAAACTTTTCTGGTCTCCAGATCATTTCAGCAAGACCTCTTAGTAGGATAAAATGATTTTACGCTCTACATTTCAAGTTATACATGCAGCATCTATACGAAAATGCTATTGTTCGAAAGCTGAGCAAACCTGACATTTTTTTAACTTTTGCCTACAATCCACAATGACCTGAAATAGCTACTGCTGTCGTCCTGACATTGATACTTGCGTTTTCGCGTTGAAACTCAAAAACTGAAGTTGGATAGGTTCAAGAAAAAGTATTTGGCCTAAAAAAATCCATTCAGAGGGAGTATGTTTTATTATTATGGAAGAAAATAACTATCAAAAAGACAAGTATTCTTCATTGAAAATAAATCTGAAAAATGTTTATTTGAATGTCTAACGAACTTAGTTTGCAGCAGTATTTGCTGTACAAGCCACTAGTTTACAAATAAACCTATAGGTAGGATATATGTCGGGCGTCCAAGAGAACTAAGAAAAAGACTAGTGAAGTGTTTCATGTGGAATGTGGCATTGTAATGGGCAGAAACATGGATAATACAATGAAGTGAAGAGTAGACTAGAAGTACTTGGAAATGTGGATACGTAGAAGAATGGAACGTGTGAAATGGACAGACAGAATAAGAAATAAAGCTGTGCTGGAAAGAGTGGGTGAAGAGAGAATAATGCTGAAACTGATAAGAAAAAGGAAAAGAAATTGGCTGAGTCGCTGTCTAAGAAGAAACTGCTTGTTGAAGGACGTATTGAAAGATACAGTGAATGGGAGAAACATTCGATGTAGAAGAAGATCATATAATAGAGAGCAATAAGATAAATGAATCGTATGCGGAGACTAAGAAGTAGGCGGAAAGTAAAAAAAGATTAGAGACTTCTGGCTTTGCAGTGAAAACCTACTCTTAAGAAGAAAACTGTAAATGAAATTAATGACTGATGATAATGATAGTTCGTAATTATTTAATTAGTGAGGAATCATTTATTACACATTGGATCTATTTTGGAAACTGGAAAAAGAGATAAGCCAACAGTATCAGAAGATTTAAAACATACAGGGGAGGGGAGGTTGACAATGGCAGTCAGATCGAAGTCTTAAAGTAAATAATTGTAAAAAAAAAGTGATTTGATTGAAATGTTAGCCGGTTATCTTTCTTACCGATTGAAGAAGAAATATCTATGTGTGTATACTGCAAACAAACTCTTCTATAAACTGTGAAAGTAAGAAATCCGATTGGTTACAGTGTGTTTCACGGAGAAATATTCGTCCTTCTGTTGACTGGCTTTGTGTCGTTTAAAAATTTGAAAAGTATTCTGAGGGGAAGCATGGGACTACATTAAACAAGTTCAAAAACCTAGCACAAACATTTGCTAATATACTGAACGAAAAGATCGTTATATAGTAGGTCTACAGATCCATTCGTTATTGAATGATACTAAGAACTCGATCACCATTGAAGCTCTCAACAAACGCCGACAAGGGCAAAAATGTACATCGCCTACAACTAGCCGTAAAACAGCGAAGAAAATTAATATTCTTTTTAGAGAGTCGTTCTGTATTATTTTCATATCCTCGTTGTAAAGAAATAAGTGTTTTAACAATGTCTAAAGACCCCAGAATAATTGAAAAATTGTTTGAGATCATTATGGTATTTTTATGAGTGCCATAAGTATCTTCGGTGCATTGCTTTCCATATTACGAGGTATGTTAAAGGCTCACAAGCAAACATTCCGATGGGGGCAGATAAAAAAGTTATTTTTTTTTCTTCCACCATGTTAATAATGTCAAAAGAAGTGCTTATACAAATTCTGGCCACTCGACCGCAATTACGAGGGCTGTAAAAAATAAGTTCGCCAATGGCCATTAACAGAAAAGAAACACAATTTCATTGGAAATTTGATTGTAATAGACACAGCAATTGTTGAGCTATTTTTCAACATATTTCCAACCAGAATTGAGACATTTGTCATATCATGGGGTTGGCAGAGAGGTGCAGACGGCTATTAAACGCTGGTTCCGATCTCAGCGGCTGACTTCTACGACACATGGATACAAAAATTGATCCCATAGTATGACAGATGTCTTAATTCCGGTGGGGGACATGTTGACAACTAGCGTAACAATTGCTGTGTCTGTTTCAATAAATCTTTCCATTCAATTGTGCTCTTTTCTGTAAACGGCCCCAGGGAAAATCACTTTCTGGACGACCTTGTAATTGCGGTCGAGTGGCCAAAATTTGTATAAGCACTTCTTTTGACATTATTAACATGGTGGAAGAAAAAAAATTAACTTTTTTATCTGCCCCCATCAGAATGTTTGCTTGTCAGCCTTGACGGCAGATGACGTCACGAGCAGAGTGGAGGGGTCTGTTGGCCACTACCTTCTATTGTATCTAAGAAGTAGGCGGAAAGCAAAGAAGATTAGAGACTGCTGGGTTTGCAGTGAAAAACCTACTCTTAGAAAGAAAACTATAAATGAAATTAATGACAATGATTATAATGATAGTTCGTAATAATTTTTGTGATAACATTTTTTAATGCTTGTGAGCTGCGATATAGAATCAAGCGTCGTTAAAATACGTATAAGTTGAAAGATATTAAATGTTTGCTGAGAGAGTCTAAGTTTCGGAGCGACTGTATCTGCTATGGCAGACACTGACACAATAATTTGGATACGTTACAGCTTGGAGTCTCGCTTGAATTAGTTGAAAGAAGTTTAATATAGCTGGCAGCACGCGTCATCGCCAGCTGCTAGGATTCAGCCACTGAATGAAGTCGTTAGGAGGGGTTGCGAAGAGAGCGTAGCGGGTTGTTGACAGGAAGAAAAGGTTCCTTAGGGCATTATATCAATGGTGTTGGAGTCATAGGACATTGTTCGGCGAAAAAAAACAAGGCAGAGAAGAAGCAACACAAAAAGAAATAAAAATAAGTTTCTGTCTGGAGGTGTTGCCATCTTGGATATTTTTCAACTGCTCCGGGGTAGATTTCTTTTCCCCCCTACTCCACCTCTTTCTCGAGGCTCTTGAGTACACTTTTCAGTTGCGAAGCAGTAGACAGAAACTCGGTTCTTATCTTAACTGTTATTTCGTAACAAACTGGAGATGTCTTCAAATTTTAAATCACAGAATTTATTTCCTTCTGTGGAAGATTCCAAAATGTTTTGTCTGCCTTACACAGTGACAAATATAATTTTTATAACACTTTACTGTACTACAAAGTCTAAACCTGATGCCGTGGAGTAATGGTTCGCACTCCTGGTCATGAAACGTGCGGGCCCGGGTTCAAATTCTGATTGGGACAGGTTACCTGATTGAGATTTTTTCCGGGGTTTTCCCTCAACCCAGTAAGAGCAAATGCTGGGTAACTTTCGGCGCTGGACCCTGCACTCACAACGCTGGCATTGTCCACCTTCATTTCATACAGACGCTATATAACCATAGCAGTTGAAAAGCGTCGTAAAATAACCAATAATTAATCAATAATGATGCATCGATAAACGAGGTCCACACCCGTGGAGTAACGGTTAGTGTTTCTAACCGTGAAACCAGGTGGACCGGGTTCGATTCCCGATCGGGGAAGTTGCCTGGTTGAGGTTTTTCCGGGGTTTTCCCTCAACCCAATATGAGCAAATGTTGGGTAACTTTCGGTGCTGGACCCCGGACTCATTTCATCGGCATTATCACCTTCATTTCATTCAGACGCTAAATAACCTAAGATGTTGATAAAGCGTCGTAAAATAACCTACTAGAATAGAATCGATAGACGAGAAGCTAAAATTTTTGGATTTTCAAACCGAAAATTTATTATTACTAAAAATGGAATTCGTGGTGGACAAAAAACGGTAGAGTGGCTCAAGAGTTATGAGTTGTAGACACGCAAAACATTTTCTTTAAATGGCGTGAAGAAGATACTAAGTAATTATTTTTATTGGAAGTACGAACATGTGCTATTCGGATCATGTTTACAAACAAATAATATTACTCTGAAAATGTCTAATACGAAACAAAATTACTTCGAACAACAAATTTTGAAAAAAGTATCAACCTTTAATTAGACGGACTGTGACATTCTAAAATAAAATGAAGAAAGTTTAGTAAACGTTACAAAATTCTTTGAAATATTAAGGATATTAAAATCTTATTCACTGAAATATTTACAAAATTTAAAATGTAATCTTCCCTAGGTTGCTGTATGGAAATTAATACCTACTAAAAGACAGATCTAAACAGATTGGAACAAGATAAAACGAAATTGAAAAGTTGAATATTGAAAGGGGTTAACTGTCAAATTATAAATTGAGTTTATGTATGATTCTTATAGTACAAGTTGTGTAGGCTATAATAATGCTTTTGACAACTTAAAAAGGTAAAAGGTAAAGGTATCCCCGTAACATGCCATGAAGGCATTTGGGGAGCACGGAGTTAGAGCCCCATGCTTTCCATGACCTCGGCACTAGAACGAGGTGGTGTCAACATAATATTTTATTTAATTTAAAGAAGGACGGGTAAATAATACAGTTGTGATTTGATGCAGAATGTTTGATGATGAAGGTAAATAATAATAAAATCTGAAACCAAAACCTTGCAGACAATCAATATCTTTCAAAAAATTATTGGATAGTTGTAATTCGTGATTTATGAGGATAATGAAGGGCACTTCTATAATTTATATAAGTATACACATATTCAAATATTTTCGTAATTTTGAAATTCAGATCTTATTTTCAAAGCAATGGGATGAAAATTGTTATTGTTTTTAACTGACTGAAAGGCTGCTAGAGAAACAGACTGTATACATTAATTTATTTTGTTGATAATACTCCATATTAATGCTTGAAATATGGCGAATAGTTCAACTTGGTACACATTGCATAGTGGTGATAGTGGTGATAGTCGATATTTAGAATAATTCAGCACATGTAAACCTTAAGCGCAAGGATCTATTCAAAATTTGTGATGGCTAAAGCCAAGATGGACCGATGTGTGTTCCTTGGCTATGACTTCGTCTCGCTCTTGAGTAGCAGCAGCAGCAGCAGCAGCAGCAGAAGTTCACTTAACGACGATTTCAACTGCAGATTTTATTCGACGTCGAAATTCAATGAGAATGAGATATGACAATTTTTTCATAGTGTCTTCTGTTAAGGACACGATTGTTTTACGATCGCTAATATACACAATTCTACTCCTCTCCCTGTGGAAGTTATACTACGGATCTCATTTTTAAAACGCGAAGATGTATCTCGGCAGCTGTGGTGAATGCAGTAAATCTATGGGAAAGAAACCGGGCACAAATACCATGTCAGCCAAGAGGTATCAAATTGGTAGTCCCAACAATTTTCTATCCCGGTCTATCCCTGCGCGACATTGTTAACGCAGACAGGGGAGAACATACCACAGTCTAGTATATAGTCACGAAGCTCAATACGTAGTAAATATGCATCTATAGATAGTTGCTAACCACTAGGATCGCTAATATCGCCTCATTACAGACAATGCGAAATAGTACCGGCACAGTCAATTGTTCCTAGCATCCTCAAAACTCAAGCTTCCTGATTGTATATACTAGACTGTGGTTATACTTAGTCACAAGCAGCAAAGAAACAACCGACCAGAAATAAATATGGCAACTAAAAAGCAAAGGAAAAGTATACCACAATTTCGACAGGCAATTGAATAAATTTCGGCTATCTGTGGGTCAATAAAGCGAACATTATATACTAGGGATAGTAAGAACTGAGATGATATTAAAATTTCATAAATTACTAGACATACCGTTACCTTTTTTACTGTACGAATCTGAACGCTGGGCATTGAAGAAAGAGATCAAGAAACACGGGGGTAGCTGAAGTAACATTCTTATACAGGGATATAATTTCATTTTTACTTCAATTTTTATTGTACCTGAGTTTTTTAATGTACTTCACTCCCACCCCCCTACTAGCAAAACTTCCAACCGTTCTCCACACAGAACCAAGACCACATATGCAGTCAAAGTCGCTCGGTCATAGTGAACAGTACTGAGTTAGTGAGTATAGTACGTTCCAGAAATATGTTCGCGTTTTCCAGTGACGAAAGAGCTTTCAATATTGAATCATATTTTCGCGCACAGGTACTGTCGTCCGTTTTCCTACGTCGCATCTCGGTTTCCCCCACCCGCTTCTGCTCGCCCCTCTGTAAAGGCTAGTGGCTGGGATGTCTTAGCTCTTTTCTGAAAACATTAATTTCTTTTAGGAATTAGACGTCTACGTAATATTATACAACTTAAATAAAAGGGCCTCATTAATTAATTGTCAAGTAATTTCCCTCCTTTCTATGATAAAACCACTTGGACGGACAGTAGATAGCATGTCTGAGTAATTTTATCTTTTCGGATCGGGCAGAAGTGAAGATTGAATTTACAGTACGTAAGGTACTCTTTTATAGAGCAGGTATAGAATTATTTCAACATGAGTTACTAGTACGAAGGACGAAACTGGTAATTGGAATTAGGTACAATAGTCTATAGTGCGATAATATGCAAAATAAAGAACTGAAGCCTGTATCGAAATGAATGCGCACCATTTTAAAAATTTTGTTTAAATATCCATATTATGATTATTTTTCAATTTAACTTCTTTCTCTATATTGTGCGTTATGTGCTGCAACAGTATAATATACACAGCATAATGAATACGTCCGATTGGATAGCTCAGTTCGTGAGTAAAAACATTTATTATTAATACTGTACTGTATTTTTATTAAACAAAAACCTAATGAAAATTATCAAACTCAAAATCGCGATATTTCTTAGTTCACTTAAATGGATGAACTACTTTTCTTCCCTCCTTTACCTAGTAAAGCGATTTGTTTGTATTTTACGCCAGTATCGTCGAACTCCAGTCGTGGAAAGGGGTAGCAAACATTGTTTCCGGTTCCCAACCATTAATACAAAGGTATAGCCAGGTTAATACTTGAAATGTTAGTAAAAATAAAATGCTGTCCCTGTATATTCCATCTAGCTAGATGTAGTGTCAGGAGACTGCAGATGAGATAGAGACAGAAGTTTGTATAAGAAGCCGGAACGGGTCAACAGGTCTAATCCAAGAAGAAGAAGAAGAAGAAGACATTTCTTTAAAATTCATGGCACTTCGGCTGAATATGAAAACGTTAACCTCAAATCTTTTCGTGGAGGTGATCGTTGAAAGCTTTGACAGGTGTGATCAGGTTGTTCATACGAGTTGTTTCCAATATTAAAACATAACTAGCTTTTCCACTGTTGGTTAATATGGATTTATTATTTGAAATGTTTGATTTCCGTCGTGTAATTTTTAACCACACGCTGTACTGTTTTAATTACCGTCTATTTAGTATTGCAGTCATTATAGCTGATTTTGTGATTGCGCTGAAAGAAATTGGTGTTATTTTTATCGCAACAATTTTATGATTAATTATGGTGTAATTCTGTGTACACAATAATCGAGTTGCATTTTAATTACTTGGTTTTAATTGTTTTGAGGCTTCCGTGTAAACATGAAATGTTATTGAAGATGAAAATTATGATGACATGGTGATCAAAAAATATTTGACTCAATACAATTACATTGCCGTCGTAATAACAATAATAATAATAATAATAATAATAATAATAATAATAATATAATAATAATAATAATAATAATAGCATCGATTGAGCTTTGTGGACCGTTTTCTTCTCGTTTTTGAACATGTTAAACACAGTCTAGTCACAAATAACAGGACTTTGATCCTGTAATTATTCAGCATGGCGAAAGACTAGTTTATATCTTAAGATATTTCTCAAACCATTTCTCTAAAATATCTTCCCATAGGCTTACAGTGCTTGTTAAGCACCTCCTTCGTAAATATCACAAACGTAACAAGCTAATTTTAGTGCGTAACAAACATTATGGAGATTACTTACTTACTGGCTTTTAAGCAACCCGGAGGTTCATTGCCGCCCTCACATAAGCCCGCCATCGGTCCCTATCCTGTGCAAGATTAATCCAGTCTCTACCATCATATCCCATCTCCCTTCAAATCCATTTTAATATTATCCTCCGTTTTACGTCTCGGCCTCCCCAAAGGTCTTTGTCCCTCCGGTCTCCCAACTAACACACTATATACATTTCTGGATTTGCCCTTACGTCCTACATGCCGTGCCCCTCTCAAACGTCTGGATTTAATGTTCTTAATTATGTCAGTGGAGAATACAATGCGTGCAGTTCTGCGTTGTGTAACTTTCTTCTCCTGTAACTTCATCCCTCTTAGCCCCAAATATTTCCCTAAGAACCTTATTCTCAAACACCCTTAATATCTGTCCCACTCTCAAAGTGAGAGTCCAAGTTTCATAACCATACAGAACAACCCGTTATATAACTGTTTTATAAATTCTAACTTTCAGACTTTTTGACAGCAGACTAGATGACAAAAGTTTCTCAACCGAATAATAACAGATATTTCCCATATTTATTCTGCGTTTAATTTCTTCCCGAGTGTCATTTATATTTGTTACTGTTGCTCCAAGATATTTGAATTTTTCCACCTCTTCGAAGGATTAATCTCCAATTTTTGTTTTTCCATTTCGTACAATATTCTAGTCACGAGATATAATCATACAGTTTGTCTTTCCGGGATTTACTTCCTAACCTATCGCTTCTTCAAGTAAAATTTCCGTGTTTTCCCTAATCGTTTGTGGATTTTCTCCTATCATATTCACGTCATCCGCATAGACAAGAAGCTGATGTAACCCTTTCAATTCCAAACCCTGTCTGTTGTCCTGAACTGTTCTAAAGGCATATTCTAGAGCGAAGTTAAAAAGTAAAGGTGATAGTGCATCTCATATTTCAAGTATATGCGACAAAAGTGTGCGTACACTTAACTTATCCTCCATTACGACAGATGGCATCAAAGTCTCAATTTTTTAAGTAGTGGCGCTTAGCCGGTTGATGCATAACGCCATCTATTTATTTATACTAAAATATATATAAAACATAAGACATCAGTACATCCTTATGAGCAAAGTTCGTGTTCGGATGTAGTTCCATCTAACACAAGGAGTACAAAAGTTAATACACAGAAATATTATATAAAACAAGATAAAAATAAGAACATTAAAAAACTGTATATACACAATCAATTCAATTATCATTATTTACAAGCTGATGTGATTTATTTTATTGAACTTAATAACATAAAATGTTGAAAATAAGAAGTTATAGAGTTATTATTTTAATTTTGCTTCTAGACTAATGCTGTTTTTTAAACGTATTGTTATGAAAAAAAATTGTTTCCATCTTGACAAATTAACGTTCAGTCTATTATTGTTAATGTAAGAAAATGGTACCGTATATAATCGTTACGATTTTTGTGGTAATTTTACTTGTTTGTATAATATTTTTCAATCTTACAGAATTTGAATTCATATAAAGTGAGTTTAGAAAGGTAATGAATAGCTTTTTTGTTTTGCAGGTGTTTATTATTCTTTTTCTTTTGTATAAAAATTTATAGGATCTAAAGAAATTTTTGAAGTTCCACCCCACGCAATGGATGGTGAACTTAAACAGATTTAAATAAACTACAGTGCGTAAAATATTGATGGGTAAAATATGATGAAGAATGACAAACTTATGAATTATTTTACGCAATTTGCTGCATAGATTAGAAACATGACAATATAATTTAAAATGCTGATCAATGATGATGCACAGATATTTCACAAGTGCAATTTCTTTCAAAGAAAGACAGTTAAATTAAAAAAAAAACAGAAGAACTACAATAATATATTACAAAACTTAATTTGCAACGATGATTTCAAGATTGTTGGCCAATAGATTTTGAAGAGAAAGGAATTAATATTATTTAATTTTTAACAAAATAAAATGAAAATTAAGCCAATTCTTGATTATATTTATACCTATGTTAGCATTTTTTATTAACTTCGTTCCAGGAATAAACACTAAATATTACCACTGTGTCATTAGTATTAGCAGCCAATATTAATGTGAAATGTGAAATTGACAAAGTTATTATATTTATTAAAAATAAAGAAACGGTGCTTTAATAGTAATAATAATAATAATAATAGACTTGGAGTTTGCTGAAACATTGTAGAATATTAAAATTTAAAATTAATTTTATTGGGGAATACATTAAGGAATTGTAAGGGTGGTTATGAAAAAATATGTAGTTAGTGGGAAACCCGAGTCTCTTTTCTTGAAGTAAATTTATCAATTCTTTGCTTAACTTCACATACAGCTCTGAGTGTAAATTATTTCATATCTTACTTTTAATTTCATTTATACATGATAACTGGATTCACATAATTATATGTAGCGGCTGAAGCAAGAAATGTAAAGCTATCGTCCTGCACACAAACTTCTTCGAAATATTTTAGTCTCATCAAGCTTAATGATGATGAATTGTAGCGAAAAGTACTACGTTGCCATTCACTGGCAAAACGAAGTAATTTTCATATATTTTTAACGTCATCTTAAATGTTACTGTTTAGCATTTTTTGTCTTTGACAACCTCTCCAAGTTGAGGACTACTAATTCCACAATTTGGGTCATCTGGCCGACATCTACGGCTGACCACTAGGATCCAGAATACAAAGCAGAGGTTAACTTCAAAATAAAATACAATGTTATTTGCGGAGAGAATACAAAACAATGATAAATTTAAAAATAAAGTACAATTTGATTTCGGAGAAATATGAAATGAAAGTACAATGAAGAGTAATGAAATGAATAAAAAAAATATTACGTAGTGTTATACAAGTGATTGTGTGAAATGGATAATGAATCTCTCAATACCATTAGACAAATTTTGTTAATGTCCTCATTAGAAAATTCGATTTAATTAAATGTTTAACCCTTAAATTGGCAATACTTCATTTCTCACACTAGTTTATTAAACCGTGTCGGACTGTAAAGAAAACAACTAACGCAATGTCCATATTTTATATGTTGTACAATAATATAATATTATGAAATTTTAATTTTCCTGTGAATTTTTTTTCTATTGTCCTATTAAAATTATAGCATATCGTCACCTGAATGCAAGAACTAGGTAACTCGAAATTTGCGTTTTTTAGTTACCTCTGTAATAGCATAGCAAAAATCGCACAAAATGTAATGCAAGAACTACGTAACTGCTCGAACGATACCAGCAACATCTATTTTTCAATGTAACAAATAGGTAAAAGAAAACGAGAAATTATCCTTAGTGCAATAAATAAGTAAATAGGCAATATCTCAAAATATTAAAAATCAAGATACCTAGTTCTTGCATTCAGGTGACGATATAGTCTATTAACCTGTTGTATCTTTGCGAATTTAAGGGTTAATTGATTATTTATAATTATTGGAACATACATTACTATTGGAGTTTCCTGTATCTGGAAATTACTAGGAATTTTTTATTATTATTAGGCATAATATTTTTATTTGTTATTCTTTTATACATAGGAAAAACTTCTATGACATCCCAAGATATTAAAAATATTTGTTTAAATATCGTAAAGAAATCCATAGGCATTTTACATAATCATTTATATAATGTTTAATCTTTTAAACTTTCTAAATTGCATATTGTACTATGATTGCTACCTACTGTATTGATTTTTCTCTCTATTCCATATAGGCCTATGCATTTTTTAAATTGTTTTCCGGACCTCTGTGGTCACCTGTTATGAGAGGCGGATTTTATTATTATTTTATTACTGATTAATTTTACAGTAAAATCCTATACGTCTAGTAAGTTTTGAGCCCATGTAATTATATAAGGATTCATATAAGTAAATATCAGTTAAGAATAATGTAAATTGTGGCGCAAGGGACTTTTTATATAAAGCAATTCAATATTTTAATAAAATATTATAAAACGCAAACCACTTAAATTTTGTAAATTTGTCATTATTAATCAGATATATCAGTGACCGAAGTTTGGTGAATCTAGCTTCGTAAGTATGGTAGAATTTTAATACAGTGTCCCTTTAAAAAAACATTATTTAAGGATGATATTAATTTTCTGAGTGCACACTTGTTTTTCTAATCTAGAGCAACATGACTACACGGTGTAAACACACGTAACACCTACCTTCGAGATCGGAAATTTAAGATAGAAACTTAATCGCGTTCCTTATTAGAAAGTTTAATTCCGCGAGAAACGCTTGACGGAAAATCCACCAGAGTTAAGTGGCTTGTATCACAAACAGGATCACAGAATCAATCGATCATTAAGTGAAGTGGGAATTCGTTGCTCCACCCCTTGCCACCACTCCAATTACAAGGGTTGAGAGAATTGAGGATCCCCTATAAAATCTTGCAGACTTTAATTTCAGACTTCTTGAAAGAGTTCTATAGTACTGATGGAAGAGAAGTAGATTTCCCTTGTTTTAATCAAGCACAGCCTCTAGAATGCAGTGAGATATTTTTAAAGAACCCTTCTTTTCTTTAGAGTTGTGTGTGCGTGTTTTTCTGTGTATAGTTAAAATGAAATTCGAGTCCTTGAACCGACATTGAGATCTCTAGTTGTGGAAGAGATGCAGGCCTGTACTTGGTGTTATAACAAACGTGGCGTAAGATTGATATCACAGTTCAGTATATACAGTTGCGAAGCTCAATACTTAATAAATATGCATACATAGATAGTTGCTGACCACCAGGATCGCTACTATCGCCTCAGCACAGACCCTTTCCCGAACAGACGATAATGTATGTTCGGGTTTTCTATTTCAGTGTATGGAGCTCAGTGAAATATTATATTATAACTTTATTGCGTATCATTACTCAGTTTTATTTAGTGTAATGTGTCCATAAGTTCCGTTTACTTCTTATTGCATAATTTGTTGCAGAAATAATAACAAAACTGTGTTATTTTAATGTGAAGAGAATTTTACATGTTAACATAATCTATTCGCATCAACATTTTAAGTTTAGAATGGATGCTATTTTGAGATTTAATAAAAAAAAATTATGTTGTGATTTTAATTTAGCACATCGACCTTCCTTAACTGTAGATAGAAAATTTACCATATCACTCCTATGCAATTTGTGTACTTACAATTGTGTTACTTCGTCTCTTAGGAAGTAGATAAATGCAATAATTCAGTACGTACTCGATTGGAGTATTAAAATACAGACAAATTAAATATGCGGCGTATCATACATGACATTATGCTTAATTATAATGTATAATTGCGAATATAGGAATATAAATAATAACCTATAATTTCCATATGACATAACATAGGCCTACATATGTAATGGCAGGGCATTGGAGACTTTGTAAATCTAGTTGCTCTAGTAATAGCGCTGTGAGGTTACCGTATTTCAATATAGTCAAGTGTCCGAAGGCCAATAAGGCAGCACTCAAAGCGGTGGAACTAGCGCTGAGGTAGTTTCTGCGATTTCGGAAGTTCAAATCGTTGAATTTATAAGAGATTTTTTGTGGAGGTGCAGGTGATCGAATAAGCAAGGAGTATGAGTACAAAGGAACTACCTCTGCGCTAGTTTAGCCTACTAACATAGTACATTAATGAGACTTCAGATTGGAGTACCGTAAGAAACGAATAAATATAACTGAAATAGAAACAAATTGCATTTACAAGTTATCACACGTAACTTTATACTTAATTATAATGTATAAATGCGAATATTGAAGTATTGGTACAGTAAACATAACTTATAATTTTAACATATCTAAATATCCGTGCGGTGCAACTGAAAATTATTGAATCGTGTATAAATGAATGTACAAGAATTTCGCAATATTTAATCCAAATAAAGGCAGGTATTACTCATACGAACAACGTAATTTTCACACCAAAAATAATATTACACCTTAACTCGCAAGTGAATTATTTCTGAAGTGTCTCATAATCATTGTTTTAAATTTATTAATGCAATTACACTACATTTTAGAAAAATATATGTTACCCTTTATGCATTGCAACTAATTTATATGGTTGAATCACCACCCTCCGTGATCGGGGTAAGCGAGTCACATGGTCTGCCTATATTAAATCACGATGGCAGTGACACAGTCTATTGTTCCTAGTACTCACAGAACTCCAAGCGGCTACTAACTATCGCGAGAAATGCAAAAAAATCATCCAAAGCTTCGCAACTGTATATGCTAAACTGTGATTGATATACTGCAAATCTGTGCAGGCTTTGGCCATACGTTCGTACTCTTGGTCCTGACGAAGCGAGAGCAGTGAACGTCGCGCGTTGGTCAGACACTGAACAGGCTGAATAGAGCATCAGTGACGTGTTTTTTTTAATATAAGCTGGCACTGCAGTAATCAGCAGACAGCGCATTTCTGTTCCCAAACGTACAGCGGATCGAGTAGTTTCTTCTGGTACATTCATTACGTCACGTGGATGCATAAGTAGAATAGTAGAATTGCAAGCAGTTTTACGCATGGAGTCATCAAATAACAATGATGTAATGCATTACAAATTTGCCCCTATAACGTCATATGACGTAGAAAGAACATTATCTTAGTTTAAACAAATTTTATGTGATGTTCGTAAAAGATTTGCATTTCATAACCGCAGAATGTATGATTTCGTTTAGTGCAACGGAATAGGTTTTGATGAATGAATTATTTGCAGGCATATATATTGAGGAAAATGTAAATATTGCTAATTTGTAGATTGATTTTTTATTATTATTTTGTCCCTATAACGTCACGTGACTTAGGAAGAACATTTTCTTAGCCTTAAACAAATTTTTACTGGAAATTATAGTAAAAGATACAAATTTCATAAGTTCAGAACATATGTTTTTGTTCTCCGTAACGGATTTGATCTCGTTAAATGAATTAATTGTATATATTATATATAGAGTATTTACAGTTAATGTGTATCATGTTTAATAATATGTTCTATAATATTTATTGTAAGCTTAAATACTAGTCCAGTATTATCATCAATCAAATTACACTTCCTGCCATATGTAGCATTAATATTTTGTACAAAGCTAGTTTCGCAGTATTAGTGCGTTTATACCGTTAAAAAGCAGCTGGACAGACCACTTCAGTTTAGTAGCAATCCCACTTACAGTTGCCATGCTCCATTATCATTACGTACCGAATTAGGTTATACCTGACGTAAGCATTTAGGGTCGTATTCGTAGACATTCTTAGCGCGGGCTTCCAGTGGATGATCAGCGAACTAACATTTTTCGTATTCATAAACCAGTGTTAGCGATATGATATGATATGATATGATATGATATGATATGATATGATATGATATGATATGATATGATATGATATGAATCCTGTACAAGTAACCAGTCGACAGCCGGAGCTGGTTTAGCACGCTCATAGCGCGGGCTAGCGAAATGTCTATGAATAGCACCCTTAGGGTCTAAGATATACTAACCGATAACTTTCCTAAACTTCTTTGGCAACGAAAATGCGCTGCCTGGTAATCAGACGCGTTCTGAACTGTGATATGCAAGCATTCTATTCTCTGACATAAATATATTATTTTCAGTGTCGTACATCAGGGCTTGCCAAACTGCGGCCCGCGGGCCGGATCAGACCAGCGAGCTACTTTTGTTCTGCCCATTTACCAACTTGAAAAAAATTAAAAGTCAATAAAAGAAGAAAAAGAAGATCAATTTATTCACGAATTTCGATCGATGAAATCAAATCAGAGGCCCAGGTTTTTAAACAAATTGCTCGTATACTGTGGTAACAATGATGTTGCTACAATATAGACTTCAGGGGTCTGTTTCTCAAAACTCATGGACTAGTAATACTAGTCTGTACAGTAGTAATATTAGTTTATTTTACAAGTCAGTGTTTCTAGAAACTGCAAGGGTAAAGTAGTAGTTACCAGTTCACAGACTAGTAATATTGGTCGATTTCACCAGTTCATAAGTGATTCTGTTTCTCAAAATACTAATCTAGTTGATTATACTAGTATTCAACAGAATATTGCTACAAGACTCTAAAGACTGGTGGTTTCTATATTATCAGTTACCAGTGACAACCTTTCTCAGATAATCGAAACAAAATATTGCATTTATTTTTTTTAATACATGTGATTCCGATTGAAGTGATGAAGTTATTGTGAAAAGAGCTAAAACTATATCGAGAAAGAACAATTATTATTCCTTTACAGGAGCACTTATTTAAATATAATGAACAGTTTAGGTAAATTGCTGAAAAGCTTGGAGTCAGCCTCGGTAGCTTACTTGGTATAGCGCTGGCCTTCTATGCTCGAGGTTGCGGGTTCGCTCCCGACCTAGGTCGATGGCATTTAAGTGTGGCTCATGTTAGTAGATTTATTGGCATGTAAGAGAACTCCTGCGGGACAAAATTCTGGCACACCGGCAACGCTGATATAACCTCTGCAGTTGCGAGCATCGTTAAATAAACCATAATTTGAATTTTGAAAAGCTTGGAGAGTTGTTAAATATAGTGGAACCTGCCATAACAAGACATACAATAGAAGTCATGCATTATCAGCAAAGCTTCAGATACAAATTGCTCTACAAATTGGGATATTGATTATTTTCCAATGCCGTCTAGTCTTTCTGTCCTAGACCAGCAACATATACAGACTATTTTCCTAATAATCTAATACCAATTCATCAACTGCAGTAATTTTTGCTGACTTTCCTCCTCCACTGCCAGTTCTTCTGGCATTGTCAACAACAAATTACATATAAAACGACACTAATTTATGAATAGAACAAATGTAAAACTGAAAAAAAAATTAGCGAATGTTTCATTAAGTTATAAGTGGCATTCATGTCGGCAGTAGACACACTAGCTACATAATATGTGTATATTATGATACTACAGTCTAGTATATACAGTCACGAAGCTCAATACGTAGTAAATATGCATCCATAGATAGTTGCTAACCACTAGGATCGCTAATATCGCCTCATTACATACAATGCGAAATAGTACCGGCACAGTCTATTGTTCCTAGCACCCTCACAACTCAAGCTTCGTGACTGTATATACTAGACTGTGATTATACTGTGAACTTGAATTGGTACTCATCAAAGTTTCTTTCTTAATATTGGGCCAGTAAGTGTCCCTAAGGTATGCATAATCTTTGTTCTGAGGTATCAGTTCCATAGCCTCACACATTACAACATTTTTTGTCCATTCGTTAAATTTATAATTTTTTCTTATTATGCTTCGATTCATTAATCATATTGAGTATAGATAATTTGCTTTCAATTGATGGAATTTTAACCGAAAAGAGAAATCAAAACCAAAACACTAAAAACTTAGCCTTCTAACCTCAAATAACAATACATACAGGGCAGTTACTTTATGGTGACAGCTCTGACCTGGCGACGCAGTGGTTTGGGCGAGTTCACTGTTTGTTCGAAGGGGTGTTCCTTTTAGTCTTCCCCTGGCTGCGCTAGCGGTCACATCTCGGGAACGTTAGTGTGGGCGTACAGTCGCGCTAAGATCTTACTACACCACCACTGTCTTGTATATTGCAATTTAATATGTTTGTTACGTATATTTCATTTAGTTACTTAAATAGTTGTAGTGCTTCTGTTTTTTATTATTTATTATGTAGTATTTATTGTCTAGATTCACTGCTATTTTCTGTTTTGTGAAAATGCTGCCTGTTAGAAGTAAACCGTAAGGTCGGGTATTGCATTCGCAGTCGCGAGAAGCCGTGAGCAACGTGTAGCACTTTATGAAGATAGCGTCGGAAGAAAAAACGGAACAAATGTTGGAAAACTTGTAGCAGAGTTTACCCTGTGTCTGAGAGCTGTGTTAGCCAAATAATAAGGGAGAGTAAAGACATTGATAATCGGCGCCAAAATCAACTGTGGACAACTTTAATGAAGCTGTCATAAGACAAAACCAAAGCACGAGTTCTATATTTCACAGATATATATATATATATATATATATATATATATATATATATATATATATATATATATATATATATATGTGTGTATTATTGAAATTGAAAGACTGTCGACTTTCAGGGAAGTATCTAGACTTTGAGGAAAGTTATTTTGAAATTAGGATTTCATTGAAAAAAAAAAAAACAAAATAATCGCCAAATTCTGGTCGAGCATCACAGCATTAGAGCCAAAAGTTAGCAGTATTTGAGGAAAATAAAGAAATACAGAGAAGAAGACCGCTCCATCCTTTACATGGTGATGATGATGATGATGGTGGTGGGAAAGGTAACAGTGAAGCACTTATGAACATTACCGATATTTCCGCATGAGTATATTTCATTGTTAATTAGTGATTAACTGTTAAATATAGTGACGATTGCTGCTCATTGTATTTGCACATTAGTTTACTTCTTTATTGTTTATTATTGTTCCGAACTGCTGCTCATTGTATTTGCACATTAGTTTACTTCTTTATTGTTTATTATTGTTCCGAACTGCTGCTCATTGTATTTCCATTAGTTTACTACTTTAGTGTTTATTAGTGACTATTGTTCCGAACTGCTGTTCATTGTATTTCCATTAGTTTACTACTTTAGTGTTTATTAGTGACTATTGTTCCGAACTGCTGCTCATTGTATTTCCACATTAGTTTACTCTTTAGTGTTTATTATTGTTCCGAACTGTTGCTCATTGTATTTCCATGTTAGTTTACTTCTTTAGTGTTTATTATTGTTCCGAACTGCTGCTCATTGTATTTCCATGTTAGTTTACTTCTTTAGTGTTTATTAGTGACTATTGTTCCGGAGTATGAAGTGAACACAGTGACAAGAGCTCAAAATTATGCAGACGCTGCAACGTGAGACTTCATTTCAGATCTGACTGTATTTCCCTCCCTCCATTCGCTCCGTCTCGGGTCGGTCTCCCTCCCACAGTCGAACCTTCTCCTCTCTCACGTCGACGAGCTGTCACCATAAAATAACTGGGCTGTACAAATGACTATAAACAAATGAACTCAATCAGCTGACTAGTGAAAGAGATCACGTGACTAGTGAAAAATTGTCACAAGTTACTTACTTACTTACTTACAAATGGCTTTTAAGGAACCCGAAGGTTCATTGCCGCCCTCACATAAGCCCGCCAGCGGTCCCTATCCTGTGCAAGATTAATCCAGTCTCTATCATCACACCCCACCTCCCTCAAATCCATTTTAATATTATCCTCCCATCTACGTCTCGGCCTCCCTAAAGGTCTTTTTCCCTCCGGTCTCCCAACTAACACTCTATATGCATTTCTGGATTCGCCCATACGTGCTACATGCCCTGCCCATCTCAAACGTCTGGATTTAATGTTCCTAATTATGTCAGGTGAAGAATACAATGCGTGCAGTTCTGTGTTGTGTAAATTTCTCCATTCTCCTGTAACTTCATCCCGCTTAGCCCCAAATATTTTCCTTAGCACCTTATTCTCAAACACCCTGAACCTATGTTCCTCTCTCAGAGTGAGAGTCCAAGTTTCACAACCATAAAGAACAACCGGTAATATAACTGTTTTATAAATTCTAACTTTCAGGTTTTTCGACAGCAGACTGGATGATAAGAGCTTCTCAACCGAATAATAACACGCATTTCCCATATTTATTCTGCGTTTAATTTCCTCCCGAGTGTCATTTATATTTGTTACTGTTGCTCCAAGATATTTGAATTTTTCCACCTCTTCGAAGGATAAATCTCCAATTTTTATATTTCCATTTCGTACAATATTCTGGTCACGAGACATAATCATATACTATGTCTTTTCGGGATTTACTTCCAAACCGATCGCTCTACTTGCTTCAAGTAAAATTTCCGTGTTTTCCCTAATCGTTTGTGTATTTTCTCCTAACATATTCACGTCATCCGCATAGACAAGAAGCTGATGTAACCCGTTCAATTCCAAACCCTGCCTGTTATCCTGAACTTTCCTAATGGCATATTCTAGAGCGAAGTTAAAAAGTAAAGGTGATAGTGCATCTCCCTGCTTTAGCCCGCAGTGAATTGGAAAAGCATCAGATAGAAAATGACCTATACGGACTCTGCTGTTACTAGACTGGTAAAATAGTTTGAAAAACAGAATCTACTAGAACTGGTGAAATATACTCTGGTAACTAGTAACTGGTGAACTACTAAACTAGTATTTTTGAGAAACAGGCCCCTGGTCGCAAGCGTTCAGCTGCCAGGCGACTGTGGGTTGTCAAGTCCAAGCGAGAAGTGTGGCGACAGAGCAACCAGAGATTGCACCGCAGTAAGCTGACAACAGCGACTTCTTTCTGTACACGCTCACACATCGCGACACATGATATGTTGTTGCTGTTTATTGATATTTCTGGCTTTGAGCCAGAGGCCGATTTAGGGTCTTATACGCGCATGGTGTCCTCTGCAGCCATTGTACATAAATAACAATAAATATATATTTACACATATGAAACTATTTCTGGCATAAGTGCCAGTAGGTGTGTCAGTGCAGTGACTGATTCCTTTTATTTTGTGTGGGCCTAATTTGTTGATTTGCTATATTTTAGGGACTAGTTAGTATTAATATAATATACATATGGTACATATCAGGAATGGTGAACGGGAGAAGAGTTCGGGGTAAAAGATATCACCTGATAGACAACGTTAATGTATTATTATGGGGAGATTAAGAGGAAAGAAAGAATTTGGGAAGAATGAAAAACTCTGGGTTTGCAGTTAAAGACCTGCTCTTGGGCAGAACATTATGCATGCATACATACATACATATTTACGTACATACATATTTTTTTGTTGAGATTTTAAAGTTTCCCCTTCCGGTGGCAGAAGCGTCTGAATGGTTATGGAGACTTTCATGGTGTAGTGTTATTTTATTGATCTGCCTCTCTGTTGCTGTCGTGTGTCCTCTCAGACAGTATTCAAATTCCCAACACGTGTTTGCGGTTTTGTTTGTGTGTTTGCAGTGGAAATGTGAAGTGGTAAATATTATCCAGTTAAGAATAGTATTAGCACTCTGAATTAATCTACAAGCATTTACTAATAGTTCTCATAGCGTAACGTAACTTTAATTATGGCAGGGAAAGAAAAAAAAAAAAAGGAAATGGACAGTGAATGTTCTGTGTTTAAACAGCAACGGAGTTGGAACTATTTTATGATTCAAACTGGAAATAAAGTAATTATGCCTGATTTGTAACGAATCAGTTGGTGTTTTTAAAGAATATAATATTCGCAGGCATTATGAAATCAGACATTTTTCAAAATTTTCGCAATTTACGGAGAAGTTACAGGATGATAAATTTGAAGCAATGAAGCGTGGACTATCATCTTAACATAATATTTTCAAGAAACAGAAATCAGACAATGAAGCAGCAACAGTGGCTAGTTTCGCATGAACTGCCGAAAAGGGCAAAATCTTCTAGTGATGGTGAATTTATTAAATCGTGAATGATGATAAAGGAGATTTGTCCTGAGAAAGTAGATTTATTTAAGAATATTAGTCTTTCAGTACATACAGTTGCTCGTAGAGTGAAAGATATTACCAAAACCATAACTTGCCAATTGAATGAAACAAGAAAGCAATTTGAAAGTGTAGATTTCAGGTCAATAAAACACAAAGTTTGAATACTAATGTTTGGGAGCTTTGTTTATTAGACTTAGGTGACTTGGCCCGCGATTCTTTTTCGGATGGTTAATGTGGCCCTCACTATGAAAAGTTTGGCAAGCCCTGTCTTGCGTCACTACAACTGAACTTACACGATGTACATACATATTGATAGTTTAATAATAAAATCACGTAACATCAATAATGACGAACATCACATTATATACTTAACGCCATTATTTAAATTACATGAAATAAACAATACAGTTCTCTGAAATATAATCGTTGAATATATACAAGCATACGAATTCACATATTCGTAACAATTAGCCTACATAAAAAATAATATATATTTTTCTTCTTTCTGCAAAACTGTCAGAGAGGAGTCACCTGATTATACTGTTAATCCCTTGACATTTACTATGTAGACTTTTTCAGAATATTTTGAAAATCATAATCTATTACATAATAATGAAATACTAATAACATCAGTTCAGATGTTACCCTCTGAATATCTCAGTCATCTGTTAATGATAGTTTTCGGTTTTGTATTTTTACACGGACCAAGTTTTCTATATTTGGAGCGAAGTTTTGAGCTGAATATAGACGCAAGGCACATTTTAAATTTACGTCTAATACACTGTTTCTGTGACCATACTCAAGCATTTCAATTACAGAGAATAATTGCTGACATACATAAGTGGAAGCAAATATACTTAATAGCCTACTTTCCTGCATGATTATGAAATCGAGTAAATTTCGAACGTGGAAAGTGCATTATATATGATTTACTTCGGAATTCGTCTTTCATTTCACTGTCGCTCTGAAGACCACCCAGTTACAACTGTAATTCTGGACGAGCGGAATCAATGTTTACAGAATATGGTGTGAAAAATATATATTAAACTCAGGTTGAAGGGTTATTATATCTTGGAATCTTGAATGAAATTCGTCGTGTAAGTCATTCAGATCTGTGAATGATCTTCGAAAATATCATCATCAACTAACTGAAGTGCAGAATTAAAACTGAAAAAATTTTCATATCTTTCTTAACTGATTTTCCCAGAGCTTAAATTTCACTTTGAATGCTGTTATCTTATCATACGTTTGTGTGATTGTCTGCCATATTCCCTGTAGTGAAGTGTTAAGTTCATTACTTACTTACTTACTGACTTTTAAGGAACCCGGAGGTTCATTGCCGCCCTCATATGAGCCCGCCATTGGTCCCTATCCTGAGCAAGATTAATCCAGTCTCTATCATCATATCCCACCTCCCTCAAAGCCATTTTAATATTATCCTCCCGTCTACATCTCGGCCTCCCCAAAGGTCTTTTTCCCTCCGGCCTCCAAACTAACACTATATGCATTTCTGGATTCGCCCATACGTACTACATGTCCTGCCCATCTCAAACGTCTGGATTTAATGTTTCTAATTCCTAATGTTAAGTTCATTAAGGTGATTAAATAGATCTGCCATAAATGCTAGTACACATATCCATTTATTGTTGTTTAGTTCAGGTACAGCTTTATCTTTCATTTCCATGTACCTGCATTCTAATTTCATTGCGAAGTTCAAAAAATCTATGAAGCACTTTTTCTCTACCAAATAATCGTACTTGATGTAAAAATATATGAAAGAAACAGCTGGATTTGCGGTTGTAAATCTACAAATAAATTATTTTGTTTCCCGTGCTTGCTATTTGCTAAGGGTAAAGATACGAGCTGGACATGCACTGGTGTGTCAGATTTAAGACATATGATACAGAAAATTAACAAGTATGAGGAATCTATTGCTCATAAGAATGCTTGCCTAAATTTACCAATCCTTAGAAGAACAGAAATTAGACAACAGCTTTGCTCAGCTTTCAGGCAGAATATTGAAGCACAAAATGATAACGTAAGGAAAAATAGCTATGTTCTTTCAAAGATAATTGATCGGAAAACATATTATATAACACAAAAAATGCATCACACTAACATACGAAAACAAAAACACACACAAGATTGCAACCTTATTCAAGAAATTAAATTACAACATCGCATACAGAACAATTAATACTCTACAAACACATCTCAACACACAAACAACACAAACATAGAAATACAACCACACAGGCGTATACAAACGCAAATTAACACCTGCAACAAATTCTACATAGGACAGACAGGCAGATCATTTCAAACACGTTACAAAGAACACATCACAGCCATAGCAAAATTACAAAACACCTCCACATATGCAGAACACATCACAAATGTTTACCACACCTACACAGACATCAACACAGACATGGAAATTCTACACATCCAACCAAAAAGCCAGAAACTAAACACACTAGAACAATACGAAATATACAGACACACAAAAAGACATCCAGATAACATTCTCAACACACAACTCAGTTTCAGAACACACACACTCTTTGACTCCACATTACACCACACAAACACACCGCCAAAGGAAACAAAACAAAAGGCGCCAAGACCAGCAACAACCAGTTCTGATGATGGCCAACAGCAGGCCGAAACATGTTAACAAGGTAATTTAAAATTGAACACGAGAGTACATATAATATAATACGTTTTCCGAAGTGATATAGTGTTAAAAGTTTTGTAATTAAGATGGATAATTGATCATCATCATCATCATAATCATCAGGCTAATTTTAAGGTACTTATATACTTTAAAGAACTGTAGTAGCCTATTTTTTAATGTTTCAGAAATGAGATATTGTTTAAATTGTTCGAAAAAACTATGTAATTGTCATAAAAGTATTGAACCCCTTGTCATTTTAGGCACGAACCGCCACTGACGAGACTTATTCTCAATGAAGTATTGGAATTTGTTATGAAGAGGAATAACACCAATTTCTTTTATCTTAAAATAATTATTATTTTATGTAGTTCAGGTGTTCTCAAGATTGTGAGCACCGCCCAGGATATGTAATACTAAGTGAGCGAATACCATGAAATCGAATAGGATTAATAGACATATATGAATACATAAATGAAATAAATAAACATAAATACATTTTGGAAACACTCGCCTCGAAAGACCTAATGATATCCTTTCACTTGAATGTTACTCAGAATTTCAATTATGACCAAGTAGAAATCGCTTGTAGCTACACATAAATGATCTTGCAGATGTCACTTATTCGTGGCCTTGATTTGTCCTTTGAGGTATTTAATAACTGAGAAAGTTTTTTGCATAGGTAAGTTCTCCCGAATATAGCCAGACATTTGAGGAAAAAACTTAGCAGTATTCGGTGTCTTTTTTATCTTCTACAATAGTCGCCCACCTTTTTTTTTCTTAAAGTATTCCACACAATGTGTTTGACACATATGAAAGAATGACGTTTTATCTACATATCCTATTTTTCCACATAATCTCCTTCCAGTTCTATGGCATTCTTCAACCGGGACCAAGAGCGTGTATGCCTTGTCGGTACCAATTCTTGTTCTGGTTACGAAGCCAGTTCTCCACTGTGCGAACCACCTCCTCGTCATCCTCAAAATGTCTTTCACGAATGGCATCCTTTAATGCACCAAACAAGTGAAAATCCAAAGGACCAGGTCAGGGCTGTAGGGTGGTTGTGATAACACTGTCCAACCCTGTTTTGTGATGTGTTCAGAAGTCCTGAAACTTGTATGAGGGCGAGCATTATCGTGTTGAATCAAACCATCTCCCGGGTTGGGCGCCATAACAACCTAGGAGATATTTTGATTCAACACGATAACGCTCGTAATCCCCAAAGGAAATGAATTTCTCCTTTTAAAACAAATATTTCAGCGCTAAGGAGGAGTGAAGATATAATATATGTATCAATTGAAGTTCAGCACGAGGAGTCATGGTATTCTCTTGAATAGCGTAATGTTGATTTTTCTGATTAAGTCCACATTGAAATGAAAGGAGTTTTAACTATGAAATGCGAGATTGCCAGTGAGGTACAAAATGTATTATAATGCACAGATAACAACACTATTCGTTCTACTCGCACAGCGAATTTTGAATTGAAATAAACGCCTCCGAAACGTTCGTGCTCGTGAGAAGTTTTTTACTCGCATGACAAGAGCACTAAATATCATTAAAAGAGCACCATGGTACTGTGCTCCAACCACGAGAAAGTCTTTGCGGAATGAAACGGAGCAGGGTAATGCTGTGAATGAATGTTGATGTCATAAGGCCACACACGTGAGTACTCGTATCTCTATTAGCTCTCTCTCACAGCACAAACAATAACATTGTTACACACATATTTATACTACCCTAGTTACAAAATTAGAACACTGCTAATCTCCTGATGTTTTAATCCCACCATATAGGAAATAACATATGCAGGAGAGCGCATGGTTTTTAAACTGACGTTATAACGATAATATTATCTATCTACTTCGCTCCAATAGATGACGCAATAGTAAGCACATTCCTTTCACGGTTGATCTCCTGGTTGGAGAACAGTACTCGCGAGCACCAGGTTGACAACACCTGATGTAGTTCAACCGCCTTGTTTATACGGTGTAATTTTTATAGCATAAGTTCTGGAGTGATTATGTATACAACCAATATGTGTTAGAGCATATGCTTTCCTGTTATAAATGTCGGAAATTAATAGGAATGTATATTATTTAAAATCCTGAATATGTATTGCGTGAAACAACCAAGCGACCTGTAAAATAATTAACAGACAAAGTGTGAAATGCAGATGTACTCATTAAAATTTATAGCATCACTGATCGTGAAATTTTGGTAGAACGTAGGCTACCAACAAACTGGGATAAATAACCCAGCCTAAAACATGAAATGGTGCATTGCTTTGTAAAATCATCCGTCGAGTAAAGTATATTAACCAGCAAGAATGCACTGGAAAGAACAGAAAAAAAAATGTATCACGGTCTTATAATGAAGTTGTGTTGGAAAGTGTGGGTGAAGAAAGAATGATGCTGAAACTGATCAGAAAGAGAAAAAGGAATTGGTTGGGTCACTGGCTGAGAAAAAACTGCCTACTGAAGGATGCACTGGAAGGAATGGTTAACGGGAGGAGAGTTCGGGGCAGAAGAAGATATCAGATGATAGACGAAATTAAGATATGTGGATCATATGAGGAGGCAAAGAGGAAGGCAGAAAATAGGAAAGACTGGAGAATGCTGGGTTTGCAGTGAAAGACCTGCCCTTGGGCAGAACACTATGAATGAATGGTCTTGCTTATTGAAATAATCTCAGATTATTATTGTCAATGCTATTATTGATAGTTTTGTCACTGTTTGTTGTTGTACCCCTTAAAAAGTAACTTCTCTAATTGGCGCCAAAAAATTATACTGTTCATGAACATGGAAAAAAAGAGGAAGAATATGTAAGCCGATTGCGCGAAGAAATTAACAACTCTAAAAACCTTCTTTATGTGATATTTTGTTATGGATGCAAAAAGTGTAGATTTAGATTATGATGACGTTGCTTCTGCTGCTGCTGCTGCTGCTGCTAGTGGTGGTGGTGGTGGTGGCGGCGGCGGTACGACGACTACGATTTAGACCTGGGATACAGAACTGACGAGAGGGGGATGGAAAGCATGGGGAAAGCGTTGGTCCCCGTCTGCAGTCCACAGGCGTTGAAAGACGTATCTGTAGTTCGTACGCAATCACATAAGACAGACACTGAATACAAATCCCCTCCCTACCAAGTCAATGACGCCGGGATGGAAGTAAGGGGTGAGTGACGTAACACCACAATTGTCGCCCAGCTCTGCAAGCCTGAATTAGAATGATGACTAAGGACCCTATTCTAGCTCAGATCGTTCGGAGAGAAGGTAAGTTGTTCATTAACTATATTGACGTGACGTCATGTTTGATACATGCCATCGATACTATTAAGGAAACACTTGCATCTTGTTTGTGCTGCAGTTGACGTTCGTTATCAGAGATCGGAAACAACCCTGTAGTTGCTACATATTTGCCAAATTTATTAAGACTACGCATTGTTTTCTTCACCTGACATAATTAGGAACATAAAATCCAGACGTTTGAGCTGGGCAGAGCACGTATGGGCGAATCCAGAAATGCATATAGAGTATTAGTTGGGAGACCGGAGGGGAGAAGAATTTTGGGGAAGCCGAGACGTAGATGGGAGGATATTAAAATGAATTTGATGGAGGTGGGATATGATGATACACACTGAATTAATCTTGCACAGGATAGGAACCGATAGCGGTCTTATGTAAGGACGGCAATGAACCTGCGGGTTCCTTAAAAGCCATTTGTGATTAAGTAAGTAATAAGACTACTTTTAACACTCGCAATATCGCATTCTCGTTCAGTGATAACTCTCACAAATTTTTCCTGTCATTATTAATAGTAAACATAAAATTATTCAAGGCATTAAAGACAACTTCAGTTGTATGGTACGTGCACCACTTTAAAGATTAAATTCTTCATGATCCATACCTCTATTTACATTGAATAAGATCTAATACTTTTGACTTATTTGTAATTGTGTGTTCTCGTCGAGCTATACTGTTTTATGTAAGTATTGAAATTAACTGTTGTTCAATATTAGCCTACCATTAAAGTACAAATTCTTCCTGGAAAAAATAATTCTTTCCCTTTTTTATAGAACTGACAAGATTTAGCAATAAATTCTAGTTTTTCAAATGATTAAAATGCGTCTTTTACACTGCTGCCTCCTGTTGCGTTTTTTTCAATTGAATTTTTATGTTTCCTTCTTTTATGTAGATTTAATACGAAAATTCTCGAGGGACTTATAGGCCTATCTGTGTTTAGGATGTTTTGTTTCTAGACGCCTCCGCAGTTTAGCTGTTTCTATGTTTTCGTTTGAGAAAAGGTCGAAACACAAAACAGACTGGGGTTTATATTCGTTGTGTGTCCCTGAACTCATAAATCCATATTCGAGATATTCATTAGAATACTTCCGCATTTTTCTTTTTACTGCAACTCCCCGAGAAGTGGTTGAACTTCAAGACGCATATTCTGAATGAGACTCATTAAAACCATCTTTGTCATTATTACGATAGCATTTGAGCCAACGACAAATAAGTAGAGCTTATTGTTTCAGTACTATTTATTAATAACGACAAGAAAACGCTCTGCTCAGTAAGTCTCACTAATGAAACACATTGAAAAGAAAATATTCCAGGCGTAGAAAATATGCTAAATTGATTTTTTATTTGCGAATATGATTCCAGGAATTGTTACGTAGGAGACATTCACCCCAGAATAATTTCAGCTTCTGTCGATTCATACACGCGGATGCACATTCACAGAAATTCATCCAAAGAAAATTTACGCAAGGAATATTCATCGAAGACATTTATTCAGGAATAGAGTGGGTCATGAACAGGCAGCGCATTTTCGTTCCCAAACAAGTTAGGAAAGTTATCGGTTAGTATATCCTGGAGTTTCAGGATTCAAAACCCTAAATGCTTACGTCAGGACGCTACGAAAGATAAAACCTAGTTCGGTACATAATGATAATAATAATAATAATAATAATAGTAATAGTAATAATAATAATAATAATAATAATAATAATAATAATGCTAAGAGGGATGAAGTTAAGGAGAATGGAGAAAGTTACACAACACAGAACTGCACGCATTGTATTCTTCACCTGACATAATTAGGAACATTAAATCCAGACGTTTGAGATGGGCAGGGCAGGTTCAACGTATGGGCGAATCCAGAAATGCATATAGAGTGTTAGTTGGGAGGCCGGAGGAAAAAGACCTTTAGGGAGGCCGAGACGTAGATGGGAAGGTAATATTAAAATGGATTCGAGGGAGGTGGGATATGAATGGTAGAGATTGGATTAATCTTGCTCAGGATAGGGACTAATGGCGGGCTTATGTGAGGGCGGCAATGATCCTCCGGGTTCCTTAAAAGTCAGTAAGTAAGTAACAGTAATAATGGAGCACGACAACTGTAAGTGGGATTGCTACTAAATTGAAATGGTCTGTCCAGCTACTTATTAACCATATAAACGCACTAAATCTTCGAAACTAGCGTTCAACAAAATATTAGTGCTACATATAACAGGAAATATAATTACATCGGTGATAATACTGAACTAGTATATATATATATATATATAATATATAATATATATTCTACATAGATGGGATAAAAAGTAATGGCAACACTGCTGTCACGTGACGATGGTGCGTTCGAGAGCTGCCAGCTGTGTGGACATGAACAAGGACTGTTAGATGAGTTAGTGCAACCAGCGTCGACAGTACTCAATCAATATACTGCAGGGTGTAGAACGTTCACTTTCATAGGGATAGTGCGAGCGCCCTAAGACCATCCTTACAAAACTAGAGCAACGTTCCTGGATCAAAATTGAAATGGCACGAGGTCATAGTGCACAAGAATGTTTTCAGGGACTGCATGAAGCATGTGGCGATGTAGCGTTGCCATATCGCACAGTTGCACGATGGGTTAAAGCGTTCCGGGAAGGCCTTGTTGCACCGGTACCAAAGGGAAGGTGACGACTTTCTTGGACGAATCGTCGCTATGGACGAAACCTGGACTCGCTCGTATGAACCAAACTTGAAACGCCAATCAAATGAATGGAAGCATCCCGGATCTCCTCGTCCAAAGAAAGTACGCCCTACATAAAGTGCTGTGAAGGAGATGTTCATTGTGGCGTATGATATTGATGGGGTAATACTGCACCACGCTGTACCTCCAAGGCAGACGGAAAACGCGGACTACTCGAACATCCACCGTACTCACCCGATATGATCCATGCGATTACGATCTTTTCACCAAAGTGAAAGAACCACTGCGAGGGACCCGGTACAATACCAGAGATGAACTTATCCGTGCTTTAGGGCGGTCAATACGGAACATCCAAACATTTGGCAAAAGGTAATAAGTAAGTGGGGCTACTATATAGAAGGTACGTAAATGTTGTACCCCTGTGAATAAAGCCATGTCAGAAATATCGAACTGTTGCCATTACTTTTTATCCAACCCTAGTAGAACATAATAGTAAACATGGTACACAATAACTGTATATGCTCTATAAATACAATATATACAATTGATTCTTTTAACAAAATCAGCTCCGTTACGGTAAACAAACATATATATATTCTGAGATTATGAAATTCTTATCTTTTACTATAACTGTCAGTAAAAATTTGTTTGAGCTGAGAAAATGTTCTTCCTACGTCACAGAGACACAATTATAATAACAAAAATCCATGTACAAATTTAAAATATTTACATTTTACATAATATATACAAAATAAAATCTAAATTAAATACAATGTAAGATAGATTGAAAAATTAAAATAATATTAACACAAAAGTCTGAATGAAAATTCAACTTACTCAGTATTAGAATCAGATCACAATATAGTCGTAACTTGGTGTTTTACATAAACAACATTGACGATGGAGAGCCTATATTGTACTATGATTCACAGTCTATTCGTACCTGCTTACAATTCTACCCTGCTTATGAATCCACGTGACGTAATAGATATATCTGAAGAAACTACTCGGTCCCCTGTAGGTTTGGGAACGCAAATGCGCTGCCTGGTCATGAAATACAGTGCTTATGTCAGTATGAAAGATAAAGTCATCATTATCATCTCCTACTACTACTACTACTACTACTACTACTACTACTACTACTACTACCACTACTACCACTACCACTACCACTACTACTACTATTGCTACTGCTATCAAGATCTAGACCAGCAGTCATCGGCACAGAGCACTTTCGGGCTAGCGTCTCTTGCCCGCGAATTGGCGTGCATCCGTCGCTGCTATTTCTCCCTTATCCAAGACAGATCATATTACGTTGCACTCGTTGCACTTCACCCATTTCAGCGAGTACTGACGACCACTAGTCTAGACTATTGCTCCCTTAACGTCTTAAATCTCAAAGCTGCAGGCTCCATTTGTTCCAAGGTCGTCTCTCACTTATTCCACATCTAGGGATGTAGTTCAAAATTGTAATACATATTGATCTAGAACCTATCAAAACAGGAGTCCGATGTAGATAGAATGGTTCAAGAATTGGATATTGGCCCAAGTACCATATGACCACAGAAAAGGGAGTATAAAAATTTCAATTTGCGATTGCAGAACATAACTTTACCGTATGATAAATGAAGACATCGGTGGGTAAATAATGTTAACCCACATTTATAAACTTGAGAGATATAGTATGAGGAATAGTATTTTCAAAAAATATCTCCTATTGCAAGTATTGATATTGGAATCTTACTGCTGAATATAATTATACTTATGACCCTCTTTTACAACATTATTGATAAAAAAAGTTCAAATATAATCATTATTTATTGACATTTTATCATATTCAACATTAGATGTTCCTATATGTATGAGGGATATAACTGTTTACATGAAATAATGGTACAAGTAGTGGACAACTATTAATACAAACAAAATACCTTACATCGGTTTAATATCTAATATTAAATGACTAAGGTATATGCTGATGAAATTCAATGCTTTTAATCGTAGACTTCATTTCGGCTCATTTCCCACGATATGTTTATAACATTCTCCGGAACTTTTTTGCTTGCTATTTATCATCGTATTTGTGCGAAAATTTCAGATGCAGTTATGAACCTATCATCTTGCAGATCGTGCTTTTGTGAAGCTAAACACAATTATATGACTAAAGCGTCATACCCATCGCTGTTCTGCTCATCATGCCAAAAAACAAAACTTTTTTTCTGTTTTTGTAACGCGAAATATCTTGGTCATAACTAGTGATGGAAGAAATAAATTAAATACCGATATGTTGATATTACAATATATTGCAAACCTAATTTCGATAAGCGATATATATTGCAGAAAATATATAGATATATCGAACGATTATCGATATATCGCTATTTTCTTAAGCAAATTGCATTTTCAGGCGTACATTTGCTGTATTACAATAAAATTAATTAAATTTTAATATTCCTTTTTACCATTGAAATTAACATCATAATTCATAACAATCAAAAGCATAAATGTAAAATTGTAACAATAAACAATATATTTTCAATATCATATGATGTAGGTCCTAACCTAAATCAAAATTATGGTGGAGGCAAGGGAGCTTAAATACTATAGTCGGAAAGAGTTAAATGAACTCTACATGGTTGAGTATTTGATATTGGAACACCATTCAATTATTCTAATGTTATATAGGATTCAATCCAGGACACAGATATAATGCTCTTTTCTACCTAACAGCGTAATCATTCTTAAATGTAAGTAAACAGAACTTGTAATTATTTGTAAATGTAAGTAAGCCGTACTTAGAATGTTACAAGTTTTAACAAACTTCACAGTTTGTTTCCTTCTATAGTAAATTCCCATTGCAATTTATTGTTACACTCCAACATTCCAAACAACAATCGTGATGATTATATGGATATAATTTTTATGCACTAAAAGATATAATAAGAAAACAGAATGTCAGCACTAGGTTGTGCATAGAAATCATAGACATAAACAAATGTTTAATCCTTGTTTCTCTTTCCATTTCAGAATATAGAAATAAAAGTTTTGATACCCGTTTTGAGGTTAGACGGTTCCCTTTCAGGGTGGAAGTTGCTCCTGCCTTGGAAAACATTAATAACAATATTAAAACGTAGTAGATAAACCTCCTGTCTGTCTCACGTTCGCACACGCTGAATTTCGAATTTGGTGCTGGATATTAAAAAGTTTGAATTCGAATCCCAGTCCAGCCAATTAGAACAAGGTATTGAGTGAGGTTGCACTATTATGTAACTGTCCGCCTTCAGTAGCGCCATCTCTCGGAATTATCGGAGTTGTCTAGAGTGGATTTTGTTGTTGTTAATAATGATAATAATTCCACAAAAAGTCGATAAATTTATGAGAAAACCGATATATTATAAGATATATTGAATCAAAATTTCGATATCGATATATCGCTATATCGAAACGAAAATATCGGTATTGCGTAAAAACCGATATATCGTTCCCATCTCTAGTCATAACTAAGAAACATTTCAATGATTTAGGATTTGGTGATAAATGCTATTGACGTCTTTTATTAAACTATTCTTCAAAGATTTTCCTACGGGACGGAATGGTAATAGTCCTGACGATACGTTTTCGAACTCAGTTGAATTAATAGCGAAGGAGCGACAGTTCGATCTTTATCTGCAGTTCTTTTTAGCTGTACTTACCTGCGAACAATTTTCTCTTGTTCTGGAGATGCGGAAGGTCTTGATCATTTGACTTCATCTGCATATTCTAACCATCTGATGCTGTTGTAATGTCCCTTTTGTGCAATTAGGTTTATCCTACATATGTAATATACCCTCGTTCAGTTGGATGAATATTGTGTAAGGTTATAATTGTTGATTCAATTTAATTTTACGAATAATCCTGGACAATATTCTTGCGTCAGTTTTCCTAAATGAATAAAATTATTCTATTCCCTGTGTGAAGTAACCGTTTTGCTGCGAATAACGATAAAAACAACAATAGAACTAATTGAAAATAAACTTATTGTTAATAGATATAACATTTAATCAACGGTCAGTGGTATTGTAATTATATGGGCTAATTATTTATTTATTTATTGCGGATCACCAGAGATGGCTTTGCGGACGCCGCTTTCAGAAACTCAGACATAAATCATTCTATGCTTCTGTCATTTTCGTATGGATACCAATATTGAGTGAATGTACGTATAATGTGCACCATAATGTTAATGGAGTGGAAGCTGTAACTCAGAAATTATGTAAATATTTTCATCAATGTGCAGTACCGGTATGTAAATTTAAAGGCATGCAATGGTTGAGGAAAATTGCTTTTCAATAATTATTTCAAAGGGTGTGGAGTGATCATATAACGTAATGTTTTAGTTATTCTACAAGGAATGAATTGACATATCATCCTAATTTAATGAATGAATGAATAAAGTGCATTTATTCATATATAATAGATACAAACACATGTACAGTACACATGATTTACAGGAACGTGCCTGTACTGCCATTCGTGCTATAACTATGCACAGTTTGAATCTTCAGAAAAAAATTGTAAAATAATAATAATAATAATAATAATAATAATAATAATAATAATAATAACTAGAGCCCGGATGTTTGGCAAAATGCCTTTTTTACTGGGTGGAAGTAAATCATTATTTACACAGATATAAATGTGATTTTGAGTAAATCAAAGTCATAGGGCCAATTTTTATTTTGCCTATTTTGCCTTTGTAAGGTGTCCCTTCTTACTAAATGCCTTTTTGTCATTTTAAAGCAATATTTTTTGTTTATTTGCAATTTTATAATTAATTGTAATGTAATGTGTATCAATTTTAAATATTTGAAAGAATGACTCACTTCACTAACAATAGTAAATAAAAGTAATTTATTTCGGTGCTTAATCTGCTAATAATCGTTCTTTAATACTGTTAGTGTAATATGAATAATGATCGACAATCCACAGGTACAAATACAATATTGCCATATATTCACGGTACCAATAATCAGCTTTATAATAATTATAAAATTTTTAAAATTATTTTAAATATTAAGCTCGTTGTCATATAAGTTGTCACGTAGCATTTTCAATTGTTTGCTTTCATATGTTTCAAATTTTACTGTTACAATTTTGTGTTACACCGTACACGTGTTTATTATTGTAGAGAAGGAAATTTGAGTGAGCAAGAGTCAGTTATTTTCGGGTAACAAGAAGTATAAGATCGGTTAGTTAGAATGCCTAAATTAAAGAAACCATTGAAAAGTAAACTTCATGCTTACGTTGGTGCATTTGGTGCCCATGTGTTTTCAACCGATGGAACAGTTTTGTTATGTAAGGTTTGTGAAAAGACAGTTAATCACGAAGAAAAGTATTTTATAAGTCAACATGTGTCACCTACGAAGTAAATATGAGAGTTATGTTGATATAATTTAAATTTGTTGCTTAATATATGATGCCTTTTTAAAATTTATAAGTAATGCCTTTTGTAAGATTATTATTGTGCTTTGTTTACGTTTTATTGCCTTTTTGCCTGTCTAATTTAACTGTTATAAATGCCTAAACATTCGGGCTCTAATAATAGCAATAAATTAACAATAATTATAACAATAGTAATCATTACCATCATCATTAAATTTCCACGGTTACAAGTAATATAAGTTCATTCCAAATTTGAATAAATAAGTTAGTCCAATGTATGAAATAAAATAAAATACAATTAAGTTCAATTTCCTAGGAAAACATAGTGAAACGAATAAAATATATTATAATTGTAATTATGCACACTTAAAAAATATATACACACAAATACAATTAAATTTATTTACCTACCAAATATTACAGTATATATAAATATAAGACAAAAAAGAAACACACATAGTAAAAACAAACAGAAAACAAAAGAACACTATAATCCCAATTTCATCATAGATATTCCACAGGATATTAAATGATCGAATGATATGCCTATTTAAAGTACTGTACAGTCCTTTTCTAAAGAGACGAATTAACTGAGGAAGCATATTTTTCAGTCATTTCACAAAGAATTAATTTCCTGAAAAACTCTCTCACAGTTAGCACTTTTTTACAGGAAATAAATTATCTGAAGGACCCAATTCTTAGTATTTGTATTCCAAGACGATGAGATGAATATTTTTCAGGGACTAAATTGGTGAAACAACTCAAACTCAATACTGTACAGATGTTCAATTGACCAAAGTATCCATTTTCTCACATAAAACTATTACATATATGTAATACTTCTCGTGTATTTAAATCTGTAATTAAAAAAAAATCATGTAGGTACAGTGAAAGTACTCAATAGCGAATACCTTTCAAGAAATGAAAATTATCCGATATTGAGAAGTAGACCTAGACCTATCCGCTATTGTAAACGTGGCATAATATGAAAGTACCGTACTTTCACCCACATCTTATTTATTTTTAAAATTGTTAGTAATTAATGCAATAATAGCCTAATTTTAATGTGATATATACATATCATCATTTTATTATTTTAATTTCTTCTAGTAACCACTACTGGTTGCCATAGACAAAGAGTACCATGATACAATAAAAATGCCTTGAAGTCTAGTGAAACATTTCTGTTGATACGGTGAAAAATAAAAATTTGAAATAGATTGAAACACGTAATAAACTAACAAAGGTCAAGAAGATGTGAATTAGCCATGATTCATATGTATGGTGCTTAAAAATAGCTATTGATCCTTTGAGAGTTACAATTGTTGTATTTCTTAAAATATTTTTATGCAGGCCAAAAGATTTACAGAAGTCTACTAAGAACCGGGGTATAGTCCCACGAGTTCCTATCATTAGTTCGTAATGACGATGGATTCCAGATAGCATTTGTCCTTTTAATGCAATTAAGTCGATTCTTCGATTACTGTCTTCACTGAATATACCATGTACTTCTTCATAAACTGAATAGCTTTTGTTTCTTAAGGCAGTTGCTATTATAGATCTTACTGTATGAAGCCGCATATTTAGGAGTTCACCGTGTGTATAGGCCCCCAGGACATGGGCAAGTATTTTAATCTCTCTGTTGCAACGTCAACAGAGTTTACTGGCCGAATATTTTACATTCTGGAAAACCAATAAATAAGCAAATGAATGAATGAATGAATACCGGTCAGTAAATAAGTAGGTAAATAAAACTTAATAAAAAGGTAAATAATTAAATACATTACTGTGTAAAACATGCTTGATGCGAGACAATCTGTCACAGAGGGGGTCTAGAACACAACTGAACCCCACCACTATATTCTGCCCAGTATTACTGACGCCAGAGTTTCTGTCACGTGCCCTTGAGTACAATGCACAGTCTGTGAGCATCTGTTAATAGTGTAGCTGAGAATGGTACCACCTCCTATACACGTCACATCAGCAATCTGTCGACCACACTTGTCAGTCTTGCTGCCCAGACCTTGGCAAAAGTAAGATACTCGCACTTAACTTTCCCTACGCTAGTGTTCCTGCGGTGTGTCCTTGAGTACAGTGTCCAGTCAGTGAGTTTCTGTTGCCACTGCAGCTGAGAACGTTTCCTCCTCCTAAATACACGACACATCAACAATCTGCCAATTGAAATTGCCAGCTTTATCGCCTATACTCTGCTACAAATGTTAGGCATTCGCACTTCAGGTTTCCATTACTTATTTCACATGCCAAAAACGGTGGCGCGGCCTATACTGATAAGTGGTCTGTGGCGCAGGTTCCTATCTATCTTGTATACATATACGCTCGTAAAATCGGGGCAAATAATGGCAAGCTAAGGGTCCTGTCATTGCACATAAAAATTACAACTACGATTATTATCATATCGAAACTAGTTTATCAAACAAAAGTGTAATATCTATTTTACCAACGTTATTTGTGGGGTGACAAGAGGTATTAGACCTATATTATATTTTTACAGATTATGAATGTAACGTATCTATGCCGCATTCAAAATTTTTACTTAATTTATTAAGTTATTTTGTTATGAAAAACAGAATTTCCACCTTAATGTTAAAGAGTAGTTTACAAATGTTCCTGTAGTACTCAACATAATCTGTCAAAGTAGCATAAAGAATAGCCTATTAGCTTCATTAACGCTATGTTATGAGGTAGTTTGGAAGCTGAAGTACTGTATTGAAAAATTTAATAAAGAAAATGAGCCTTTAAAGAGCGGTATAGGTCTGGGAGACAATTTTAGCTCACATCTCTTTCTCCGCCAAAGTTAACAGATAAGTAGCCTATTTGCTTGCAAGTTGTCCCAACAAAGTTTCTCCTCTTTTCGAGACGGATTAACCTTCATAATCTCTTTCCTCGTTTAATACTGTTTTTCCTTCTACCAACTTTCTTGATGGGAAATTTGTTCTTTGCTTACGGAAGTAGTGCAGGTCTGAGGCATGCTCCTTTGTTTTTGTTGCATTTCTGCTTTAAGGACTTCATTCCCTTGAAATTGGTTCCCAATATCACGTTTAGTAACGTGTAGTCACGTAGCATACACGTTTAATTACATTATTTTACAGTGTTTCTGTCTGACTCAGCTGTTCGAAAACCCGATTGTTCCAACGGCGTCTCCACTTTCCTGAACCGTACTTCACGATGTAATAACACTTCGTCAGACCGATGGTCGTCGTCCGCTACACATAAAATAGTATATTTAAGTAATATGTTCCACTGTAAAATTATTTAGAGAACTCCGGTTGAATCTGTGATACAGAAAAGGATGTTTAACTCCTTTCATAAAGCCTACATGTATGTTCCTTGTTTTGTATTATTGTCTTGTGTTTTCCTATGCTGTTGTATTGCACCGTGATGACCTGATAGTCAGTGTTGATTATATAATTTCTTTAGAAAACTCAACACCTAAATGAGATGTTTGAGAAGATAAAAAGGAGACATACCAATATTCCAAGTTCCAAATTAATTTTTGTTATTTTAAACTCTGATTAATTACTTAAAATACAAAAAATACCTTAATAATAATAATAATAATAATAATAATAATAATAATAATAATAATAATAATAATAATAGTAATAGTAATGATTAGACTTCGGATTTTAGGTAAAAACCTATTTTAATCCTTAAAAGATAAGTTCGTAAAAACTTGTAATTACACGTTTCATATAATTACAGTAAATCTATGCCTAAAATTTGTATTCTAAAAGCACCTAAAAATGACTATTTTGACGACAAAGCCTATTAAGTACGTTTTATCTCTAATAGGTCAAAACACCTATTATTTCGAAACTTTGTATTTTAAATTCCAAATGTGTTCCTAGTTCTGTTGGAAAATTTCCTTTATTTAATAAAGTACGGGATATACTGGAGCAAATTCTGCAGAGAAATGTAGAACTGAAGGACCTGCTTCAGATATCCTAGCAGGGAAGAACACGGATTTACAATGAAACATTCCTGTCCAACTAGTGTCAAAATTTAAATATTCTCCTATTACTTCAGTGGATGTGGAGCGTTCATTTTCAGCATACAGATTTGTGTTGAATGACAGACGGCATTGTGTTTTAGTTGAAAATTTAGAAAAAGGCTTAGTAATTTATTGTGGACATTAACGGACAAGACTTGGTAAAAATGGATTGTATTTGACTTGTTTCTGTACTGACTTTATGTCTAAAATTTATTTTTCACACTTAATTGTTTAGTTTATATATAACTAGTTAGATATTTCTTCTTCTTGTGCTTTTAGTAGTAGTGGTGGTAACGGTGTATAAGCATTTAAAATTATTTAGTTGTAGAAGTGAATTCCTGATGATTTGGAACACGGTTTTTGAAGAAAACATTATTTTTTGTTAGAGCCTATTTTCAATTCTTTACAGACTATTTCATACGCTTTTAAGGCTATTTTAGACACCTAAAATTATATTTTAAGAACCTAAAAATCCGTACCCTAATGATGATAATGAGTCCGCCGAGTTAGCTTTGTGGGAGCGTGTCTGCCTCGAGACTAGTCGGCCCGGGTTCGATTCCCAGCGGAGTCAGAAATTTTCATGTGAAATTTCTACCTCGGGACTAGGAGGGATGGCGGTGCGCAACTTCTAATCACCAGATTGTGCACCAATATGCCTGGGTTAAATTCAAAATCTCTCCGCAGTGCATATGAAGAGAAGGCATATGTCACTGTTGATAGTGATTCGTACGTCGGACGGGGACGTTACGGCTTGCGGCCCCCTTAGTGCTATTCGACAGGAGTAGGCTACGTGCCGACACCGGGTTTCCTCTTCTCCCTTCCACATCTTGATCATCATCACTCATTCCAGACACTACACTTAGACGAACAATTAAACATACACTCACCCTAGTACATAACATACTCTCCACAGATACACATCATGTACAGTGTGGCCCGCCGAAGTGGTGTACAACTAGAAAATGGGTCACAGTCCTGCCATGTATCCGCAATATGCGGAACCCGAATCACTTAAAGTGAAGTGGGCGGGCATTGGATACATACATACATACATACATACATACATACATGCATACACACATACATACATACATACATACATACATACATACATACATACATACATACATACATACATACATACATACATACATACATACATACATAATGATAATGATATATTTAGAATCTAGTGGAAATTTTTCAACTATCAGTAAATTTCGCTTGCATACTGACTCTGTTACGTGGTAAGCATAGAGCTACACAAAATTTAATATCTCAAAATTAGCTTCCCGTAATAGCCTACGTTAAGTACTCACGTGTCACAGACGTTGAACTACCATGTTCAGAGTATTCCTGTGCGTCTCAAGTATCCAAGTTGCAGCCATTTCCATTAAATAAATAGGGCACAGGAAAATAATGTGTTTCGTCCACTCTTTTTCAAAAATGAGTTACGCATGCTGTGTGGAGTAGGATTCCATGTAGTTTAATGCTATAAATCAAATAATATGATACTGTGAACAGTAGGCCTAATGTGCTTTGACAGATTATAGATTTGGCATACAGGGAAAGAACGTGCTACAGGCAAACTTTCAAAATGCTCTAAAGAAAAATTTGCTAAAGAGGACATAGCACGTTCTTTCCCTGTGCTGCTCTTGTCTTTTCATTTCGCTAAATTTTTGTTTAGAGAATAATTACTCTTAGCCATATACATATTCCTAGATCGGTAAGATCGATAAGTATTTAAAGCTGTCCACTTGCTCTATTGTATCATTTACAATTCGCATGCTTATTATTTTTAATTTTCTTTATTTATATTTTTTATATTCTTAGATTCTTCTATATTTTTCTTTATTTTTATTCCGATAAAGTGGTATGATATAATAAATTATGTTATGATATTAGGCCTATATTATTTGATGTAATATGATATTATATGGGTCTGTGCATACCTGCCTTGAGAAAAAAGGAGACCGGTTGTATCAAGTCTTATGCACTCCACACCTTCTTGAAATCCACTTCTATTCCCCATTCCGAATTGATAATATCCATAGTAGAATCTTAAAGAAAACATTGAGTGGTCTCTATATTACAGAGGTCGTGCGAGTTAGATTCATCTTCTGTCACCGTGTCGATAGATGAGCTTTTTAATTGGTTATATTACGACGCTTTATCAACTTCTATGGTTATCTAGAGAATGAATGATATGAAGGAGATAATGTTAGCGAAATGTGTCTAATGTGCTCTTAATGTTTTGAAGGAAAACCCAGGAAAAAACTCAACTAGGTAACTGGTTTCAACCGGAATTTAAACACGGTCAAGTATGCTAAACTTAACTTCACAGCGATAGACGTCACCGTAGGGATTATGCTATTATATAAATGATATACTGTACAAGATTGTTTGTAACATTTTGTATTGTAATATTAATATGTTTAAAACCAAGATGATTTCATTCTTGTTATTACACGCTTTGAATGGCGTAGTATACGCCATTTCTGCAGATCTTCCCTGATCAAGTACCACAGCTCCTTCACTCACCACATTCTCCTCTTCTATACCTCTTCCCCAAAAGTCAGTGAGCTGGGTCCCATACTGTATGTGAAGTGATGTAACAAAATATGATAGAGCATGATACAATATACTGTATGTTGTGATATCATATATTGTATGAAGTGATGTGATATTATGTGAGCCGTTCAGAGCTGAAGTGGTGTAAGTCAAAAATGGATAATAGGGTTAAAGTAAACATTCTGTAAAATACAGCGCAAAGTAGCAATTAATATTCAACTTATTTACACTATTAGCAGTCAGTGGATAGCTCGAAGCACATATTAATTGCTACTTTGCGCTGTATTTTACATAATTTTTACTTTAAACCTCATTACCCAGTTTTACTTACGCCACTTATGCTCTAACTGGCTCATGTATGGCATATAATATGATATATGATATGATATGATATGATATGATATGATATGATATGATATGATATGATATGATATGATATGATATGATATGATATGATATGATATTATATGATGCCTTCCATTCAAATTCGATGCAGAAGTGAATATCAGCTTTTAACTTTTCTGTATCATCTGCACTACTTACTTTTTCGCATATCGCATATCGCTGCCGTCATTTTCGCAATTAAATATCATCGCTAAGTTCATCTTCAGAATATTATCAAATAATTGAAAATTTTCAATTTTCACAATGTATCTCATTCCTGTATGTTTATTGCCTGCGTGATTTGTACCTAACTTCAGATTAATGATATAATATAATTGATATGATATGATATGATATGACATGATATGATATGATATGATATGATACATGATATGATATGATGATATGATACATGATATGATATGATAAATGATATGATATGATATGAATGATATATGATATGATATATGATATGATATGATATGATATGATATATGATATGATATGATGCCTTCCATTCAAATTCGATGCAGAAGTGAATATCAGCTTTTAACTTTTCTGTATCATCTGCACTACTCATTTTGTCGCATATCGCATATCGCATATCGCTGCCGTCATTTTCGCAGTTAAACATCATCGCTAAGTTCATTTTCACAATATTATAAAATAATTGAAAATTTTCATTTTTCACAATGATTGTTGTTATGGGTCTGATTAGTCATCTGAAGTCTGATTAGTGTATGATGTATGATAATATAATATATGATATTATGTTATGCTAATTGGTAACTCCATTAAAACTGGAATTCGAAACTTATTTGTGTCCTCTCAAACTTTTGATGTGCAAAACTTTTAAACATAGCCAAATTGTTAAACTATTGTTCAAGAACCTCATTAGTTAGGGAGGAATGTTGATCATTTTACTTTAATTATTCAGTCTTACATTTAGAATGAAGGATTCACGTTTAAATTCCCCTGTATTGGACACAGAGCCTCCTGCAATGCTCCCTTATTTTGATGCGCAACAACAAATTAGACTTGAAAGGACTGTTCGCGTCACATTTGTGCGGGGTGTGAGCAGACTGATCTCTGTATTCTGTTTTCGATACCGCCGCCACCGCAATAGACTGTAAGCAGTCGTTTGATTTACATAGAAATCGGTGCCTCACAGCACTGAATTTTTCAAATGTCGTTTTGAAAGCTTTCCTGGTCTCATTGAGGCTGCGGGGACCGGGACGCCCAATCGATATGGAGCTGAATATTTCTTGCATAGTGAACAGACTTCGTGCCCTGACAATGAGGTTCTCCACATTATCACCTAACTTCCAGTAATTTTATGCATAGCTCATTGATTTATACTTTCTCTTTAGGGAAGATCAGCAACAATAGCGGAAAGAGAAAAAAGGGGTAAGATGAAATAGAAAAGCAGAGGAAAAAGAAAGGGAGATCGAGAAGAGTAGAAATTGAAAGGTTAAAAGAAACAAGAGAGGAGAAAGGCAAAGAAAAATAGCCACAATGGGAAAGAAAGTAAAAGTGCATGAAAATAATGAAATGAATGAGAATAGATAAATATTTAATTTAATTTATTTAATACTTTGCACTTGAGCTACATTAGGCATTGCAGCCCGAAAGAGCAGAAGCTCATGCTCGGGCGCAGTTCAGATCAGTTATACAAAATATATCACAAAATTAAGAGAGTTCATTGAGCACAATAACATTAATAAATGGTAAAATACATACAGCATGTAATAATAGGGTCCATATACAAATAGAAAATACAAAAGTACATAAACATTAGAGTATCAATGTTTAACTCAAATAGCTTAAACAATTAAATAATTAATCTGATTTGTTTCTTAAATCTATGTATGTTAAGTGTACTTAGCTCAGGGCAAGCTCTAATTAATGCATTATATATTTTGGGTCCAAAATTTCTGCTGTGTTTTAATCCAGCAGTTGTGTGGCATTTGGGAGTATTTAGAAAGAAACTGTAGTTTTGTCTCGTATGGTATTCGTGAAAATCAAATTTAAATTTATTGTGGTTTTTATGGAAGAATATATATTATATATTCTTATTAGAGGACCTCGGCGTTCTCTATTGAATATTGTGTAATCAATGACGTGTAGTCATCACGTAGATATTTATTAATGGACAAAAATGACGATACAAAGGAGGAGAGTTCGGCCGGCACTGTGGATCTGGTCTCGACATAGCTCAGATGGTAAGAGCACTCATGCGCCAATATGAGAGTCCTGGGTTCGTTTCCCGGTGCCGAAAGGAATTTTTCTCCATTAATAAGTATGAAGGCATTAAGTTGACGGAGGGCTGCTTCCAGCAGAATAGTGCTATAAGGCTCAAATCCAACGAGTCCATGAAGTTGGTAACGAGTTCTTTTGGTGATCGTACAATTTCTAAGGATCTGTGACCTTCCAGGTCACAATATCTAACCTTTCCATATTTCTTCCTTTAGGTTTACTTAAAGGAGAGAGCATATATAAATTTGCCAAGGACACTTACTCAACTTCGGGAAAACATCGGGAATAAAGTTAACATTGACAACCATACACTTCAGCGAACGTCACAGTATATGCGATGCGTATAATTTTGTTAGGATGATATGATATGATTTGCTGTGGCATGCAAGGGGTAGTCTGATTCTCTCACAATTTCTATACACGGTGGAAGTGAAATAACCTTGCAGATTTTCAGAGCGAATAGCACATGCTGTTTGTAACAAAAATCTATAATATCGTATTGTTCGAAATTTAATAGTTTTTTCAGAAAAATGTTTCTCCTAAATGTTTAACAACCTCTTATTCGGCAACTATTTCGAGTAGAATCATGATTTTTGTCCATATTGATAGAAAATCTAATAAAGAATAATTTGCAGTGCTTGGGAAAAGTGACGTGAGTCACTTTTCACAAACCTTTTTTTTTTTATTATTTATTGATAACTTACGGAACATCTGCTCGCTTGGAAAAAAAATACTCAAGTATTTCTCCTATTACAATAATTCATACACAAAAAATCAAATCGACTTAAACCAGTGTAAGCTTCAATAAATTATCAAAAAAGGTTTGTGGAAACTGACTTAAGTCACTTTTCGCAAGCACTGTAGAATATATCCCCCTGCTGTATTTCAGTAGTGTGGACTGTTTTCGTGTAAATTTAATTTAAAAACCTCAAATTTGAAGCCACTACACTTTGCGAGCAAGTGGCAACGTCGAGGCAGAGAGCAGCTCACCTACCGAGACACATCGAGTTCATTGACCTCTTACATCTGTATCACCAGCAGAGTGTGTTAGCGGCGATGTTGCCGGACTGCTGAAACTTCCAACTTATTTGTTTAATTAACCGTGCATTTAATCACAAAACGTAAGTGCTCCAGTCATACAAGTCTAGCCTATCGTCCCTTTCAATCTGCAAGGTTATTTCACTTTCACCTTGTGTAGTTCAGAAGTGAATTCACGGGTTTACTGTTTTTATCTCTAGATTAAAGTGTAAACACATGATACCCAAGCCAGGAAAGCGACCAGACTGTTCAACACCTCCTATTTGATTGCTCAATTTTCGAAAGAGCTCGCCTGTTATACATGTCATCTCATGTTCTGGGCGATTTGAAAAACCCTTGTATTTTATGTTTAAAAACAAACGCTGTTCAAGAGAATTTCAGAAATTCATATCACATATTCACAATTCACTTTAAATAGCTAGTTTATGTGTTTCTGCCACAGTAAGAGAAGTTGTAGTTAATGCAATTAGTAAGGGTATATGAATGTATTAATTTTGTGTGTATATATTATACATATATATGTATATATATTTATTCAGGTTTTTTTATCATTAATCTAACATGCCACTAGGCAAAACAGGTTGCAATAAAAGTATATACTACTACTATTATTAATAATAATAGTAATAATCACAATAATAATAGCTATAATATCACTCTTTCATATCATATACAAGTTTTTATGTAATTTTTCTGTTTTTTTATTTCTTGTCTGTGTATTCTATTTAATATGTCTATGTCTTATGTGTTGAACATGCATTTGTATGTCATGCGTTTATTTCATGTCATTTTTATGTCATAGGCTATACATTCTTAAAAGTAATATGTATGTTTCTACGAAATGCTTACATTTTTTTGTAACAAGTCTGTGTGTGATATATCCTGGGAATGTGTTGTATGTAATATGTCTGTGTTTCATGTATTGTGTATCTATTTCTATGTATCACATCTATTTTATCTCGTATCTACGAATTTGTGTATGATTTTATTATGTCATACACATTTAATATAACATGTGCATTTTGTCATAATTATGTTTTTATGTAAGTACTGTATTTGTACAGGGCTATAATATGTACGATTTAATTACAGCACTAATATACCTTCGGGTAAAACAGGGTTTATAAACTTGGAAATTCAATAATAATAGTAATACTGTTTTTCGTTAGGAGGCTATAATTATCTGATTAAAATGGTAATGGTTAATTTGTATTACCCTGTAATAGAAATAATAGTGTAAATATTTTCAGGGCACTTTCAATTCTTGCACATTTTATTGACAATCAAAATTCAAAATCTGCGAGAATTTCCGTCGTATTTTTCTGAAGTCATGATTCTTTACGTAATATAAATCTAAAACACTGGATCCATGGCTGTACTTTTATCTAGAAGGAAGCTACGCGAAGGATTTTATTTGACTTTTATCTAATACATCTCCTTTGACCGGGTATGAACCCGTGACCCTTCGGATGCGGTTGCTAATATAGGTCATCTTTTGCGGCAGAATAGAATCTGGTGAAGATAATAAATGTTCAAAAAGGAAATACTCGTAGATGGCTGTTGCCGTGGCTTGTGAACGCCCGTGTAGCCTGCGGACAAGAATTTGAATACCCCTGCGTCATATTGTGTATGTGTGTGAAAACATACACGAATACTAGCTTCGTAATAGCTGAATTGAATGATGCCGAGCCGGATAATTAAAACAGGGCGAGGGGGCGGCAGAGTGAAGCAGTAAAATGCTTTCTCCATCATGGAAAATTACACAGAGATGTAGATAACATTCAATTGGTTACTCTTGTTTACAGTTTCATATTTGTCTTCATGCCTTGATTAATTTACACAATGATAATTAGTTGATGAATCGACGTTTTTCGATGCATAATGATTATATTTCGGAGTTTCATCTGCGGTGGAAAGAAACTCTGTATGCAATATCAGTTTCATTTATTTCACAGCAAAACACACAGATAATGAAGTTGACCTGCTTGTCATGATGTCAATTCAATTACTATACCCAGTATAAAAGTTCCATCATAACTCAATTTCATACAAAGAATAACTATTTCTCTTCTGTGTAATTTTGTTTGTCCCATTTAGAGAATATGTAATTGTATAAACAACTGGTTATATAATTTGATACGTGTAACATATAAAACAAAATATATACACAGATAAATCACCTAACTTTTATTTTGACCAGAATATACATTATAATTTATAATTCAATATTTCTATTAATCAGTATATTTTGTAACTAATTTGTGTGTCATTCTGATATATTGCATTAATCTTTACATTATAATAGATATTCATAATGTATTACACAGGGTGTAGGGAAATTGTTATCAAATATTTTGGGGACGTATTCCTAATAACAAAACATTTAACAACTTTCATACAAAAATGGTTTTAAATATGCTTATCTTCAGAGTTTGGCTAATTTAATGTAGACTAAAAAGCTCATAGTGCAAGTGACACAAACCAATATATTAAAAAAACGTATTACAAAGAAGATTGTTAAATGTTATGTTTTATTTAAATACGCTCGCAACTGCAGAGGTTATATTAGCGTCGCCGGTTGTGCCAGAATTTTGTCTGGCAGGAGTTCTTTTACATGCCAGTAAATTACTGACATGAGCCTGTCGCATTTAAGCACACTTAAATGCCATCGATCTGGCCCGGGATCGAACCCGCAACCTTGGGCAGCGCTATACCAACTCGCCAACCAGGTCGACTTACAAAGAAGAAAGTCATATCAAAAATTGCTCAAAGTGACCTCCTCCTGTGCCGATACATCCCTTGAGTCTGCATTCCAGGCTTTGGCATATTCTGTTGAAAACGTCGGAAGTGTTTCGTGTGTGTCCAAATTCATTTAGGTTACATTTTCTCAGAACATTAAATTAGATACAGTACTTCAAATATCCCCAAAGGTAAAAATTCACTGGATTTAAACCTGGGGATCGGGCCGGTCATTCAATGGATCCCTCTCGACCAATCCATCTTTGCGGAAAAGGGCAATTCAAATAATGAACTCTCAGATTAAAGTGAGCTGGAGCGCCACCATGCAGGTACCACATTCGACGGGTAACGTTCAGAAATACATCATCCATTAAATGATATAATTCTTTTCTGAGAAATCGTCGATATCTCGCTCCTGTCAGGTATAAGAAATAGGGACCAATGAGATAACGATAAAAAATGTAAAATAAATCTCATGACCTGTTCTGTAGAAAAAGTTGCGACATAGAAACAAATTGAGTTGACTACTCTTCAGGAGTCGGTGTATCGACAAACTCCTTACCAATTCTGAAACTAAGCACTTTTAGGAGCAGGTTTATATCATGTGCCGCTTTTGTTGGGTGCACAAACAGCTACTAGAAGGACTGGCTTTCCCGTGAGTCATAGTAAGTCTATGGATCTGTGAAATTCCTAACTTCCACATTTTTACACCAATTAATCTGAAACGTTTACCTCATATTTCTTACAAATGTGGGCATGCAATACCTAAATTTTCACTTTGATATTCCATTTAGTTTACTTATAATTAATTTTTAATACTGAATTAAAATCATCCCAATTATCAAATTTTAGATAATTTTATTTTTAATTTATATTTAATTTATTCCTGATAGATGTATGTAAAACATGACGCATGCTTTTCATATCTTTCCAATTATTTCTTGAGAAAGAAAATTGACCCTTTTAATTGTTAATTTTTCATTTTTTTTAAATCTCAACACTGGTACTTTCAGTACTTCCATTAGCAGAAGAAAAGGCGTCGGTTTACTTCACATACTTTTGTGAACTTCTGTGCAAAATGTCACTGAGATTTGAGAAAAACTGCATTCTTTAGGGCATTTTGAATGTTACAAAATGTTGAAAATTGATACATTTAGTAAACGAGTAACAAGATACAGCATGTATATTGTATATACTATAGATATTCTTACTTGCTATGCAGGTCTACCACACACATTTTTCTCCTACATAAGAGCGGGAAATGTAAACTGAATGAAAAGTAAAATTAGAATGAGGAACAAAGTCTGTCAGAAAGACAGCTGAATACCAGTTTAAAGGGCTGCAGCTCCACGCTCGCGCTGGTCGCTTTAAATTCGTCGTCCTGAGTGGCTTTAAATTGTCATAAATTTAGCGATGGCGGACTGAGTTGATTATTTTCTCTTCGTGAAGAGTGGGAAGAACAGTTTTGCTGTTAAGAACAAGAAAAACACTATGTGTTCAATTTGTTTCAGGACTTTATTTATTTATTTATTTATTTATTTATTTATTTATTTATTTAATCTGACAGGATTAAGGTCATAAGGCTTTCTCTTCCATCCTACAGATAGCACATACTGTATAAATACAAAAAAGAAATACAGACGCTGATGAAAATAATACAAATTAAATTAAAGCCCTATAGAGGGTCAACAGGGTCAAAATAACACTATAGAGCTCTCAACGAGCTAATACAAGAAAAAAAATGAAGAAAAAACAGAGATAACTATGATGATGATGATGATGATAATTATAATAATAATAATAATAATAATAATAATAATAATAATAATAATAATGATCTTTACGTGACTTTTAGAAAAGCAATTATAATCACATTATGTTAGAGGTGGTCTACGTGTCTTGACAGTCATGTAAAAATGATGAATTAAGTCATTTGACTGATGATTTCTTGTTTTGTAATAATATGTTATTGTTGTTATTATTATTTTTTTATTATTATCATTATTATTATTTCTTTCTTAAACTCATGTACTCCTTGAAGGGCAGAGATTAAACACATAATATTATTTATATTATAACAATAGCTACACTATTCTTATCCCCGGGCTATTGCATGCATTTCACTTCAGTTTTCTTGTGAAAGTTTTACAACTCCACCACCGCATTCTTGCACTATTGTTGCACAAAGGCTTGTAGGTTATCGGAACTTGAGCTGTAGCTCTCGGGCGGGTATTCGGCGCTAATGTGGGTTGATGAGGAATTGCATCTCGCATAAGGCAGCTCATCTCGAGGTAATTGTGCAATAATAAGGGCTGGTGAGGCAGTGGACGTGAGGGTTAAGTCCGTCCAAAGTTGAGAATTCTCCAAGCGTTGCTTTGCGTTACGGTAATGACATTAGAAGTCGCTGGCACTGCTTAGCAACGTCCCACGCACCAGCATAACTCGGAGCAAGAGCGACGTAACAGAGGTCACCACTCTCTTGGGAATTAGAGGGCAGCATCTGAGAACTCGCGTTTATTGCTCATTCATGGAAAAGATTTTGTGTAAGATTCGTACATAGCATAATTTCATTTCTTGCAGTTGAAAATAGAGTTAAACTTCACATTAAATCAAGAAATAAATACCAACTTTTACATTGCTCTTGTATACTGTAGTCACACTTTCTTTTGTTCATGAATTCCAAACCTTTAATTTTGCTTATGTAAAATGTGCTTGCGTATTTACAAATACTATTTAAATAAAATTAGAAACCTAAGCCGAAAGTTTATTTAAAATCTGACGTTGCACAATCATTCATTTATTATTGTGCTGAATATTTCGTAACTATGCCATGTCGGTTAAAATTCCCGACTGCTTGATAGAGTATTCAATTTCATTCCTATTAGAGTCATGCACAACCTGTTATGAAAAATATAAATTTTATATTGCTATTGAATGCCTGGCTCTATAGTCAATATGCAAAGCTCTCCCATCTTGCGGAGTCTCTCAGAGTCGGTTTATCAAATAATATTCGAGTTTTTCTCATTCTTTGTGAGTGGACGGCAAAGGCAGACCACATGGAGCCATGCAGGAATTGCAAGAGCCCTTACAAGGACGTGTTTATCATCGTGTAGGCAAATACTCTCTAACATTAATACTGGAAAGTTCACGATAAGAGAGGAGAATGACTCATCAGTGCTATCTAGCGGCAGGGAATGTTGACAGTGAGGATAACGTGACACGTAGCGCGGTAAACTGCATCTAACAAGAGTTTTGTACTTTAACATGTGGTGTAAGTCGTAAGGATTATTCTCATGGTTGTTCCACAAAATGTCAGGGAAAAGTGTAATTGTTTATTCTGTGTTCTTCTGTAAAAACTACGCTTGGCAAAAAGATGCTAGATCGTTCTTCAGATTTCCGAAAGATACAGAGAGGTGGGTGAGTAATCATGTAAATACGAGTAGACTATTACTTTTATTATTATTATTATTATTATTATTATTATTATTATTATTATTATTATTATAGTAGAGGAGACAGTAGATAACTAGTTCTGTGACCTTATCATGTGTTGTGGCTATCACCAATGGGTATGGAGAAGGAAGATAATTAGTCTGAGATGAACTTTCGTGTCAGTAGATACGTATAATTTTAATCATGAAACAAACTCTCTTTCTGTTAGCTCATTCTTTCCCCACTCGCACGATTCACATGACAGGTCTCGTGTCCTCACCATCATCATCATCATCATCATCATCATCATCATCATATTATTATTATTATTATTATTATTATTAGGCCTACTGTTATTTGTTTTTGTCTTATAGAAGTGCCATATGGGTAAATAAATGTAAAATACAGGACCTAGACGAAATGTCTAAAACTAGAGGAACAGAGTATCTGTACAAAAATCACCAGGCTATGTTCAGATCACTTTAGATTATCGGACTTCAATAACCCTAATTTGAAAAGTCAGGGGTAAGTAAAAATAAGGTGTAATTGGAAAAGTACCGAAGTTTCAAATGAGTCATAGACCTGTTAATTTTTAATATTTTTTTTAATAACAGACTGAAGAGAACAGCTTTTCCTTCACTGAATTTAACAGCTTCTTCTTCCGAAAATATGGGTCAAACTACGATGAAAGAACCGCGAAGGTCCCGAAGAAACGCATTAGACCTTCCATCGAGGAGGCGTCAGGTTCTCCGATTCCAGACAGAAACGACGATAGTCCTCTACCAGGTATCTCATAATCAGATAGTACATTAGCAATAACATGTTCTCTGTGCTAAGTGAATCAGTTATTAAACTGCATAAAACTACTTTACTTCCATCATACCAAACACAATTTCTTTATAGTTTGTCCATATAAAATAGTGAAAGTCATGACTTTTTCAAACTAAATAGACGCATATTGTGATACGCAACATAAATTACGAATTATTGATTTTGTGAAGAAAGTGTGTGAACTCATGTTTTCTCATAAAAACTGATTCAGTTAGTTATTCGCAAAATATTATTTACCTAGCCCTAGACTTTCAAGACTTTATTAATATTTCACTAAATTAAGTCTCTGTTTATTTTTTAAGATGCAAGAAATCCTAAAAGGTCAAAGATGGCTCAAGATCTTCAGATAAAGACACTTTCTAAGAAATTGATTGCAGCTCAATAGTATCTAAACACAAAGAAAATTATTTCATCTCTTCGGGCGGAAGTGAGAGCTCTGAAGACAACCAGTTCAAATACTGATTTAATCAAAATTGTTTCTAATGATGAATTCATTATGTCGCAAGTGCGCTTAAAAAGAAAGAAAAAAAAATGGGAGGCGGTATTACAGATGTCTCCGATTTGGATGTAACTGTTGATGACAAAAATGTACAGCATACAAATGAAGAAACCGTGTTGCAAGAAAATGCAAGGGCTTATGTTGCAGGTTGGGTGTTTAGCAGAATAAATCACGAAATTTGTCGAAGAAATTTATCTTGTAAAGAAAACCCCAACGATGACGTAACAACGCACATCGCAAATAAAAAATACTGTAAAGATTCAAAAATTGTTTTCCCTAATGATGTTTCTCTAAATGCTCAGCCCATTGTGTTCTGATGTTTTCAAAGAAATTGATTATATTATTTGTAAAACTAGAATTGGTGTAAAAAAAGAACTAGTTAAAATCGTAGTGCTCCCTGTTAACATGTCCATTTGCAGTGACTGTGCCAATGTCTTCATTGATAAATATTTCAATGTGTTAATAAATTGTTACATCAAAAATAAAATGGACAACCATACAGCTAAAAAACAAAACAAGCGATGTGTGAAAGCTGCTAAAGTCATGCACAACTAAATTTCATCAAATTTGAAAATATGAGAATTTATCAATTCATTTCTATTCTAATAACTTTGTAATTTGTTATTAATTAAAAATGTTATGAACAAAGTGACACTAAAGTATACTATTTATTGCTTTGCAGCTTCTTATTGAAATCAAATGCACACCTCTCCTCTTTTCCTCACGTAACCATGCACGACGCACGGAGTATGCGAACGTTTCAAGCCGCTAAATGGCAGCACTGTTACTTTTCGCCGCCGCTTGCAATGCTAAACAGGAAAGCTTTCCAGTATTAATGTTAGAGAGTATTTGGTGTAGGACTACCATTTAATTGATAATTCTTTCTCTCTCAGTACATTCAATCACTCAATCAATCATCCTTCGATTCATCCATCCATAGACTCATTGATTCATTCATACATCGATTCATTGATTCACTGATTGATTGATTCAATCGTTAATTCATTGATTGGAATTTATTTTTTAAGGTGGCTAAGTATGTACATGCTGAACGCAATCTTTTCAAACCCATTAAAAGCAACGCATGAGAAACCGATTCCGGCGGGGGTGAGTGTGTGTGTGTGTGTGTGTATTTGTATATATATCAAATTCGGATCCACAGGATTAAAAAATCCAACGCTGTAGCCACTAGACACCGTGATCGCTTTATATACTATATAAAATAAATAAATGTTTTATTTAACGACGCTCGCAACTGCAGAGGTTATATCAGCGTCGCCGGATGTGCCGGAATTTTGTCCCGCAGGAGTTCTTTTACATGCCAGTAAATCTACTGACATGAGCCTGTCACATTTAAGCACACTTAAATGCCATCGACCTGGCCCGGGATCGAACCCGCAACCTTGGGCATAGAAGGCCAGCGCTATACCAACTTGCCAACCAGGTCGACTTATATACTATATATATATATATATATATATATATATATATATATATTTTTTTATATCCCTACTTACTGGCTTTTAAAGAACCCGAAGGTTCATTGCCGCCCTCACATAAGCCCGCTATTGGTCCCTATCCTGAGCAAGATTAATTCAGTCTCTATCATCATATCCCACCTCCCTCAAATCCATTTTAATATTATCTTCCCATCTACGTCTCGGCCTCCCTAAGGGTCTTTTTCCCTCCGGCTTCCCAACTAACACTCTAAATGCATTACTGGATTCGTCCATACGTGCTACATGCCCTGACCATCTCAAAAGTCTGGATTTAATGTTCCTAATTATGTCAGGTGAAGAATAGGTACAATGAGCGCAGTTCTGTATGTAACTTTCTCCATTCACCTGTAACTTCATCCCGCTTAGCCCCAAATATTTTCCTAAGCAACTTATTCTCAAACAGCCTTAACCTATGTTCCTCTCTCAAAGTGAGAGTCCAAGTTTCACAACCATAAAGAACAACCGGTAATATAACTGTTTTATGAATTCTAACTTTCAGATTTTATGACAACAGACTGGATGGTAAAAGCTTCTCAACAGGATAATAACAGGCATTTCCCATATTTATTCTGTGTTTAATTTCCTCCCGAGTATCATTTATATTTGTTACTGTTGCTCTAAGATATTTGAACTTTTCCACCTCTTCAAAAGATCAATTTCCAATTTTTATATTTCCATTTCATATATATATATATATATATATATATATTAGTAGGTTATTTTACGACGCTTTATCAACATCTAAGGTTATTTAGCGTCTGAATGAGATGAAGATGATAATGCCGGTGAGATGAGTCCGGGGTCCAACACCGAAAGTTACCCAATATATATATTTATATTTATATATTTATATACACATACATATGGGACCTACATTTATATTATATATGGGACCTACATTTAAATAATGCAAGTTATTCAGAACCCAGTCACAAATGTCCAGTTTTTCAGGATAAGCGAACAGAAGTTCACATTAATTTTATACGATTTCAAATTAAAAGTAATTCTAACGTTTTACATTACTTTATTCTTTCGCTTCACACAGTGGGCTATAATCATAGTCTACTAACTTATATACAGTCAAAGCTTAATACGTAGTAAATATGCATCCATAGATAGTTGCTAACCACTAGGATCGCTAATATCGCCTCATTACAGACAATGCGAAAAGGTACCGGCACAGCCTATTGTTCCTAGCACCCTCACAACTCAAGCTTCGTGACTGTATACAATAGACTGTGCTATAATATTGTTCGAGCTCAGTCTAAATGGGTTGAGGTACGAACTCTGCCATTTCTTCGTCATTGTAAAACTTTGTAGAATAATCTGGAGAGATTGGTTCCATGGCAAATAAAAACGTTGTGGTAGACCAAAATCTATAGAAGACGATGTGAAAGTAGTAATGGTTCTACAAGAAGTCAAAGAAATTAGACGAAATGCAGAATATGCAGTGAAAATCAATTTGCGGGACAACAGATAAGCTACAAAAACAGAGTGACACATTTATAATTTGTTTATGCCTTCATATATCTCACTCTTTTACGAAAAAATCGTATTACCGGTACTATTTTTTTTAAACTTACTTCTTGGCAAAGTTAGGGAATTTCCAAATCTTTCGTAACTATGAGTAACCCTGTGTATCGTCAGCGTAGCCCAAATTTCTAAGGTTTTTTTAACCACACTTTTTTCACTTCAGCTTTAGAAGAATAATTTCTCGGTTGTCTAATATCTACCATGCTTTCAATTATGTTCCAAGTTTTCGAGTTCAAATTTTGTCCCTGTTTCAGAATACAACGAGAAAGAAAATCGTACAGGACAGGCCTATTCCTCACGTAGCTCAATGTAATTCGGAGTGGATCTTGTACACAGAACCGAAATATTAATAATGATAACAATAATAATACCTACACTAAAACTAACATACAATGTGGCTGTAGGAAGTATACTCCATTTCAGCGTTATACTGAGAGTATAAATTGATGAAGAAGGCAACAGCACGCTTCCTTTCCTACAGGATTCTACGACAGCACATACTGCAGAATATTCTGAGGACGAACTTCATTTAGTTTTGGAGGATAGGGTAAAGTTTAGAATAATAATTTGCGATGTATTGTCTTCTCGACGCGGTACGTATTCTCTCGCGGCTTTTATCTGCAGGGAACTATAAAATTCAAATTAGGCCTATATAAACAATTCACATATGTTGAAAAGAAAAAAGAAGCCTCCTGGAAATACATCCCTATTTATCTATGAAATCTTAAGTGAGTGATGCGTTACTTCTTAAAAGAGGTGTACAAATATTTAAAACTACAAGACGGACAGTTCTAGCAGGTAGGCTCTACTTTCTTGATTTGGGTGAGTAAATGGCGTTTTAACTGCTTGTATTTAGTAATATTTTACAGCAGTTTTTGGTATGTATGTAATGCACTGCATATCACCGGTAGCAAACATTTCGCTTAACCGGAGTCTGCAAACGGTTCAGCCAGAAGCCGAGTTGTCGACTTGCGGTTTTTTCTGCAATGTATTCACACAGTAACTTGTCTACACTACAGGGTTATTCTAAATGATGGACCCAGTTTCATTAATTTGTACTTAAGGAAGTATAAATTGGACATGAACAATCTACATACTAATAAGAAGAGGAAGTTTCCAAGTTTTTTTTTTTTTTTAACACAGGTTATAAATGTTCAATGTGTCCTCCCTATGCCGCACGATATATAGCTAAGCGGTAGCAAAACTCGTTCCACACGCGAAGAAACATGTCTTGTGTTGCTGAGTTCACCGCAGCAGTGACACGGTTCCGCAGTTCGGCTAAAGTTGTTGGTAGAGGTGGGACGTAAACATCCTCCTTAACAAAGCTCCACAAGAAAAAGTCACATGGCGTGAGATCAGGAGATCTCGGTGGCCAGAATTATAGAGCCAGGTCTTGATTTCCCATTGGACCTATCCATCGTTGAGGAAGGGATTGATTACAGTTGGTTGGGGTATTCCTAGTTCTCTACTAGCTCTAGTGGTTGACTTTCTTGGACTATGAACAAAACTGTCTTGTATTCGTTTGACTTCATGCTCTGACACACGCGGTCGGTATGGGCTTTTTCCTTTGTAGAGACATCCACTTTGTTGAAATTGCTGAAACCAACGGCTTATGCTTTTCCGAGTTGGTGGTTCAATGCCGAATCGGAGACGAAACGCCCGCTGCACTGTAACTGCCGACTCACTTCGTGCAAACTCAAGAACGCAGAAAACCTTATGCTGCATAGTAGCCATCTTACTCACAACTGACACGAAATGCCTGCCTATTGGAGCGAGTACCCTAGCGGCCGTTTACGCAACTATCACCGTCCAAGCGGTGGAAAACAAAACTTTGGAACTTCCTCTTTCGTTCGGTATGTAGATTGTTCATGTCCAAGTTGTATGTCGTGAAATATAAATTAATGAAATTGGGTCCATCTTTCAGAATAATCCTGTATATTAGAAGGTGACCTTAGAAAAGCAAACGATGGGTCGGAAGGACGAAGGCGTGTTTTCACCGTGGTATATCCAAATCATTAATATTTCGGTCGACTTGTGTAAGCAGTGTATTTATTGTTAGGATATTGCATTGCAACACCGTCTTTTAATAATTCAATAGATTAACAAAATTAATGTTAACTTAATAATGATATTTATAGTAATATAATAGAGGGTATATGCATGTGGAGCTCGGCAGTGTGAAATGGTACGCACGTCCATCTCTGGATTCATTACTGTTTGAAGGAAGGGACTCCCAATTCACAGAGCAAATAATGTGCATCCGCCCCTCAATTCTGTCGAAGTGGATTACCTCTGCGAAGTAGGGCTGAATGAATTACAGATTAATAATGAAATTGCTGGAGAGGGCAAGATGTAATCAGCGTTTGCTTATCCATGTGGTCTACACGCAGTCTACTGGCTATATTCGCTATGTAATAAAGCTTACAGTCACGCGGCTTGCGAATATGTTAGAACTTAAGTAATTAGTTCCTCATAAGGTCCGCCGCTGTGGTTTTGTAGATAGCCTACACCCTTCACAATCAAGCGGTCCTTGATTCGATTCCCGGCATGAGAGATTTATCTTTATTCCACGAGTGCTTGTCACTTGTCACATAAAGATAGGGGCGCTTATGGGGTAAAATATGAAGCATCCCTAACAATTATAGCCCAATTATGATTTTGTGCACTCATGATGGAATGAGTTGCATGCTGGTTGTATCCCTCGGCTCCTCCATCAGCCACATCATGCATTCCTCTTCAGTCATCAACTCCTTATACAGCTAGTTCCAGCGTTTTTGGCGAGTGTCCTTGAGTAAAAAGCCAGTCAGTGAGCGCTTATTGCCACTGCAGCTGAAAACGATACCACGTAACTCGTCACGTCAGAAATCTACCAATCATAGTTGTCAGTCTTATTGTCCACTGACTGCGTCAAAGACAAGACAATCGCACTTTGCGTTTCCGTGGTATGTCCTTGAGTACACTGTCCAGTCAGTGGCATCTGTTGCCGCTTTGGCTGAGAGTGGTACAAATTCCTAAACTAATGTGACATCAGCAATCTGCCAATCACAGTTGTCAGCTTTCACATCCACTGACTGTGGAAAAGATAAGATACTCGTTCTCAACATTCCCATTACTTATTTCACTCGCCAGAAACGGTGGCTTTGGTTATATCGTTAAAATTATTAAAATGTACTTATAATTAAGTTGTTACATATTAAATCACTTATATACTGTAGTTAAACTTTGTGTTGTCTAGACACGTTTCAGGATATTGCTATCCTATCCCCTGTAGCTATAGCGCCAGGCCAGTTGATGTTCTTCTGACGTCTGATGCCGATGTATATCGCTGGCTGACTAACGACTAATATTTTAACATGTCTACTCCTTATATCGTACCTCTGGTTATAGTCTCTTATACCTCATATACAGGATAATTCACAAAAATCGTGCAATACTCTAGGACAGCCATTTTCAACCGGCGCAGTGGCGGCGTGCTGCGATACAGTAGTGTAAAACGAAAAGTAACTAATAGCTGAGTCAGTGGCGTAACGACCAAGGACTCTGATGCGCGTCGCGATTCTTTTTATTTCATAAAGTCACTTATTATTTTTTCGAGATCCTTAGAATCAAAATTTAATTTATTATTAGTTCATTAAAATTTTTTAGCAAATTGTAAATAACCAGAATTTAGTGCACTGTTCCATGTGTTTGTAGTTTTAGGGGAATGTGAAGCAGTTTGTGTCATAGTCGTTACACATACTTTCTCATATATTTTACGCCCTTCACAACAATTAAGTGCCTACACCTGTGGAGTAACGGTCAGCACATCTGGCCGCGAGACCAGGTGGCCCGGGTTCGAATCCCTGTCGGGGCAAGTTACTTGGTTGAGGTTTTTTTCGGGTTTTCCCTCAACCCAATACGAGCAAATGTTGGGTAACTTTCGGTACTGGACCCTGGACTCATCTCACCGGCATTATCACCTTCGTTTCATTCAGACGCTAAATAACCTGAGATGTTGATACAGCATTGTAAAGTAACCCAATAAATTAAAAAAATTAAAACAATTAATTTCTTTCATTACGACACTTAGTTATATTTCTTGAATTATTATTAAAAATGGCATAGATGTACAAGGTGAGCCAATGTAACGTGCGATTTTAGAACTTTAATAATCATTGCATTGATTACTTTGAAACGAAACTTTCACTTTACATTTAAAGTATGTATATATACAATAGCGTTTACCTGTACCTAATGAAATTCTAATTTTCTGAACACTACATACCGCAGGTAGGACCCATTTCGTTGGACACATTCTTCAAGTCTAAGTTGTATGTTTCCCATTACACGACGCAACATGTCTACAGGAATTTCAGAAACTTCATGCCGAATTCTTTCTTTGAATACTTCGATGTTCTGTGGAGGTGGATTTTTGAAGACCATACTCTTCAAATATCCCCATAAGAAAAAATCGCATGCTGTGAGATCTGGAGATATCGCAGGCCATGAAATATCTCCATATCTTGAGACAATGTGGTTTTGAAATAAACGTCTGACTGCATCCATAGAGCGTCTAGCTGTGTGACTTGTCGCACCATCCTTGTCTCTATTGATAAGAGGATTATTGGCAATTTCAGGAGACAATTTAAAATAGCGTATAAGTTATTCCTGACCTACACTACCAATATGAATGAAAAGTTTTCTAATGGTCTAATCTTAATAAATTGAGATAATTGTAATGTTTCTAAAATAGACAAAATTTTTCACTACTGTGTTCTACATTCTACATCTAAGATGTGGAGGCCGTATTAAAGTAATATGAGGAAAAGGAGCACCTCATCCATAAGGCTGAGAAACACTGGAGCAGAGTATAGAACAAAGCATTACGAAATTCTGAATCAATAAAAAAGAAAACAATTAAATTATGTCTGTTTAATGAAAAATATTCGTATGTTTAAATTTTCATAGAAGAGCTTTTAAAAACTATTATTATTATTATTATTATTATTATTATTATTATTATTATTTTATTTTTTCGGCCGTTTATTAACTGCTCTGGAGACCCCCAGGGGTGTGTGAACTCCCGATTGAGAATCACTGCTATACGTCCTATTTATCCTCTAATTCCTATCTTATACGTTGCGTCGTGTAGGTTATTACAGACGCTATGTTCGGTTGAAGTTTGTCGAGTGTGACGAAGTTCGATATTCGCCGATGTTCTCTCTGCAGGAGGAGATCTGTCGTGTTGTTCCACCTTTTTATAAAACATATTCGCTATTCTCTACTCATGTTTTAGCCGCTTAAGAATTTTAACACAGATCTTGCGATTAGTTTCTCAAATGACATAAGACGAAATTTGTAATGTCTTGGCTGCCTCTTTCATGTTCGAACATTGCAGGATACTAACATACGTCCTATCTATTCTGTACCTCCTGTCTAGCCTATAAGTTCTATCTATCCTAATGTCCTATCTATTCTATACTTCCTATCTATCACATTCGTCTTAGCTATTCTAAAACTCCTCTCTATCCTATACATGGCATATGTCCTGTCTATGTTATCTGTTTAGCTGTTTTATTTGTTCTTCCTAACCTGTTCTGTCCTAACTTTAATATTTCTTTTCTTCTTTCATTCTTTCTATTAGTCCTGTATATATGTCAATTTGTATTTGAAGGATTCAGAGCCATAGTGGGCCAAGCGCCATTTATTAAAAACGGAGAAAACAAGGGTTAAAGTTAAGTGAATACCATAGTTTAATGAAGATTGATATATAATTTCGTTTTAATGTGTATACTCGTATTTTATATTACTTGCTGTATGTTTTCGTTTAAATTATGACAATAACTTCATTTTAAATCTTGTTTTTTACTGTTTTAGTAAATGGTGCTTGGCTCACTATGGCTCTGAACCTTTCATTCATACTCTCTATCGGGATTGAACAATAGCAACCGATTTTGGTGTGAATTGTTAGCTAGAAATGACACGAATTCAAGCATAGTAGAAGAATATCCTTCATGTACAACTTACTGCCTCCAATTTTTATTATTGATGACAAACACTCTTATATTTGACTATATTTTTTCTTGTGTTTTAATGTCAATTAGTATCTTTGTGAATCTTGGTGACATATTAGAGAAACGTAAATAATTTGAAGTGGCGATCCTTCAGCACGTGAATTCCTCTTGCACATAGGCCTACAACTGTTTGCGTGTCTCGAGTCCTGCTTGCCTTGTGTCTGGATGAAACATTCAAATACTCTACACAACATCAGCAGAAAGAGGGAGATAGAGACTGAGAGAGGGAGAGAGTTTCATAACAGATGCTCTACTACAATTGTGTGTTTCCTTCAAGTTGAGAAAGTTGGCGCATAGAGGGTTTATCCCACCCCACATTACGATAAATAATTTAGTTGTCCCCTACATTAAGCCGTGCATATTTAATGGAAGACTATCCCACTTCATTGTGCCCTCCATAGTCCACTGAAGTATTCAGAGGAAGGCTCTTTTAATGACTGGGAAGCTAATGGAATTTTATATACTCGAAAAGTACGATACGACTATAAAATTTCTCTTTCCCATAAAACTCCGTGCTATCAAAAAGAAGTGTGCCTTTATTCGTATTGTGCAGTACGAGTTAGAGAGAAAATGAAGATCATATTTATCAAAAAAAGAAAGAACATGTATGTGTATAGGTTTATACACAGGATGCTTCATAAAGTAATGTGGTAACTTTAGAATATGTTTGAAGCCATTGTATTGTAACCGTGAAGTCAGCCGTACAATGTGAATTTTGAATTTCTAAGTCAGAAAATTGGTAGAGGATAAGCTTTCACACCATAGTGCGAAAGAACAACAAACTGTATTTTCAAGGATGAAGCTTATTGTAGATGAAAAGATGACGTGTAATTTACAGATTACAAAACAGACTGACACAGAATCCAGCAGCAAATCATAATTTAAATTAAGAAAATATTAAAAATCGAAGTACTGTACTCCAACCACGAGAAAGTCTCCAGGGAATGAAGGGAAACGGGATGATGCTGTGAATGAATGTTGATGTCATAAGATGTCATAAGATCACACAAGTGGGTGCTCATATCTCTATTGGCTATCTCTCAAAGCACAAACCATAATACTTGTTTATACTACCCTAGTCACAAAATTGGATCACTGTTAATCTCTTGGTCTTTTAATCCCTCCATACAGGAAAAAACATGTGGAGGAGAGCGCATGATTTTTAAACTGACGTTATAACTCTAATATTATTTATCTTCTTCGCTCCAATAGATGACGCAATAGTAAGCACATTCCTTTCACGGTTTATCTCCTGGTTGGAGAACAGTATCTACAATATGATCCGTTTGGGTATGGATAATTTTGAATTTATTATTATAAAGCTATTATGATAGTAGGAAAAATTTCTTGCTGCTTATAATATGATTAAAAATGGAAGTGTCCATATATCACAAGCAATGCATAATCTGAAAGGACAAATGAAAATCGTAGATGATTAAAATGGTTACTGCAAATCAACAGCGGACACGATGTGTTCTTTGATATGCTAAATTTGAGAATGTTTATAGTTCAAAGGGAATTTCGACGTGAGTATGGTGTGCGTAATGTACTTAAATACGATTGCATAATGTCGTAGTGTCGAAAATCTGTAGAAACCGGTTCTGTGTTAAAAAAGTATGCAGAAAGTCGCAGGCGAAACCAAGTACACGAGAAGCAGCTATCTCTTGGCTTGGCCCCCAAACTCTCCAGATTTAATCCCTCCTGAATTCTTAGTATGGGGTTTTGTTAAAGACATTATCTATTCACAGAAACTCAGGAACATTGATGATCTAAGAGTAAAAATTACTGAAGCTTTTCAACAAATCGCCCCTCTTATGTTACAACGAACATGGGCTGAATTGCATCATCGTTATGAGTTGTGCAGGGAGTGCAATGGGGGTCATGTTGAGCTCTGAGGAATCTCCCATCTTTCAGTGTTGTATGCACAAAGTTTCAACAAATAAAGTTCAGTACGGTAGTAAATGTTTTATGGTGTTTTTATTTTATCCATAACCAAACGGATCACCCTGAATAATAAAATTGTTGGGTGGAGTTACACACGTCATATCCCAAGAGGTAAACAGAGAACCATCGCCTGCACGATAATAGATACTTATAAAACATTACAAAGCTAGGAAAATACCAACAAAATATGAAAGACGCCATAAGAACCATCGCCTGCACGATAATAGATAGTTACAAAACGTTACAAAGCTAGGCAAATGCCAACAAAATATGAAAGTCGCCATAAGAATTAAAGGATAAGACATAATTTGAACCTGACAAATTTCAAGCGACACCACTGGTTGACTTTAGCTGGTGTAACATATTTCCATTGTGTTCTAGAATTTATCAGATTGTCGTGCATGCACCTACAAGTAAGACTGCAACAGGGTCAATGTAGGATACATGATTTTTAACCTCTAAACGGAAGATAACTAATTCTAACAGCTTTTCTTCTTCTTTGACGAGCAATAATTTTGTTTCACCAAGCACGGATTTATGATTCAATAAATTGTTCTTTCTTTGCAGGAAGGAAATTTAATATTCCTTTGCTTTTAATGTTAATAAATCAAGTTGTTCTTTTATATCTCCAGTGCTATCGGACGACAGTTCATCATTTTTTGTTAGAAGTCACTGAGAGTGGGAAATTAATCGAACTCTCGATTGAAAAATCAGAGATACTTCAAGTTTAATTTGTGTGTCGTTGCTTATTTTTATCTCGAATAATGAATACTGTTAAAAGCTGGACACTGAAGACTGGAATTTACAGAATTGAAGAACCTAAAAATATAAAATATGTATATAAAACTTGCTAGCCAAGAGAAGTCAATGAGGTGATCATGTTCCTGTTAAAGTCTCTCTTTTTAAAGTCTGAAATAAAAGAAAACCAGAGTGTGACTGTGTCGAGACACTGACGATACGAGAACTTTTTCTTGGCACCAAAAACAGCGCGCTAACACATCGAAGTTGCGAGATATTCTGCTCGGAATTTTCGACCATGCCCAAAATGGCCGCCAGTCGCCGGGCCCCCATCCGCACCGCGCTTAAGCGCGGCGTCAACTTAAAGTCATGCTTGCATCGTAATCATATATCCGATCGAACGAGACCATATTTATTTCAATCGTGTTATTACAGTCCGCGTTACCGTTTTTGGTGTGTGCACTAGATATATAGTGCCCAGTTTGTGAGCATGTTGCTAGTGCATCTGAGAATGATACCATTTCCTATACACGTCACATCAGCATTTGCCAAACTGTTGTCAGACTGACTGCGGAAAATATAAAACACTCGTATTTCACTTCCTATTAAAAATGTTTGGTTAATAAATGAAATTTGATGTGATCTAACAATTGTAATAATTGTAAATGTTCAATTTCATAATAATAAAATTATTCCAGTTGGAATAATTTTATCTTCAATTTCCATGTTAGGTTTAATATTATGTACATTAGTAATAAATATCTTTTAAAGTCTTTAAGTTAATGTTAAACTAATATCCTTCGAAGCTATAAATAAAGATTAAATTTCTTTAAGCCACTTAACGTTCCCATTACGTATTTCACATGCCAAAAACGGTGACGCGGACTATAGTCACGAAGTTAGTGTCGGAAAGAATCACTCTTTAAACCTTGATTGATTGCCATTTCCGTCCTGGTACACTATGACGTGTTCACATAAAAAATATTCCAACAAATTAAGAAAATTCAGAGTTACGTTAAGCCTAAGGGTAATTTTAACAATTGTTTCAAAACACACCTTCACGGACCACAGGTTGAAAACAGGTGCCTGCTACAACTTATAGGCCTACTGTATACGGAGATGTGATGTGAAATATGAATTTGGACTTAGTCGACTTTTGTATCGAGGTGATAGAATCTCCAGGGGTCGGCGCTGCGAAACACGACCTCAGGAAAGGAGGAGGGTCAAGTCGCTGATACAGAGGAGTGCTGACGGCTGATCTTACAGAACGTGATGATGTCGCCAAGCCCGAGGGCTTGTCAAGATCCCTCCAGCCCACAGAACTGCCCTTCGATATGATCAATAAAATCGCTTTAACAGGTCAAGTGGTAATGACGTAATATTTCGTGGTAGAAATTGTTCCCCCACGCCTTTCATGAGATGTTCTAGAGATAGTCCCTATTATTCTTCTTTCTGGGTGAGATGACTTAACACGGCAAAGTCACCCATTGCTCATAAGGACATTTATGCAAAAGAGTAGTGAATTTTCTCTGAAAAACCAGAGCCATTTGATAAGAAATTTAAAGAATGACACATCCAACTTTTATCAAAAACAAGCGACAAAGCGAGAACCATTTACATTTCATGAAAGGAAACTAATAATAATAATAATAATAATAATAATAATAATAATCATCATCATCATCATCATCATCTATTGCTGAAGCAAAGAAACATATGTATGATGTTTTAATACAATAATGACACTAGCACCCCCAGAAGAGTAAGTTACAAACTCGTTTAATAGTCATGTTTGTAGGAGCCGATAAGCTGAATAATGAAATTGATATGTTAAGATAATTGCAGTCTTTTTTAGCTTATCTTAATACACTGATAATTATATTCCCATTTTTAATACATTAAGACAATGCTAGATGAATGTTTTCGGCATTAAATATGCCATCATGAGATCATGAGGTTACAATAAGATATGCTACGATAAGTATCAAAATATTAATACTTAACATTTGTGAAATACAAGAATTGTACATATGCTACGATAAGTATCAAAATATGAACACTTAACATTTGTGAAATAAAAGAATTTTACATATGCTACGATAAGTATCAAAATATGAACACTTAACATTTGTGAAATACAAGAATTTTACATATGCTACATCAAAATATGAACACTTAACATTTGTGAAATACAAGAATTTTACATATGCTACGATAAGTATCAAAATATGAACATTTAACATTTGTGAAATACAAGAATTTTACATATGCTACATCAAAATATGAACACTTAACATTTGTGAAATACAAGAATTTTACATATGCTACGATGAGTAGGCCTATCAAAATGTGAACACTTAACATTTGTCAAATACAAGAATTTTACATAGGCCTATGCTACGATAAGTATCAAAATAATATGAACACTTAACATTTGTGAAATGCAAGAATTTTACATAGGCCTATGCTACGATAAGTATCAAAATATGGACACTTAACATTTGTGAAATACAAGAATTTTACATATGCTACGATAAGTATCAAAATAATATGAACACTTAACATTTGTGAAATGCAAGAATTTTACATAGGCCTATGCTACGATAAGTATCAAAATAATATTAACACTTTTGTGAAATACAAGAATTTTACATATGCTACGATAAGTATCAAAATATGAACACTTAACATTTGTGAAATACAATAATTTTACGTAACTTATGCCAGTTATTAAATAATAATAAATTGAAAGTATATACAATTAATGATAAAAATAATATTTGATATTACAATATGATGCGTGATGCATCTGGGTTGAGCATAACGCCGGACCTCAATATAACATATTACAGAACATCAAATTGATCAACTATTAACAACAGAATTTATAGGAGTGGAAATCCGTTCTCCACCATGGTCTCCAAGCAAAGTTAAAGCGCGTCTTTCTCGTTAGCCACGCGTTAAAGCTACTCACGTCACCTAGTTATACATTTATACTGTCATGTTAATTGTATTTGAGATAAACCTACTACTGATATAAATATATGAGAACTCTGGATTGTTAAATAAATCCTTTTGCGTTATTCGAACTAGCCATCGACTGATTCCTTTCCGAACAACTTTAATTAGATCCCTGTCCTCTCTCCGTCACACGTTGCCAATATAAATTTAGTTCTGTTGCATCCTTTGCCGCGTTATCGAATGAGTTTCGTCTGACTGGGCAACTCCATTACGAGTTTTGACAGGTTCCCTTTCAGTTAGTTATTTGGTAACATCTGATCAAAGAGAACCTGTATTCGATCTTAAGCATATTCTATTAGGCTTGTGGTGCAAAGTATAACTGCCAGATAAATTTTCTTCCAGCCTTTCTCTTTCTCCTGTACTTCTCATTTCTCCATTCTTCCTTCATCACCAAATAGTTTCTACAATTTGAAAGGAATGTTAATTCAGAATACATTTCATTAATATGGCACGTAAATTCTCACACTTCCTACGCGTTTCATAAATTTTAATTAATTATCCATATTGTGAATGATTAGGGAAAATACGGGAATTTTACTTGAAGCAAGTAAAGTCCTGGGTTTGGAAGTAAATCCCGAAAAGACACAGTATACCATTATGTCTGGTGACGAGAATATTGTACGAAATGGAAGTATAAAAATTGGAAATTTATCTTTCGACGAGATGCAGAAGTTCAAATATCTTGGAGCCACAGTAACAAATATAAATCATACTCGGGAGAAAATTACACACAAAATAAATATGGGAAATGCCTATTATTATTCGGTTGAGAAACTTTTATCATCCAGCCTGCTGTCGAAAAATCTGAAAGTTAGAATTTATATTACAGTTATATTACCAGTTGTTCTTTATGGTTGTGAAACTTGGACTCTCACTTTGAGAGAGGAACATAGGTTAAGAATGTTTGAGAATAAGTTGCTTAGGAAAATATTTGGGACTAAAAGGGATGAAGTTACAGGAGAATGGAGAAAGTTACACAACACAGAACTGCACACATTGTATTCTTCACCTGACATAATTAGGAACATTAAATCCAGACGTTTGAGATGGGCAGGGCATGTAGCACGTATGGGCGAATCCAGAAATGCATATAGAGTGTTAGTTGGGAGGCCGGAGGGAAAAAGGCCTTTAGGGAGGCCGAGAAGTAGATGGGAAGATAATATTAAAATGGATTTGTGGGAGGTGGGATATGATGATAGAGAATGGATTAATCTTGCTCAGGATAGGGACCAATGGCTGGCTTATGTGAGGGTGGCAATGAACCTCCGGGTTCCTTAAAAGTCATTTGTAAGTAAGTAAGTAAGTATTGTGAATGATATTACCGTTTGTAGTTTATTTTCTGGAATTATTATTCGAAAGATGACCCGCACTGTAGCTGAGTGGTCTAAAGTCTGTTTCCTGTACTTTTAAACCTGAAGTCAAAAAAATTGTGTCCATCCGCAAATGAAGGCTGTGATTGAAGCAGTAATGTGGGGGGGTCAAGCTACTATATTTCGTTCCATAATGTCTGACGGGAGAAGTAAACCTTGCCGGGAGAGAAGGAGAGAAGTGTAATTTCTTTTCAACCAATGGCAGAAGTCTCATTCACGCTTGTCTCGAAGTTGGGCGGGATAGAACAGTTCAGACCGCCCAACTTCAAGCCAAGCGTGAAATGAGATCTCTACCAATTATACTTCTCTCCTCTGCCGGTAATGTTTACATCTTTTGTCAGACATTACGAAACAAAGTATAGTGTCCTGCGATGTTCGAACATGAGGAAGGCAACCAAGACCTAACAGACTTTGTCTTAATTCATACGAAAAACTATTCGCAAGGTCTGTGGTAAAATCCTTAACCGGTTAAAATATGAACGGGTGGGAGTGGAGGACAGCGAATATTTTTATAACAAGATGGAACAAACACGACAGACCTTTTGCAGAGGGAACATCGGCGAATATCGAACTTCGACATAATCAGCGAACTTGAACCGAAAATTGGTCTGTAATGTACGACGCTAACTGGTACTAGGTCTACTACAGTACTTCCAAATGCCGCGTGGCAAGTACTGTATCATTACAATAGTTCACGAGCAAATGAAACTATAATCATTGTAAAATTAATATTGTTATAATTTTATAACTAATGATTCTAAATTAAAGTACAGTGGTCGCTCCTCAGTTCGACTGAACAGAATTGAAAGTTCAATCCAATAAGGGTAGTGAGTGTGGCAGGTGAAATGAATACAAATTCTTATTGGTTATCCATCAACGAATACAGTACTGTACTTGCATTTCCTGCCCGCCCCGAGACTTGTGTATGCGCTTCTAGTACCACAGTGGGTTTCGACAGTTCTGTCTCACAAACGGCACAATTCTCAAATAGAAAAAGAAGAGTTCATTAATTAAAAATTAGTGATTAAATATGGTGTCCTAATCAATAAAATATTCTGTTTTCCTTTAATAAAAGTATCACTACAAGACTCAGAACCAATTCCCATTCAAATGGCAAACCCATTTCTTAGTGCTTGTATAGGGGCGTGTCTAATTATTCTACGTAAGCAGTCGAACTATAGAATGTCGAACTTGTTTTCTGTCGAACTTAAGAGCTTCCACTGTAGTTAATATCACTTACATTATCAGTTACTGTCAGATAATAGAATAAATCTGTCTCAGGTTTGCTCTCTAAGATACTTTTCTTAGTTGTCCCTAGGACTAACCACTACTTGTCATACTGTTCAATATCACTGAAAAAATTCAACTTCCGACTGCACACAACGCAGCATCTGACGTATTTAATTTCTGAACTGAATCAATATAGGTGTTAGGGAAAGCAAATTGGTGGTTTTGAAATATTAGAACACGATAAAAATACAACGATCTCATTTATTTCTGGCCGTGGATAATGCTTTCGAGTTGCAGAATAAATAATTCGATAATCAGGAGAAACATTCGGAAAGGTGTCAGAGGTACAGACAGCCTCTACCAGTTACGTATCATATATTTATTAAAACATCGGCTTTTGAGAGTGATATAAATGCTGACGCATATTAGGCCTAGTGGTTTTTGAGACTCGAAATAAATCCTTCCTTTCTATTCTGAATATTTTAGATATTGTTTCAATGGTTCACTCACACATAAAAAAATGCTTTAAAATCGAGCGAAAATTCTCTTCAAATAAGCAGCTCTCTGATGTTTCTTACCTGAATATCTCGGAAGTAAAGGTAGAAAGGAAAAATGTATACAGTGATGTACATGTAATAATTATTATTGTTCTGAACAAAATGTTTTCTGATCAATATTAAATATTCGTCCTCTCATTTGTCAACTTCTTCTACATAGTACGAAACATCATGAAGATAATTAATCTGCACAGCAATATCCCCTAAACAATTTTTTTTTCTGGACTTCGGATTGAAGTTAATATTGTAATAAAGGGGGCTATGGGGACTGAACATTTGGTTGAGTAAGAAAGATGCTGGTCTGACTTACAGTGATTGGCTACTCCGTGTATTTTTACGGCAGTATAGATACAGATAGGCCCTATAGAATAATAAAAATACTATTATGTATATTAGCATGAATTAACATTGTACTTCCATTTTTTTCAATCAGTGGATGTGTACATACAATACTTTAACACAGAACCAAATTTTTAGATTAATGACATTTTAAATTCGATTACAATATACACGTTTGAAATGTAAAATTCACCCACTCAACCTTATCAGTGAGAGAAGTGGCAAGTTTTGCTTTATGAAATATTTCCAAAGTCCGGAGTGCACGACGTTCCAGCAAGTCATCATTAGTTCTCGATCTGAAACTATTATTCACAAAATTTACGTCGGGAAACATGCTTTCGCATACATATGTCCATCCATACATTGTCAGCACATGTTTTGAAATGTTATAACCAAAGCCACCGTTTCTGGCGTGTGAAATAAATAATGGGAACGTTGAGAGCAAGTATCTTATTTTTGCCATAGTTTGTGGGCGAGAAAGCTGACAACTGTGATTGGCAGGTTGCTGACGTCACATCTGTTTAGAAGGTAGCACCACTCTCAGCCGAAGTGGCAAGAGATGCTACTGAATGGACAGTGTACTCAAGGACACACCCCAGAAACGCAGAGTGGGAGTGTCTTGCAATAAGACTGACAACTGTGATTGACATATTGCTAACGTGACGTGTTAGGTGGTACTGTTCTCAGCTGCATTGGAAACAAGTGCTCAATGACTAACTTTTTACTCAAGGACACGCGCCAAAAACGCTAGCACTGGTGTTCGGGTATGAATTACTATCAAGAGAGAGTCAAAATGAGAAATCAATTTTCTCTGCCCTTTTCTCTGTGATCTGTATCTGTAGCATTTCCATCTGTAATGTGTGTGTATCTAATGCCTACCCACTTCACTTACGTGATAGATAGCAGGGCTGTGACCCATTTTCAAGTTGCAAACCATTTCGGTGGGCCACGTTATGCATGATGTATATAGGCTATGTGAAGAGTTATGTCATGTACTACTGTGAGTATATGTGCAAGTGTCAGTGTAAGTGTAATGTAGGGAATGGGTGAGGATGATGAAGGTGAGAAAGGGAGAAGGGAAATACGGTTCCGGCACGTAGCCTACTTCTGTCGAATAGCACCAAGGGGGCCGTCAGTCTTAACGTTCCCATCCGACGGACGAACCACTATGCCTTCTCTTCATATACACTGCGGAGAGATTTGGGGTTTAACCCAGGCATATTGGTGCACAATTTAGTGATTAGAAGTTGTGTACCGCCATCTCTCCTAGCCCCGAGATAAAAATTTTATATGAAAATCTCTGACCCCGCTGGGAATCGAATCCGGGCCGGCTCGCCTGGAGGCAGATGTCCTACCACAAGATCTAACTCGGCGGACCCATCTGTAATGTAGCCATGTTGAAGTTTCATAATTCAGTCGCAACGGTGCAACATTCTTCACGAGGATAGACAGGAAAAGTTTTCTTCACAGCCTAAAAAACGTCTTCCATTTTTTAAACTGCACGAATAATTCTTCAAATTCTCTCTTCTTTTAGCATAAAAATCAGAACTTTAGTAACAAACTTTCGTTACAAAATACCGAACGAAGTTTGGGAATATGAATTTTTTTCTCCTTCAACTTGGTTCGAAAGAATCATGCAGCATCATGCAGTTCATGTAAGAATTTCTCTGAACCCTATAAAATAGTGATAAGATTACTTAAGTGTAAAATATGTCACTCAAGAAAGCAACCTGCTGAGTTGATTCTTCAACGTCGAGAAAGTTGATGAATTGACATTTATGGTTATCCTTGAAATCGTGTAAAACGTGGACGTCCGGGGGAAAAGGCCTCGGAGTCCGGATCCGAACCGGAATCCGCCCTAAATTGCTGGACGGATAATTTTTCAAATTTAGTATTCACGAGCCAATTTACTGGAAACTATGCATATGAAATATAATTTTAATAAATTTCTGGTCTTGACATCAAGTAAAAAATACACAATGGCGATGCAGTCGTAAGCAAAGACACGATTTCCTTAATTATGAAAGGAATGTGCTTCTCCAACCGGATTTCTACGACAATGGATATTTTCAGTCTTATGTAAGTAATTTTATTATAAAAAGTTCATTTCATATTGAAGATTAGCCAACCTTGGCTGAATATGAGTCGGTAAATTTTGGGTTTAATGGCAGGAATGATAATCAGTACACACACGGAGTGGAAAAGCAGCGTTATGTGCATAATAATTCATTTTCCAGGTGCCATTTATTGTAACAAACTATGATGCTAGCTGATAAACTGAGTTTGGTGTGTTTGTCTGTGTGTGTTGTGTGTGAAAGAGGAATAGAGACGTATGACCAGTTTATTGAACAAAGTCCATCAATATCTCTAATGGATTTTTAATTCGTCACGCTGCCATTTATCATCAGATCCGTGCGCACATCACGGAGACATACTATTCTGTTTATACAGTGTGTTTCAAAACATAAGGTTAACCAGCTAGTAGGTGAAAGAGTAGTAGTAGTACACGACATAACTCTTCACAAATACACATCATCCCACCGAAGTAGTGTACAAATTGAAAATGGATCATAGTGCTGCTATCTATCCTCAATATTCGGAACCCGAATCACGCAAGTGAAATGGGTAGGCATTAAGGTACGGTCAGACGTCGCTACTTTTGCTGCGCAACTTTTGTACTGCAGCTGCAAAACTTGCGTGACGTGTTCACACGTAAGCCAAAAGTAGCGCGCTGCACGCTACGCAACCCGAGAGCTGCAAAAGTTGCAACTGGAGGTTGCGAGTCTGTTCACACACAAGGCGCTACTTTTGCAGCCGCAGTCATGCTGCAGGTTTCCATCTCCGTGTTGACTTCTCAATATACATTTTGTGATTATGTTCGCATTATTAATAAACTCATGCGAAAGCTTACTTATCTATTATTTGCTTTTCTGTCCTAACTAGTATTAAAAAATTGGCATTATTTTTATTATAAAGCTTCTAAAAACGCCTATATATACTTAAATGATAGCCAACAGCATATTCATGTAATCAATGTTGGCAACCCTTCTTTTTGAAACTACGCTACAGAAAATTAAAAAAAATGAATTATAAGTTATCGTCAGCAAATATGCTCAGATTGTGTTGTGCATTTAATAACTGTTACAAATAATTTATTTTCATCACAGCTAACATTAAAATACTTCCAAACAATAAAAGTATCATTAGCACATATGGGTGGCAACACTGGTCGCAACCGCAGCAAAAGTTTCAACAAAACCGATATCAAAATGCTGCAGCTACAACCCTGAGAACCCTATTCACACGTCGCTACCTTTATGCTGCGAGCAGCATGAAAAAGTAGAGAGCAGCAGATTCGGCAGCCGCTACTTTTCGGGTTGCACCGTTGTTCACACGTCGCAGTACGAGAGTTGCGCAGTTAATTGTACTGCATCGCTGCAAAAGTAACGACGTGTGACCGTACCTTTAGATACACACACAAACACACACACACACACATCCTCATTATTCTCGTTCAGTTGCTGACAGCCTAAACTTCTGCAATTGTAACAATTAACGTAGTCACTGATGCTAAAAGTAGCTACTTCAGTGAAGATTTTAAGTAATGATCATTTTCAAGTTCAAATTAGCAAGTGATTAGGAAATTAAACACATCTTAGTTTATGTAAATCTTTAATTTCTTGGTTCAAATGAATCTGAAGGCGTGCAATCAAAAGCCGAGTCTGGTTTCCGAGAGGCACTTCACCACAGCAACTCAACCATTGAAGCAGGAGTATCAATAAAGATGGGGTTTTAACGCTGACAAATCATAAATAATGTCGCAGTGGGAACCTTCAGCTCATTCTCTATCGACTCTGAGTTACGCAGAGAAGTTTTCTCCCTCACAACAGCAGCGACAGCTGACTTAAGCTATATCTGCGATACGTAGCTACTCCATTCGCGAAGGCAGAGAATTGAATAATATCAACGGTAATCTCGCTTGTTAAACTCCGTGGATTAGAAAGTCATTTAGACAATGGAAGGGTCAACTGAAAGGAGGATTAATTACGATGAGCTTCACGTGTCAAATTTATCAACAGATTTAATTAGAAGGGCTTTATCGAGGGTGATTAAACTTAGTGAGTTTTGATAATGTAGGTCTTGCCGCGTCTGTGACTCAAATGCTAGCGAGGTGGTCTTCCATCCAGGCGATCCGGGTTCGATCAAGGTCGTCATGAAATTTGTGTTGGAGATAGCAGACGTTGCAGAGGGTTTATCTCGGGGTGCTCCCTTTTATTGAAATTAATCCACCAGCAATCTCCATCTACCCCTCACTTTAAGTCATCTTCAATAGTAAAAGTAGTAATATATTATCATTTATTCCTCTAATATCAACTAATAAAAATGTATACACAACAGAGGCCTCAATAAAGTACTTTATTGTACAAGCTCTGGCATCATCAACTCTACTATTTCTAATTATTAGAAAATCAATAATTGAAGAATTATATACATTTTCTAATAATTATTTAACGTCAATAATTATTAATACACCTTTATTATTAAAAGGAGGTGCAGCTCCATTTCACTGATGATTTCCAAGTATTATAGAAGGATTAAGATGAAACAACTGTTTCATCTTAATAACTATTCAAAAAATTGCACCACTAATATTAATTTCATATTCACTAAATATAAATATATTCATGTGAACTGTTATTTTAACATCAGTAATTATTGGGTCTATTGGTGGATTAAATCAAATTTCAATTCGTAAAATCCTAACATATTCTTCAATTAATCATATAGGGTGAATACTAGTAGCTATAAATATTGGAGAAAATTTATGAATTATTTATTTCCTAATCTATTCAATTTTAACTTTAACAATCATCACAATTGTTAAATCACATCAAATCTCATTTATTAACCAAACATTTTTAATAGGAAGTGAAATATCTACAATAAAATTCTTAATATTTACCACTTTACTATAATTAGGAGGACTTCCCCCATTTTTAGGATTTTTACCAAAATGAATTATTATTCAATATATAATTATCAACGAAATAAACTTTATTATTTCGTTGATAGTAATTATGTCATTGATGACATTATATTATTATTTACGAATTTGCTATGCAAGCTTCATAATATAATGGAAATCAATGCAAAAATAATAATAAATATTCACGAGAATAACCTAAAGAACAAGAATAAATACCAGAATAATATATTCCATGTTGACTATATGAATAAAGGTATAAAGTATAAGCAGCACTAAAAAAAGATAAAATTATTAAAGTATATATAGTTAATCACGATCAACCTACTAAACTATTTAATAATCTGATTTCACCCAATAAATTTAATGAAGGAGGAGCTGCTATATTACAAGATCTCAACAAAAATCCTCTTATTAACAACTCTAATAAGAGGTGTATTAATTTCAATTTCATCAAATTCATGATTAGGGGCATGGGAGTAGTACGGATTTCTGATGCCGATGTAGGAACGGTTTGTGGGTTTCGGGATCCTGAGGCTTTACAGGTACTGGTGTTCGAATGGGTAAGGAGTCTATCTGCTATCAGGGACTGAGGATGGATAGCAGGGTTGCCAGATGATTCCAGACCAATGTCGCCAACTATACATCAACAAGGCGCCAGAAAGTAGCCAATTATCTCTGAAGTTTATAGTAAAACGAGTAATAAACTTAAAAATAAAACCTACAGTGTAATTATGAACGTAACCATTTATATTCATTCATAATTTGTAATAATTTTATTGTTAATATTATTTATTAAAAAGATACAGAATCATTAAATATCATTATTCAGCTATGATGTGTATATTTGATACTTGCATTTTACTGTTTGTGCAACCTGTATTCTGTAGTTTATTTGTTTACATAATTTACATAGCCTACTTTACAAATTTCTTCATTCGAATTTTCCTGAAAATCTGTAGCTCTTGAAGCTAGCCTGAAAATATTAATTTTCTGCATTAGGTGTGTCTGTAGTCTAAATTTTTTTAAAATGGTAGTGATTTTGAATTATGACTAAATACCGACAACGAATTTTGAGGCTTGAATATACAGAGTGTTTCCGAGGTGGTGTTACAAACTTTCAGGGATGATGGGGAAGGGCACATGTATCAATTTGAGATAAGGAACCCTGGTCTGGAAATGACCGAGTCGAAAGTTACAAGCAAAAATAATTCTATGGAAATGAAATAATTTTATTCCTCTGTACACCTTATTTCTTTGTATTTATCTGTACATCTTACACATACTGTATTCATCTGACGTTGTTTACGTTGTCTATTTACAGTATTCCATTCAGTGCGCTGTCTGAGGGGTGGGGACAGGGTACTACACTAAAGCAATGCAGATAGCGTAATGTGTAACGGACATGGTCGGTCCTGATATGCACGTCTGTAGACAACAGTGTGTGTGTACAAGTTGCAGTGTCCAGTAGATCAGTCCTAGTGAAATGGAGGACTACACGACAGCGGAATAAGCAGACCTGATTTTCGAATACGGATGAGAAAATGAGAACAGTAGACAAGCTCAGAGATTGTATCGGGAAAAGTACTTACGTAGGAGATATCCGGCCTACATTATTTTTCCACGACTGTTCCAAAAGTGGTGCCAAATTACAATTCCATTTCCGCACAACTATTTTCGCTTGTAACTTTCGACTCAATCATTTCCGGACCAGGGTTCCTTATCTCAAATTGATACATGTGCCCTTCGCCATTATCCCTCAAAGTTTGTAGCACCACCTCGGAAACACTCTGTATAATTTTAATTAAACTACTATTATATTTAGCCCAGGGCCGCTTCTCCCACTCCTGTTATATTTTCTGCACATCTCATACTTCGGCATCTTCTACGTAAACGTTGTTATCACAGTTAAAGGGAGCAACCAAGTGAAAGAATCGGCCAATAGGCCCTCTAAATCGCTGATTTCTCGCTATTATTCATTAACAGCTTACTGGTCAACATTGTTTCTATTAATTATCGAAGTTTAGATATAATGTATAGAAATAGATTTCATGTATTTTAAACTAAAAGTTTAATTGATAATAAGATCCAATTATTTTATCCATTAATGCAATATATTTATATGCATTAATTCCACTTAATTATGTTATTAAAAACATCACAGATCATACATACACGTTGTACATCCCTCTGTCAGAGCCTGGGGAAGTTTTGTACGCAACCTTGAACGTTACTCTGCCATCTTTTGAAAATTAACGTGACTACAATAACTGACGAATATATTTAAGTACTGAAGAATATTACGTACAATGAATCACAGTCTTGTGAAAAAAATGTTTTAATTAAATTATTTTCATAATTTTAACATTAAAGACGGCAGAAAAGTAGCCAGGTCGCCAAGTGGTAATTTTCGTCGCCACAAGAAACATAAAAGGCGCCAGAATGGCGACAAGTAGTCACATCTGGCAACTCTGCTGGATAGCCCACCTGTCAGCGTCAGCTGATTAGGAAGGGTTTGGGTCTCCGGGTCCCTGTGGCTTATCATATTACTCGTCCGCGAAATGAGACCTGACTCTGTCATAGTCTGATGCAGGATGGCTCACTTGTCAGAGTCGAATTCATGAATGCCACCCAAGCCACTTGTCGGATTTGAACAATCGTCGCATATACAGGTTGGAAGTGAAATAATCTTGCAGATTGAAAAGGGCGTTAGGGTATACTTACAGGAATAGAAAACCTATATTACGTTTTGTAATTAAATGCACGGTTTATTAGAAAATTAAGTTGGAAGTTTCAGTAGTCCGGCAACATCGCCGCTAACACAGTAATCTTTCTTCTTTCTAGTATGTGGCTGTAAGATGTAAGAGACCAAGGAACTAAGGTCTGTAGGTCTGTTTCTGTATGCGAGCTTCCCTTCCTCGCTACGACGTTCCAATCTGTTCGTGTCGTTTAATGGCTTGAAGTTAGTAGGTTTTAAATTAAATTTGTACGAAAACCGTCCACGCTATTGAAAGACGCCAGAGGGATAAATTATTCTTTAGTAGATTTTCTATCGATGTGGACAAAAATCATAATCCTACTCGAAATAGTTGCCGAATAAGAGGGTGTTAAACATTTGTAAAAAAAAAGTTTTTTTTTTTTTCTGAGAAAACTATGAAATTTATACCAGTATGGTATTGCACTTTTTTGTTACATTACTACATGAGCTATTTGCTCTGAAATTATGCTGGGTTATTCCAGTTTCACCCTGTATAAGGGGGTTAGTGGGGTTTAAGAAGGGCACGTCAGCAATTATGGCTATTTGCGCCCTTATCTAAAATTGTTCACAGAACATAAAACACAAATAATACAATAACCAGAATGTTAACCCTGTATAAGGTGCACAATGAGTCAAAGCTAGCCAAAGTGTATGGACCCATTCCGGGTCCAGCCCTCGTAAAGCCAAGTCAAGTCGAGGCAAAAAATTTGTTCTTATCAGTCTATATTTTATATAGAGGATGTTTTGAATACCTATTAGTAAACATATTTTATAATTACTGTACAGGATGGTAATTGGACATTCAGTTTTGAACACTACTGCCCCGACTCTTCCTCGCTATGATCTATAATCCTCATTTAGGCCTACCCGTTTTATATACAGAATGTTAAATTAGTCCATTTAGAGCGCCCAGGGATTGAATGAGATGGTAAAGAGGAACAGTTATTGTTTTATAGGACAAAAAACGCTAGGGACAATTAATAAATTGTTGAGGGATGGAATTTGAACCCCTGTCCCAAATATGCAGTATCCATCCCAACAGGTGACATATCTGTTAAGTATACATTTCATTAATAATGAAGAAAATAAAAATCACAGTTTTTAAATAATGACTGTAAACAGCTTCTTTCTGACATTAAGAGCAAGCTGTGAGCTCACCTTATTACAAGAATTTCCACAAATCTGTTCCTGGAAGATGAGATTCTAAGATAAACTATAGTGGCAAAACACAACGTAGACCAACTAACACTAGGTAGAGTGTAAATTAAAATATAACTAATAAAATACTTCAAAAGTAACAGAGAGGAACTTAGATTACTTGAGGGATCTTTCGCATTAACTTGCTATTTCGTCTTCCTTGTTGTATACTTAAGACTACTATCTCTCAGCGACTTTTGTGACACATCTTTCCACTTATTAATATTAATTTGTCTGGACTCTAATTCTTTTTAGACTTATTTAGCCGGTCAATAACTATCGTAGAAATCGTCACTGTCTTGCAGTCGTCAATTTTTACGTAAGAGATCAATCGAAACATAGTTCAAGTACCCAGTATTCGTAAAGAGAACAAACTCCCGCGCAATAACTCCCGATACGATGTAAACAACTGGATACGCTAGAATTGACTAGTGACATGGACCGTTGTTCCAACAAAAGAAATTGATGGTTGTAATTCGTGTAGAAACGCCTCTGGTACATATGAGCCGTTCAGAGCAAAAGTGGTGTAAGTCAGAATTGGGTAATGAGGTTTAAAGTAAAAATTCTGTAAAAAAACAGCGCAAAGTAGCAATTAATATGTCCTTATTGCTATTCAATGACTACTAATAGTTTAACTAAATTGAATATTAATTGCTACTTTGCGCTGTATTTTACAGAATGTTTACTTTAACCCTCATTACCCATTTTTGACTTACACCACTTCTGCTCTGAACGGCTCATATATTGAATTTTTTTTGTGACAGCTGTGTAAGACTATACAGAGAATTATTCCATTAAAAACTCGATTTTGAAAATTTTGTAACATAGACCGTTATTCGGCCCAACGCTTCAATTATTGATTTTTTTCGGGTCTATACACACGCGCGCACATATAGTTTCATTTCATAAGATACAAGATTCATTCCACGGACAACTGCAGGACCTCAAAGTAATAAAGTTGCACATAAACTTGTGTCAAATATCCTTCGATTCCATTTTAGAAATGTTATTGTATTCTAGGAATCCTTCCTACGAAGTAATCTGGTGTCTTTGTCATTATTCAACTGTTAGCAAACAGCGCTCGATAATAGGCTATGTCGAGATGAGCTCTATAGCCGTTGTGATTGTCACAATCATATTGTGTCTAGTTAATTTCCTAGAAAATGTCAGTGAATACGGCTGCAACTTATTGCTCAACTTCGTGATGTGGAAACGTATTCAGTTCTAGAAATGTCAGACATATATGTACGAACATGCTGAATGCAATATTGTTGAAGCTGGACGTCTGTGTGGGAAAATATTCATTACTGGCTCTCTACCAAATGGAAGAACTTTACAAAGAACATATGAACGCTCTGTGACACAGGCTGGTTTGAAAAAGGGACATCAGATCATGAGATACTCGCGAGTACCCAGAACAGTTGATTAGAAGGGCTGATATTCAGTCGTGTAGAAAACAAAGAACACAAATAAAAGGAATAGCAGAGGACATGACACATGTCACATTGTGAATTGTGTTTAATGAATCAAAAAATTGAATTGACAGGCTTATCACATTTAGAGTGTATACACATTTACATAATATGAGGGTATAGGAGAAAAAGGTCAAAGTCACAAATTGAAGGGTTCAGAGTCATAGTGGGCCAAGCGCCATTTATTAAAAATGGAGAAAGCAAGGGCTAAAGTTAAGTGAATACCATAGTTTAATGAAGATTGATATATCATTCAGTTTTAATGTGTATACTTTGTATTACTTGCTATATGTAAGAGAAACCAAGAGTCAGGAAGTGATAGGGAAGAAAGTAGTGTAAGAATAAGGGTGCAAGTGTAAGTGGAAATCTAGTATGTGAAAGTGAAAGCGAGGGGGGGAAATAAAAGAGGAATAGAAGAAGAAATAAATAGGAAGAAAGACAAAGACAGAAATAAGGCAGAGACGAACAGTAAAGAAAGGTCAGAACCTGCGACACTCGAGGATATAGCAGAGATATTTGATACGTTTAAAAAATGTGGATGTGATCAAAAAGTGCAAGTAAAGTGAACCTGGTAAAGATCGAGAAGTATAGGGGAGAGAGAAAGTGTATAAGCAGATGTGTAGAATAAAATATAAGTATTTATAGGAAGTGAGAATAGTGACAATGGATTAAATGTAAGCAGAATAGTGAGAAAGTGAAAGTGAGCGCAAATAGGAAGGAGAGAAAATAGTGAGACAGGGTTAAGAGAAGTGAACAAGTGACAGCATAAAATTAGTACTAACATTTGAACGTTGGAACAGTAAATGAATAAAAGGTCAAAGAACAAATAGGACAAATAATTCAATATGATAATTTATAGAGAAAAATTAAAATTGAGATTTTAGTGAATAATAGAGGAAAAAGGGAGTTTGAAAGGAGTAGGCCTATATAATATTAGATTTATTAGGATTAATGAACAAATAGAGAAGAGCAAATGAAATGTAGGAAAAATACTGAAGGGGAGCTTAACCAAATAACAAAAAAAGTACATAGTGTAATTGGGAGTATTTGTGTAGACGTGTACTGCAAATAATGTGTTATTGTAATAATGTGTTAATGGTGGCACCGGATACAGAAATGTGAGGTACACCATTACATGTAAGGAAGTGCTGTGACGAAATATATCATATCATATCATATTACTTGCTGTATGTTTTCATTGAATTATGGTAATAACTTTATTTTAATCCTTGTTTTCTACGATTTTAGTAAAATTGGCCCACTGTGATTCTGAACCCTTAAATTCTCTTAAGTGCAATGTCATCATCTAATTCAATATATTACTGCTAAATTTTTGTGTTTTTGTTATCGAAACTGATAAAGGAGAGTTAGGTCTACTACCACTTACAGAGTCATCTTTTTCTTCTTTTTCAGTAACAACAGCAATAAATTTTGCAGGAATGTACCGAATTAGAAAATGACATCACCCTTAAGAAAATGGATCGTATTTCCCCTGTACCCTTCATATAGTAATTTATTACTGTGTGCAGTTTCTTGTGTTTGGTTTACACAGGTGTATGCAGTGATCAGCATTTTTTTTTTGTCTAGGGCTTGTTTATAGTTGAAGCAACATTCACTAACAATGGTGTGCTTGACTCTAAAAACACGTATCAATGAAAATCAGTGAAAATCTCCACACTGTAAGTAAATATACAAACAGCAATGCATGAATAATAAATACAGATTTTTTGTTCTGAAATTCAAAGTTGGATAGGGATAGAGAGTTGTATTACCTCCCAGTACTTAAGCACAACAATTTTGAATTTTCTAAAAAATATTTTTAGCCGAAGCACAATGGCCTTTAATTTTTAGATTTTTTTTCACATTGTTCCTATTTATTAAACAATTATTTGACAGCCCTTCGCTTGACATATACTGTAATGTAGTTGTTATGGCTCATTTAATACTATAAAAAGAGTTAAGTGTCAATATTATTATCCTTTAGTACCTAGTTGCTCAGCGAATATTAGAATACTCAGCAACAAAAAAGGAAAAAAAGCATAAACAATTCAGGAGAACGTTTCTAAAGCCAAGTAATTTGGACCGAAAGCTGTTCGTATTAGCAAATGTTCGGGTTATCCCGAACTCAATTTCCGAATGTATTACTCTATGTTCATATTACTTAAATACACCTAGTATTATTTTTGTTTTATTGTAATTTTAGCTACGTACATATAGTACTTTACTGGCTTTTAAGGAACCCGGAGGTTCATTGCCACCCTCACATAAGCCAGCCATTGGTCCCTATCCTGAGCAAGATTAATCCATTCTCCACTATCATATCCCACCTCCCTCAAATCCATTTTAATATTATCTTCCCTTCTACGTCTCGGCCTCCCTAAAGGTCTTTTTCCCTCCCTCCCTCCGGCCTCCCAACTAGCACTCTATATGCATTTCTGGATTCGCCCATACGTGCTACATGCCCTGCCCATCTCAAACGTCTGGATTTAATGTTCCTAATTATGTCAGGTGAAGAATACAATGCGTGCAGTTCTGTGTTGTGTAACTTTCTCCATTCTCCTGTAACTTTATCCCTCTTAGCCCCAAATATTTTCCTAAGCAACTTATTCTCAAACACCCTTAACCTATGTTCCTCTCTCAAAGTGAGAGTCCAAGTTTCACAATCATAAAGAACAACCTGTAATATAAGTATTTTATAAATTCTAACTTTCAGAGTTTTTGACAGCAGACTGGATGATAAAAGCCTCTCAACCGAATAATAATAGGCATTTCCCATATTAATTTTTTGTTTAATTTCCTCCCGAGTATCATTTATATTTGTTACTGTTGCTCCAAGATATTTGAACTTCTCCACCTCTTCATTTTATATTTCCATTTCGTACAATATTGCCGTCACGTGTCATAATCATATACTTTGTCTTTTCGGGATTTACTTCCAAACCTATCTCTTTACTTGCTTCCACTAAAATTCTCATGTTTTCCCTAATCGTTTGTGGATTTTCTCCTAACATATTCACGTCATCCGCATAGACAAGCAGCTGATGTAACCCATTCAATTCCAAGCCCTCTCTGTTATCCTGGATTTTGCTAATGGCATACTCTAGAGCAAAGTTAAAAAGTAAAGGTGATAGTGCATCTCCTTGCTTTAGCCCACAGTGAATTGGAAACGCATCTGACAGAAACTGACCTATACGTACATATAGTGGTTATTAAATGTTTTGGTTAATTATTTGTCATTTCTTCGAAAAAAAATTATAAAGTATTCGCTCCTAATCTCATTGCAACTTTAAAAATTATAAAATATTATTTTAGAATTATCGTAGAATTTTAAAGAATGACCTCATTTTGGCGAGGTTGGTTAGAATTCCCCCCCCCTCCCGGTTCGAGTTAACCATAATTTGGAAATAAAAGAGTTCAGATTGGCTAAGTTCTAGCGTATAAACAATTAAGTAAAGAAATTCAAGTGATATTGACAAAACACAGTTGATCAGAGTTGAGTTGACTCGCAGTTACGGATATATGCGAGTATCCGTTTTCTCTACCTTTTTTTCTATTTGAAAAGAAAGAAGGTTTGTATACATAAGCCAGGCTATAGAAGAGCCTTAAGCAACGTACAGTAGGATATAGGCTAAAAGGTGTAGCTATTTCAGCATTAAATCTATTTGATTAATATTGTGATTTAAATTGTTTCACCACAGAGAAAGGCAGAATAATATAGTTGCAGAATTGTGGGACATAAATAGAGCTACAACCGTAGTGGGCTGTCCTGCGGCACGAGCTCCTGGACTTTCTCACAAATATTATTGTCGCAATAGGTTGGCTGGACATTCCTGTGTGTTAGCTATCGAAATTCCGAAACATCATGCACAGGTCGAAATTATGAAGAAGAGAACGTTAATCTGGATAGAGGATTATAGCATATACCAAGTGTCGCACGAGCTCATAAAATTACGTTATAAATAATTTCTAACTTACTCTGCTGCGATTTATAGACAAAAGTGTGCATTATATTAAAAGTTATAGTTTACAATTATCCGAAATTCCGCAGGAATCTGAAATAAGATTTCAGCCTTTACGCGCCAAGATTTCTGTAACTTTGAAGTAAACGTAAGAATTTACGTAACGTCTCAACTGCCGCTCGAATTTGGAGTCAAGATTATGACAATGACAAGGGTTCCATTAATTTACATAATTAAAATATTTTTAAACAGCTCTAGATAACAGGCAGAACAACTCACTTAACGATATGTGCCAGAGGAACAATAATTGTTTGTATATATCTGAAATATATCGACATTTATTGCCACCAACTGAGACGTCTTGCACACGCAATCCAAGAAAAACGACCAACAAAATTGCGTGAAGTGATGCTACTCCACGATAACGCCCGTCCGCACTCTGCTAACATGACACAAAACACTATCCAGGAGTTGAGTTGGGAAGTCATTCCGCACCCACCTTATTCACCTGGTCTTGCGCACTCAAATTTTCATCTTTTCCGCTCTCTATTGAACAACCTTCAAGGAACTTCCTTTCTGAATGAATATGCGCTCCAACATGGCTAGACGACTTCCTTAACTCAATACTACGCTATTTCTACAGGCGTGGAATCGAGAAACTACTCCAGAGTTGGCAGACTGTTGTAAATAGTGAAGGAGAATATATTGTTGATGATTAACTTCTCTCTTATGTGTATCTGATGTGTTAACGAACTTATGAAAAATCGCTACGGAATTATGCACCAACCTAATAATAATAATAATAATAATAATAATAATAATAATAATAGCAATGGAACGAAATCGTAATATTAAACACGATAGTTGTCTAAATACCAGAGATTATGGTGTCAATGAGAGAGCACAAGTCATGAGCTAATTGCTGGTGGCTCGCGCATTATGCATGAACGTTGGTAGGTCTGTAATTTAACCATAGACTGTTCACAACAAACCTACAGCAACCATTTTCTTTCGATATGGCATCCCTTTACCATTAGTAAGCAAGTTGGTAGTGAACATAATATGAAGGGTTCAAAACCACAGTGGGCCAAGCACCATTTACTAAAACCGTAGAAAACAAGGGTTAAAATGAAGTTATTGCTATAATTCAAAGGAAACATATAGCAAGTAATATAAAGTATACACATTAATACTAAATGATATGTCAATCTTCGTTAAACTATGGCATTCACTTAACTTTAACCCTTCCTTTCTCCGTTTTTAATAAATGGCGCTTAGCCCACTATGGCTCTCAACCCTTCATACATTTTCATCGCAGTGTGTTTAATGCACCCAAATTCACTTAAGTGTGAGGTCGATATTGAATTACGGTCAGCGTTTCATAGCTAACACAAAGGATATAATTATTGACAGAAATATATGCATTTTTTTTGGAGCGATCAGTCTGGCACATGATGTCACGTAAATTTCTGATATAATTTCTCGCCACTCTGGAATGAGATTGAAATAACAAGCTAAATATGTAATACACCGTTCCTTCAACACTAACTGCAAGATATCCTATTCATTTTTATCGATAGGTTGCATTTAATCATTATAGCAGCGGTGGAGTTAGTGATGATGAAGACTTGTGATATTAATGATAATGATGATAATTTGACAACTATAATAACCAGAGACAGATACTTTGGCACTATGTCTTTTTAAATGCGTTGAATCTATCTTCATTTTGAAAGTAAATCTTTACGAATTATACCTATGTGATTGAAACGTTAACAGTTTTATGTTGCCATTTTCTGCCTTTTTAATATAAGTGCCTAATTTACAAAATAAATGCTTTTTTGCCTTTATTTGATTATTTATCTATTATTTATTAATTTATTATTCAGAATTGCCTACAGGTATATTTTAATTTATTTCTGTAACCGCTACAATAAAAGTGACTTCACCGAATGTATTATCGCCGCACTTTCATGGTTAACATGTCTGCATCATACAATAACGTGCGGTGTGCTTTTAAAACATAATTTTGCCGACGATTGTTGCTCTGTAGGTTTCACTCTAAGCGTCACGTTGTCACGTCTACTTCCTCGGTAAGAATAAGCACTAGTTTGTTGTATTGTTAAATGGCTATTATTATTATTATTATTATTATTATTATTATTATTATTATTATTATTATTATTTCATATACGAGTACGTTGACATTCTTAACTCCTAATAATGACTCTTTAATAATAATTTTTAATCACTTACCTTAATGTTTGTCCTCAGCACAAGACATTGCAACCTCGGTTTTAGTCCACGTGGATTAGATAAGTAGGTGTCATTTAATAATGGAAGCAGCTTATTGGTTGCAATATTCAAATTGAGGCGAGTGATTGGAGAGGCGACATCAGAAATTGAAAACAATAATGCAGTTAAATTTAAAAGACCTGCCGAATGTTATGCACGGTGCTGGATCCCGGACTCATTTCACCGGCATTATCACCTTCATTTCATTCAGACGTTAAATAACCTGAGATGTTGATACAGCGTCGTAAAATAACCCAATAAAATAAAATAAAATGTTATGCACGAGGCCGCTCAAAGGCCTGCCGAATGTTCCACGAGAGCGCGGCGATAATATATTGTCTTTCAGTCAGTTCATATTCTCTCTGCAACAATGAGTGCTGCCGTGCAAAAATATATATTTGTGTTTATTTGACAAGGCAACAATGAGTGCGAGTCTAACGTTACCTTTAACGGTTATTTTTCTTTCAGTTTTCATTGCGACGTTGTTGCAGCTAGCTAAATATTTCATATCACAACGTATCAGTACAACCAAACACAAAAATGCACTTTCCAAGGCTACTGGGAAAAAGATTTCTTTGTTTCCAACAGTAATTGCAACATGGAGTCGAAAATCTCAATTTGCATTCGACTTATGTAAAGCTTTTCTTGCTGCCGAAATCCCTTTATGGAAAGTGCAAGGTTGTGGATCTAGTGCAAGGTTTTTGTAATTGCCTTTTATTGAGTATTTTGGGTATTTATAATGGCTTTTTGCCTGCCTATTTTAGCTATTTATGAAGCCTTTTTGCCTGCCTATTTTAATGATTCATAATGCCTAAACTTCCGGTCTCTGATAATAACAATGACAACATCAATAGCGGTGTTTGCAAATATGATGCGTACGATGACATCGATGGTGATCAGTGTTGCCAAGTGAGCGGTTTTGTAGCTAAATCTGGTGTTTTCAGGACTACGGTCAGCTACAGAATTTTACCGTCAGCGGCTAGCTATTTATTTTGCGTTTTTGATGATTACGACAGAGGGAGATGACATTTTTAAGTTTTTTTTTTCTGTAAGGATGTTATAATTGTTTTTATATGTATTTGCGGACAACAATGTTAGTCAATCATAAACCAGAGTTTAGAATGGTATTACCACACTTTTCCATTGTGCGAATATAAAATATCAACGTTTTATGTTAACCCGATTTAGTACATCACGTACATTTCCTGCCTAATCAATTTTTTTTTGTACAAATGAGGTATGCAGCATTCGTTAAACTCTTAATCTAATGTATGCAATATTTTTGTAAATGAATTAATATAATTTAATCATAAAGAATAGATAATGAACTGAATTATTATTTTCATTTATGACATGATATAGGCCTATTATTTAATTTATTATTTCGCATTATAGACTAGTAAGTAACACAGACATGCTTAAAACTTCATTTTTGGAAGACACGTTTCCAGCTCAGTGTGAAATCAGATTTCGAACCGACTGGTGTGATTATGAATGTGATTATTTCCGACGTGTGCAGTATATTCTTGATATACTTCATTCAATTTTGAAGAAATATGCCGCGTAAATATAGAATATTAGAATTTTTTTAATTTTAAATCTCATAGTTCATTCCATATTTCAGGTTGCGATTTTCAGTGAGTTGAGAGTCTATTTAGCCAGATGAATCTTGTGAAAGATAAACACAGGAACAGAATGGAAAATCCCATGGTAAATGCAATTTTGACCATTCGAAAAGGACTGGGAAGACTTTAAAAATGTTTTTGCATTAATGTATTGCCCCAAGATCCACTTAAGAAATTAGGTAACTTGTAATAATAATAATAATTTAAAAACAGTATGTTATCACAAAAATATTTTCATAATAAATAGGACAAGAGTATGATTCCTTCTGTTCAGGTACAATGTCTTCATACAAGTCGGGTAATGAAGGAGAATCATCTCGTGAGTTGCAGGGCTGTAGCCTATATCATCTCTTCTGTACAAGGATGAATATGATTTTGCATAGAATATAGAGCCTACAAAGTGATACACACTTTTCATAATTTAACACTAATTTAGAACTGTATAGTTTGTATTTCAAATTTTCAAGTGATGTGCTAAGAAAAATCTGGAGTTTTTTAACTCCAGTTTAGCGATTTTTTTAAGCTTGTGCAGCTGTAAATGGAAATTTGAGTTGGCAACACGGATGGTGATAGGTATTTTTTAAATTCTTAACTAACATGTCTTGTAACGTGAGATGTTAAAATAATGACAAGAGAGTGGTGGAGAAAGGTGGAATTTCGTCAGCCGAGACAATTACCAGGAAAAATGTTGCCTTCAATCGGTTTTCTGTTACGATATCTCAATCCAGAACTTTTTAAATTGACTGATATATGGTTTGATAAGCCGATAAGATTACTGTGATCGTGATATTAATGATGATTCTGGTGGTGTTGTATAGGCTTCATATATATTCTTACTGAGAGCCGTATTCTCTTCTTGGGGACGCGGAGAGATAGAATGCGAATGGATTTAAGGGTCATCTGTAATGTAATTTAGACGAGTTTATGCGCTCTGATCAGTGGGCGGAAGAAAAGTGCGTTGGAGTGGAAGGCAGGATGTTAGAGGGTTAGCGCAAACACTGAGTGTCGGAGCAAGAGCCTTAGATCACACACCGGGGCTAGCGGATCAAAGGAAGAGGTGTGTGGGACGGGGTGGTATGAGGTTGAGTTGGTCTGTGTGTGTTCTATGAATTAAGTGGAGCTTTCTACACACTACATTGGAATAAATTCTACGAATTAAACATTTTGGAAACATATTGCTATATCTTTGTTTAGTCTTTAAGAAAGTGAAAAAAGGAATCTTATTTATACGGACTAACAAAGAAGCAAGTTCATAAGAACAACCTGCAACCTCAGGGGAATATACAATTTAAAATAAAAGCTGACACATTTTATAAAGTCATATCAGGTGTCCGTCGGTTTCGTTCATCGGAAACGGTCGAAACTGGCCGAATTGTCTTCCTAGCGTAGTCAAGGTCCGCCGTCTCGAGTTATGCTAGCTGTTAAGGGTATATGTACGTTAACGACCACAAATATTATCAGAAAATGCAGGCTCTAAATTTATAAAATTTTATAAAGAAATGAACTCACAATTGGACAAAAATTACACGGTACCACAACAAGACTTATTAGAAATGTATATAAAAAAAGTTACTAATAATATTTTCCAAAATTTTAACATTTTCACACATATTACTTCATAACTTCATAACCATTACAGATAGAATTCTGAAATGTTGTGCACTGATTTAACATGCATTTATGCAAAAGATAGACTACAATAATGCCCATTTCTTTGAAAATAGAAAAATTAGGTCACAAAAGAATATGTAAATTTTAATATATTTTATATATGACAAATAAAAATTAATTGTAATAAAATGAACAACTCTACATGTCTGAGAGTACTCTACTTTCCAGAAATAAGTGTTTATTCCTGCAGGAAAAATATTAAAGATGTTAGAGAGACCATAACAATATTATGGTTACCAAATGATGTAACTGCAGATTTTTTTTTTCAAACTTTGATAGAATTGGTTTGAAACTTTTCTTGTACTTTTATCAGATATTTAAGTTCTATTAATTCTTGTTGTGGTACCTTGTAATATTTGTCCAATTGTGAGTTCATTTCCTTATAACAGTTTAGAAATTTAGAGCCTGCAATTTCTGGTAATATTTGTGGTCGTCCACGTATATATAACCTTAACTGGTTTTTTATGCAGTTGAGTTGAGTATGGTGTTATTTTGACACTTTTACTACTCTATGCGAGATTCTTTGTATAATATGGAGAGAAATCAATATAGTTTACAATAAAGAATATTCATTAAGGACAGTTATATGAAAAAAAATCTTACGAATCCTGCAAAAGAAAATTTCGACGTATTAACCCGGGATACTCGTTCTGTTATCACGAATAATTGTGAAGTTAGTGAAAAAACTGAGAACAGATGATATTCTTACAGGCAAAAATTTTACACGACAGGGTTTAAGTAGTTAAAAATTGTATTTTGAGGCTGTTAAAGACAGTATACTTAGCGACATATGTTACTGATTACAAATTAAATTAAACGCAGTTTTCTAAATTATTATTTAAATATTTACGCATGTTTAGGAAAAGAGGATGGACATATTGATAACACTAGTCGAAAAATTTCATCTTCTTGTCTGCAATATGGACAAATTCAGGTCACTTTTACTAAATCGACTCTCCAGAACACGAAAATGATAACCAGTAAAAATGTCGTAAGATGTAACGTTTCAGTGTTACAGTGGTTTAGTAGATTTCCCGAAAAAAAAAAAAAAACACAAAATTCTGTTTTATTTTACATTCAATACTGATATTACCATTAATGTAATTGTTTTAAACCCATTACTGCATAGCGTCCTAAAAATAGGACGTGCGTAAAATACTGATTCCTATGGAACTTTTTCTTGTTTAGTACAGTTGGGGGCATTGTTTAAAAGGTAAGTTATTACATTGTATTATAGTGTTGCAGTGTTTGAATTCCGCGCGAACATTTGTTCATACCAGCTAATTTTTGACAAGATGGCATGATAACTATTTTGTGACGCACAGCGGGTAAGTTCATTCTTAGTTACTCTGTAATGGTGATACAGAAATCTGATTTTTATTTTCACATAATGAGTTGAATACTTCAGTTTTCATGTGGTATATAACAACAATGAAATTTTCTTATATGTTGCTAGGTACAAGGTGAAATAAACTGCCGCCCTAAAAATAGGTCGCCATGCAGTGTGCACTCCTGTAGTATTATTTATAATATGTATATGGTTTCCATTACATTGTTTTATTTCCAGTCTAAGCGTGAGTGAAATTCTGGGGTTAATGGACAATCAGAATAAAAATTTTGAGAGTCTATTATATGTGATCCCTCCATAAGTTTCCCATGATACAGATAAAGACAGTGATAAATCGGACGACGAGCATGAGGCTAATTTGAATAATCTTGACAGTAAAATGCTACTTAGTAGGAAAGCGGAATTACAAAAAAATATATATGTAATGATGATAATTAAGATGACAATGTTGATGAAAGTATGCCAGAGTCTTCTAACATAAAAGCTGTAACGAATGATTTTGAAAGTACATTAGACAAAAATGAAGCTGAGCTTTCTCGCACAAGTTATTGCCGTCCGAAAAGAAGGAAGCTAATATATGAAAATTTCCAAGACAGGGAAGGTAATTCCAGCCTAGAAGGCCATCGTATTACTATAACTACAATTGCATCATTTGTTTCAGAAACAGCACTTCTCCCTCCAGTAACATTTTTCAGGAAATTGAAAAAAACGTTCTGTAAGGCATATTTTATTGTTCACACTTGTGGTATTTTTTTCATTTGATCATTTACTAAATACAAACATCCTAACATCTTGCTTATTTGAATGAGTTCAATACCCACATCTACAGAATTTGTTTAATTTGGAGGAGATGTGCTGTTTCTGAGACAAACAGTAGGAATAACAAGAACAACAAGTAGATTCTCAATGTTAATAATCTTAAATTAATATAGAAATGCTAATATAAGTTAGAGAACATGTTTTAAACCCATTCATTCAAACTTCACAGCATAACCTGCCTAATAATCACAACTTAAAATGCAGAAAATATTACTTGCAAAGAAAAAGAAGTTCACTAAGTTTCTGTCAAACAGGACATTTTTAATTATGTCAATAATAAATTCATGATATCATCAAAGCATACACACAACATTACTCTTCCTTAGTATGTTTTCTTGCATCACCATGATTAGTCATCAGTTGATGTCGTTGGCCAAGTATATAGTTCATTATAAAAATCATGATATTTTGTTGGAATGTATGGTTCCAATTTCTTAATGTCTGATAATTTATTTTCATTTAAAGCCACATAGCCATGTGGATAAGCATGAACACTGGGCAGCATAGGAAGCACACTTCTAGAAAGGAACAACTTGAAAGTATGAACAGTCAATCCATCAATAAATTTCCTTCCTGAGATATGATCCACTTCATATTGGAACTCCATAAAGTCATTCACATGAAACGTTACTTTCTGATCCCTTTTCACTCCTCTTCCCATGGACTCAATGGACAGAACAGACTTCTTGAAATAGGTCTTCCACCAATGGTTAAAGTCCAAAATGTCTGCAGTTTGTACCATTTGAACAGAGAATCTGTTGTTCTTATTTGATGCAACTATTAACTCCATGTATTCTTTTATTGAATAGATTCTGTCTGATGTGCGAATCTTCCTCTTTATAACACCAAAATCTCGATCACAGGGTATGAAGGAATGCCCACGAATCGGAAAATAATGGTATATATTTTTTTAATCTGCCAGTAGTGACAAGAGTTTGGAGAAATTGAACAACTGTGTTATTCCTATTCTGACCTGGGCAGCTATCAGAGAAGATGTGTGGGTACTTTGTTGTGTTGGGTAACTTGTTGCTTATGTAATCTAAGATAAATGAACAGACTTCATCTAGACCTTTTTTAGCTAGTCCCTCGTGATATATGTACAATTTTGCTGTGTTATCCCTCAAGTTATGTATATTAAATACATTAACATTAAGTTGCCTGAGATAGAATGCTTCCTGCACAGGTATCTCTGGCAGATGCAAATTCTGCATATAATCTATACATATTGAAGCAGTTTCATTGTCTTCTTTACAGAGATTAGAACAATATTCCATTTTTTGGTGAACTTTTTGGCTCTTCTTTTATGGACAATAAACTATACTCCTGCTACACGTTTGGCGTTATCATTCAGCGATGGACTTTTCATCCTTACCGATAGTTGTTCGCATGTACAGCAGGTATCAATTTGTGGCCTCCCAAATGATAGACTGAATCGCTCCTTAAAAATTTTGCGGTATAACCAGTAGGATACCTGTTGGTCAGGATACTTCTCCATAAAGGAGGCATGCATTGATGTGATATTCAACCTCTCGCTCAAATATTCTATTTCTCTTGATGAGTAGTGAGATTTTTTGGTTGGATATGAGCGTATGTGATCTTCCACTAATATACACACTTCCTCAGAAGTTGCATTTCCAGAAGTGTTTTTACCCGTCAAATCCTTTGGAGATCTTCCAAGCAGTAACAAAGATGTTAGACGATGAATGCGACCCTTTGCCACACCATGCAAGTTTAGAAATGCTTTAGCACACACTTGTTGTCGTCCAGAACTACATGTCACATAATACTTGAAATTACGCGAACGTGGCTTCTTTGGTTCATCTCCCTGCGGACGTCTCCTTTTAACTTGCACTACTTCCACTAATGCTTATAAATATGAATCCTGTTCGTCTTTAGTTTCTTTGGCATAAAAGTTTGTAAATATTTCTTCTCGATCCCCCTCCAATAATCTTCCAAAGCACTTCAATTTACACCTGAAGGAAAGAGAGATTATGTTATGTGACGAAAAGTATAACAGGAGTAAATATGGATTTAACATATTATGAATCATGTTACATTACAAAGTATGATTTTCATAACAACAGCAACGCTATTGAACAGGTAAACATTAATACTGTGGCATACTCACTTGCAATCATTTCCAATTTTCTTCTTTGCTACCACCTTAGAAGCATAGTTGATATGTTCTAACCCCTTTACTCTTCCTCTTTTCACATGTTCTCGTTTGTATTCAACACTTTTAAATCCTCTCTTTCGTTTTTCCACTACGGACAAAACAGCTCCGTCATCACTACCAGACACCATGTTAGAATAGTACTATTGGAGGAAACTAGCAGCGCTCCTTGTTGAGAACAGAAACAGCACCTCTCCAGGATAAGTGTTGTTACTGCACATAACGGAAACTTTCGACTAAGTTTGCAAGCAGCAGTTATGTGATGGAAGTGTTGTTTCTGCACAAAACTGTAGCATTTCAGTCGGTAATTGCGATTGTGCTAACAACTCATATACCGTCAAACAGTGGAGAAGTGTTGTTTCTGAAACAAACGATTCAAGTACTATCATTATCACTACTACAACCATCAACGTACCGCGCCGTGGCATCGTGGTCTAAGGCATCCTGCCTCGGATTCGCGTTACGGAATGCGCGCTGGTTCGAGTCCTCATGGGGGAAGAAATTTTCTCATGATATTTCGGCAAGTGTATGGGACCGGTGCCCGCCCAACATCATCAAGCACTTGTGGCGCTACGATAGGTAGCGAAAATCCAGTTTCGGAAAATAGGTATTATTATTACTACTACAACCACTAACGTACCGCGCCGTGGCATCGTGGTCTAAGGCATCCTGCCTAGAACTTGCGTTACGGAATGCGCTCTGGTTCGTATCCTCATGGGGGAAGAAATTTTATCATCAAATTTCGGCCAGTGTATGGGACCGGTGCCCACCCAGCATCATCATGCACTTGTGGAGCTACGATAGGGAGCGAAAATCCGGTTTCTGGGGGGAATCATCGTGCTAATCACACGACACCGCCATTCTGGTTGGATGATTGTCCACCTCTGTTTCGGCATGTGGACGTGAGACCAGCAGCCGGCTGGTCGGTCTTGGCCCTTCATGGACTGTAGCGCTATGGATTTTTTTACAATCGCCACCATCAGCACCAGCGCTAGTAGCAGCAATAGCAGCACCATCACTAGCAGCAAAAGGAGTACCAGCGCTAGCACAGAAACAGCAGCACCAGCGTTGGCAGTACCAATGTTAGCAACAGCGGCAACAGAGTGGTGGTCCATCTTCGCTTATTTTCTTGATGTTGCCGTAGTAAATGCTTGGTTTCTGAACATAAAAATGAAGCCTCAAAACTCTTCAGAACTGCTCCTCAACTTTTTCCGTCTCCTGGTTTTTACATTACTGAAAAGGCATGGGATGAGTTCCCACTAAGGAAAAATTGTTCCCATTCCATTAGGAGATATAAGATTTGATGGTCAACACCACTGGCCAGTTGAAAATGAAACTCAGTGAAGGTGTGCTAACTGTACAGGGAAAGCAAAGTTCATCTGCAGCAAGTGTCAAATTGGACTCCACCCTAAATGTTTCTACCCTTACCACACAAAATAGTGTTGTACAATGCGTAGCCTTGTGTGAGAAGGGCAAGTGATTCTAATATGTATATGTATTTGCTACATAATAAAAACATAAATACTATTTGAACTAAAAAAGGGGTTATTCTATTCAACTACTGCGTTACTGACCACTATGCATAGCGTCCTATTTATGGGACGGTCCTTAATTTTTATCCCAGAAAGTAAATAAAGTTAAAAATGGTAAGAAAGCATTCTTAAGTCACAAACTAGCAAACTTAAACACAGAAACGCATTTTTCAAGTCGTTCATAACTTTATGCAGTAATGGGTTAAACAAAATAAGAGAATACATGAATTTTGCAGACAAAAATAACAGGGCGCTCTGAAAGTATGCTAATATTTAAAAAATGGCCATAAATTCCCATTTTATGTCGTAAAAATAGCTAGTTTTTTAAAATAACTTATTAAGACATAATTTAATTCTATATATTATTTTAAATTATGACTAAAAATACAACTATTGTCCAAGGAAACACCCTTGTAAGCCTCTTTGCCAGTAAACTGAAGTATAAAACACTTAAAGTTATTTTTCCTCATGTCGTTAGTACCACTTTCTCTAACCAGAAACCAGCAGTAGTTGCCCATCGTGTGATGATTCTACCTTCCTCGATACCAATGCTCCATTTCTTTTAATATACTCATGAAATCTCTCCCTTTATTCGTTTCTCAAAGCTCCCACGTTTTGGGAAAAAGGGAATGGAACACAGATTCATGTGGTACGGCGTAATTGCAAGATATGTTGCGTTAACGTGCTGTGCTCGTGTGCCTTTCATTTGCAATATTTTCTTTAAATAAAGCAGTGGTGGGCAAAATGAACGCAACCCACAAGATAAAATTTAAATTGCAACTACATACTGTGGGAGGGGTTGCACTCTACAGTGCAGTGGCGGATTTGCACAGTTGCGCCACTACACTCCTACCTAACATATGTAATTGGAATAGTCCATTCACGTGATATTTAATTAATCATTTTCAAAGCAATTTCTTTGAAATTGGGATTTATATCTGTGCATGCTATTCGCATTGGTAGGTTGATGAATACATACCGTCATTTCCCATAACTATGGTCCTGGAACACAACTATGGTCCACGATACAACCATTCAAAGATCATTGTAGAAGTGACATAGACCGTTCGTAGATAGCTGCAGTGACTTGAATTCTAACTACAATACAGCAAGAATATAGATAAACGAGGTACTACGTTATGGAGTACAAAATTTGAATAGTTGTATCGTGGACAATAGTTATGTTCCAGGACCATATTTATGGGAAATGACGGTAATCATTATTTTTTAAGCAAACTGTCTAAGCAGTGGATATGTAGTACTGGACATCTTTTAAAAAATTTTAGCCCCCAGGAGACCTTCACATTCTGCTTCCAAGAAGCCATCATTCTGCAAATCCAGTTCCTCTAACTGCAATTATGGGATAACATTTTCAATTTAAACATGAAAAGGAGTGGCAAAAATATTGAAATCTTTCTCCATCGTTTGAAAATCACTGAACCTGTGTTCTTTGAACTCGTATAACAGGTGGTTTATTTTAAGAATGTACATATTTAAGTTAGCGTCCTGAATATTTGTAACTAATCCTAAACATGAGAAATGAAAGAATCGCCTTTCTTGTAAGTGTGATATCCTCTCGATTCATATGATTCTGCGAAAGACATTGTATCACTAATGAAGCTCCAAAGTACAGCAGTCCACTATAATCCGCCACGTACACGCGCAGTATTTTCATGGAGTGGGGGAAGGAGAAGGTAGAGGGTAAGTTTGATGCTTCGCTGAGGTCTGACATCACTGCGGCAATGCCGCAGGAATGCCCTCCATTGGAATAAAGTAAATGATGACCGATGTAGATGAAATATTACATGTACGAGATAAATATATTTCAATATTGCCGTTATTGAATCCTCTTCAAAGCCAAAGATGATTTTCACTGTGGTAGATTGGAATGAAACAATAAAATGTGCCAAGAAGAAAAAGTCATTTCATGTGCATAAAGTAAGTAGGGCAGATTTTCTATCGAATGAATCGTTAATAAACCATGTTATCGAAGAGAAAATTAATACTCAAAACGAAAAAGCCGACTGGATAAAATTTCAATGGATCAGTCTTACAAAGAGTACTCCTTATATAATCGAGCAGGGAAAGGATTTATATGTAAATACATATTTACTTATAAAGCTAATATAATTTATATTTTGCATTATCTTTATGTTTCACAATGTGTAGGGTTGAAAAATCCTACTTTTATTTTCCATATTTTTCCATATTTTAGAGTTTAGTACATATTTTCGTTAATTTCCATATATTTTCCATATTTCATATAAAACAGTCCATATTATATTAGGTTTAACAATAAAACAAAACAAAATTCCATTAACTTTTAAAAATACATTTCAACAATAGAGATTTAAACACATGTTCAGTAATCCCTTTAACATCAGAGTTATTTGAAAATTAGCAGTCCTATCAACAATGGGAAAGTAAGTTACAAAACTGTATTAATTTAATTTAAAATTTTTAACAGACTTCAGTTGTGCAGCTCAACAGTTAAATGCCAGTCAGAGTACACATAGGTTCAGTTTTGTAAATCATACTATAAAGACGGTAAATATGCCAAAAGTACGTCATTCAGTCAATTTAAAATCAAAACTAACAAGTTACATTTCAGAATTTAAAGAAGATGGTTTATCAACTGACAATAAAATATTATTTTGTAATTTGTGTCAGTGTGCAGTATCATCTACACAAAAGTTCCTGGTGCAACAACACATTACAACTAGTAAACATCAGGCCAACAAACAACTAAATTCCAAGCAGAGACAATTGTTTTTAACACAACCAACAACATCGAATGTAAGATCTGAGTTTAACATCGACCTGTGCCGTTCTCTCATCTCTGCTGATATTCCTCTCTACAAACTAAAGAATAAGGTCTTCAGGGAATTCCTTGAAAAATATACTCAACATACAATCCCGGATGAGTCAACACTTAGGAAGACGTATGCTCCATCCATCTACGATGAGACAATACAGAAGATAAGAGATGAAATTAAAGATAGTTCAATTTGGGTTTCCATTGATGAGACTCCCGACAAAGAAGGTAGACTTGTTGGTAATGTAGTTATCGGTTTGTTAAGTGAACAATATTCTGAACGAATTCTTTTACATTGTGATGTTCTAGAAAAGTGCAATAACAAAACTATAGTTAAACTGTTCAACGAAGCTATGGGTATCCTGTGGCCAAAGGGTATTATGTACGATAATGTGTTATTCTTTATTAGCGATGCTGCCCCTTATATGGTCAAAGCTGGACAAGCATTATCTGTTGTATATCCTAAATTGACTCATTTTACTTGTGTGGCGCATGCATTTCATCGTGTGGCAGAAGTGGTCAGAGACAATTTCCCTAAAGTAGATTTGTTGATTTCATCAGTGAAAAAAGTATTTCTCAAAGCTCCCAGTAGAGTTAACGTGTTGAAAGAAATGTACCCTGAAATTCCATTGCCACCAAAGCCAATTTTAACTAGATGGGGTACATGGCTAGAAGCAGTTGAATATTATGCCGAACATATAGACTCTATTAACAATGTTCTCCTTGCATTGGACTCTGAAGATGCAGTCTCAATTGATACTGCGAAAACAGTTACCTGTGACATAAGTGTGAAGAATGACTTAGCTCACATTCAGCATACATTTTCATGCATCATAAAAACGCTCAAAAGTCTCCAAAATAGGCACCTTTCACTATCTGAAAGTTTTGAAATTATAAATAGTACTGTGGAACAACTGAATCGTGGTAGAGGTAAAGTTGCAGATGCAGTAAGAGCTAAGGTGGACACTGTACTTTCAAAAAACCCTGGATATGAAGAACTACAAAAGGTTGTTGCTGTGATGAGTGGTGAATCAACAGTGAAGATTAACTTGGACTTATCCCCAGCAGACATTGTGAAATTGAATTATGTACCAGTTACTTCTTGTGACGTCGAACGCTCTTTTAGTCAGTATAAATCTATCCTCAGAGACAATAGAAGAAGATTCACTTTTCAGCACTTGAAAGAAATGTTTGTAACCTATTGTTATGGTAACAGACAATAAAAATTGTGTTTTGTTGAAACTACATTGGAAGATAAGGTACGTCCATTATATTTTTTGTTTAGTTTGATTAAAATGTACCAATATTTAACGTACATAGTCATTTTTTTATAATTTTAAGTCCATATTTAATTCCATATTTTGGTAAAAATCCATATTTAATTCCATATTTTGGTAAAAATAACTACATATATATTTACATATTTCATATATTTTTAGTCCATATAAATCCGTTCCCTGTAATCGAGTATAAAGAAACTTTAAGTGAGGTTGAAGAATTCAAAAGTATAACAATGAACCATCTTCTTCATATCGTAGAGGTAGATATCCAAAAAGGAAGATGAGCTTGGGAGAAGTGGAACAACCAATATTGTATATGCAATCAATTCCTGTAACAGTTGCAAAGAAGAAGGATATGCTGATTCTACTTCCGTACAACCCGCCAACCCACTACAGTGTGTTTAACAAATTTGGTTACTGTTAATGACCCTACTGCAGATGTAAGTCAAGGTGAAATAATACCAGATGCTGATTACGATGAAGCGAAAGAAGAACAAGATGGTGAGATTAATTGAATTGTTCTAATTTAACTGTAACTTTGAATAGCATGGCCTGAGAAGGCTGAAAATCATGTTTTCATGTATTATTACAATGTACCGAAGTACATATGATATTTCCGTGCAGAAATTCTGCGTCATCATATGATGAAAGATGAGTGAAACAGAGAAAAATTCTCTCCGGCACCGGGTTTTGAACCCGGGTTCCAGCTCTACGTGCTGACATTCTATCCACTAAGCAACACCGGATTCCCATCCCGATGTCGGATTGAATCCTCTCAGTTTAAGTTCCACCTATTGGGTTCCCTCTAGTGGCCTACCCTCACGCACTGAGTCATAGATGTATGACGGTGTAAGCGCCAACTAAAAATAACTGATTATTTTTCGCATATCATATGTTATTTTTTTAGTAAGTTATTTTACGACGCTTTATCAACATCTAAGGTTATTTAGCATCTGAATGTGATGAAGGTGATAATGCCGGTGAAATGAGTCCGGGGTCCAACACCGAAAGTTACCCAGCATTTCCTCATATTGGGTGGAGGGAAAACCCCAGAAAAAACCTCAACCAGGTAACTTGCCCCGACCGGGAATCGAACCCGGGCCACCTGGTTTCGCGGCCAGACGCGCTGACCGTTATTCCACAGGTGTGGACTCATATATTATTACAATGTATGGACATGTATGAACATTGTGCCACTGTCATACATCTATGACTCAGTGCGTGAGGGTAGGCCACTAGAGGGAACCCAAGAGGTGGAACTTAAACCGAAAGGATTCAATCCGGCATCGGGATGGGAATCCAGTGTGGCTTAGTGGATAGAGCGTCAGCACGTAGAGCTGAAAACCCGGGTTAAAATCCCGGTGCCGGAGAGAATTTTTCTCTGTTCCACTCATCCTTCATCATGTTTTCATGTGTTTTATAACAGTTTCCGATTGAAGTATTGATAAATCAGTTATGTATTTTAAACATGTATTGTATTTAAATATAAAGCCATCATTTGAGGGTCTCAATCCAAAATTGATTTTTCATAAGCTGAAACGCAAAATTCTTTCCTCTGTATAATTTTAAGTAAGTGACTTCTACCACTTCATTTTTCAACAGATCATATGACAGACTTATAATTTGCGTGTGGAATGTAGAAATTAAAATTGTGTTAGTTACAATTGAAACTCTTGGTTATATGCAATAAAAGTTGACAAAAACTTATTACTTTCTTTTTATTTTTTGACGTTTGCAATTCCGGATCCCAGTGGTCAACCCCCCTTGAGGATGGACGATTTTAAATAAATTTTAGTAATATAGGATTGTTTCCGATCTCTGATACCGAATTTGAATGACATCATGTGCGTCATGATTCACACCGACAGCTGAATTGCGGGAGAGGTGACAGACCTGTAATGAGTGATCTCATAATCAGAGTGCACGGTGTATCACAGTAGCAATTCCCAAGAAAATCGAGCTTTTTTGGGAGGGGTACATAACAACCCTTTCCGATGCAAAGTACAGTTACGTGAAAATCATAGGAGCCTGCAAAGCACGTGGTTTCGTTATTTCCAAGAAGGGCGTCTTGTGTGTACCTAATAAGACTTGGCAAAGCTCGGATGGGATTAATTCCAGAGTGGAAAAAGGAAGTAAATCCACTCCCCCCCCCCCGCCACAAGTCGCCGCACCCCACGAGATGATACAAATTAATTCCATTCGAACTTTACCAGTCTTATTAAGTACACAGAAGATGCCTTTCTTTCAAATAACGAAACCTCGTTTATTATAGGCTTCTTGTATTTTCATGTAACTGTAATTGACATTGGAAAGGGTCGTAATGTATTCCTCCCAAAAAGGCTCGATTTTCTGGGAACCGTGCACTCTGACTATGAGATCACTCACTACTGGTCTGTCACCTAGTACCATAGTTCAGCTGTCGTGTGACTCCTGGCACACATGATGTCATTAAAATTCGTTATGAGAGATCGGAAACAATCCTGTATATTTCGTAATTCATTGTAGAAAGGGATCATATTCTTCGGATACTTATCTGAGGAAATTAGAAATGTTTTACAGATATTTTTATTCACAACCGACTAAGTACATGCGTAAAAGAACAAGATATGAAAATAATATCAATAATGCCAGAAGACAAATTTAGACAAAACTACGCATTATAATCAGTTTATTCTACAGGTTCCTTTGAGTAGAGTACACATTACCCACCTCTTATGTAGCCTGAAGTTAGTAAAGTCTTAGAGTTCTCAGGTTAAAGTTGATGCGATAGCAGCGCTTCGTATGGGAAGAAGTGTAAGCGTCGCAGATGCACCCATTAGCTGCAGCGGTCCAACTCTAATTTATTCTAACGACCTGTTATATCCAAACAAGATTATGCAATCTGTTCCAACACTGTTCTGGCAACTCTCAAACAGAATACCGCCCCAAGATTTAAACGTGATAAATGGGGGAATTATCATATGCTTAACTATTTCTGCCAGAGACGCCGTATTAAAGATTTAATTCTGCCTCGCAGCTTCTATAGACCTGTATTCTCTTATGGTTAAGACACAATGGCTGTGTTATGATTATTTATTACAATGGTAAGACTAAAGAAACATACGTGAACACTCCCAACACTGTAGCGTCCCTTATTGTTTTTACTCTAATAATTCATGGCATGGATGTAGCCTACATAGTTCTTCTGTTAGTAAATAAGATTATAGTTTTATTCTAAGCAGTCTGCACAAGAATTATTATCCAGTAACAGTGAAAATGGAAGAGGAAAAATTGTGGGGGGGATCATTTGTTGGCAGAACTACCCTTTAAGGTGCATTTACATCAGCTTCACATTATTGAAAACATAAATTTGCAAGATATCGTATGAATGTTTACACGAAATGGAGAAAATATTTTTCTACAATAACAAAGTCTTCAAACAAAATCATTATTGTCAGTTTGGCTGAGTTCAGGATGCTGAGAGAGAAATATGTGTCACAACAAAATCATTTTGAGCAATTAACTTCTCCATTTCAACTTCTTCATGGTTTCTGTGGTTATTCACGATAAAACTGAACTTTTTGTTAAATTTCACTGTTTGTATAATTCATGACCTATGGCCTTAACTCTGTCAGTATAAATAAATTATTATTATTATTATTATTACAATCTTTTTGTACGATGGTGCGTTTTTTTGTTACTTACCGTTAGTGTTGCCATGGCACGTAACTTCAAATTCCCACACGATTCCCTGTAATTGTAGCAACAAACAAAAACCACTACTGTTATGGCACATGCTCCTTCATACCTTCGTTTTGATTTATCCGGTATTAGTGTAGCACAACGAACTTTCTATGCCTCTTTTATGTTACTACATTCCATCGCATCAGCACAATCGTATTCTACAATCATTTCTGCCATAAATTCTACGATTAATATCAAAAGCGGCAAAAAACTACAACTTATGCAGAAAGACAAAACACAACAACGAAATTTTATGTACTTAACAACAGTAGTATCATAGCAACAAAATCCAAAACCACGTTAAAATATAAATAAAAAAAGTAAAATCAATCTTTATATAAAATTAATATAACATTTAAAACTTATTTATTTATTTATTTATTTTGTTTTGTTCATTTATTGAAATAAACGATCGTCCAAAAAATACTATGTAATACATGCGTGTTAAATGCGTCAATCTTTTCCTCGATTCTGTTATAATGCACTACCCACATTTGTATCACAGTATACAATAATTCCTTTCCACTTCAACCTCTTCCATTATTAACGCTTCTGAAATTTCTTGCCATGCATATTGATTCTTGTTTATGTTTTTGTAGTCGCTATTCTTAAAGTAACTATAATTTTTCTGCATTCAGTTCCATAATTAAATATTGTATTAGTTAAGAAACAGAACACGCAAGACTAAAACCTCGATCCTGAGGGAAAATTAAATGCGCATAACCACGTTGACAACAATGTTGCATCAGTGTGAATGCGCATTAAAAATGTTGTCAAAAATGTTTCCAACATATCTTTCATGTGAAGTTCGCCGAGTTAGCTCTGTGGTAGAACATCTTCCTCCAGATTAGCTGGCCCGAGTTTCATTCCCGGTGGAGTCAGAAATTTTCATGAAAGATTTGTACCTTGGAACTAGGAGAGGTGGCGGTGCACAACTTCTAATCACTAGATTGCGCACCAATATGCCTCTCAAATCTCTCCGTAGTACATACGAAAAGAAGGCATATGTCGCTGTTGATAGTGATTCGTCCGCCGGATGGAGACGTTAAGCCTGGCGGCCCCCTTGGTGCTTTCGACAGGAATAGGCTACGTGCCAGCATCGGGTTTCCCCTTTTCCCTTCCTCATCTCAAGCATCATCCTCATCCATTCCCTACATTAAACTTACACGAACACTTACACATGCACTCACCCTAGTACAGCTTGATTCAGGGATTTTGGCCCTTGCAAAAAGTAAGTAGATTGACTAAGAGCGAGTTACTCATCCATGACTACTGGCGGACTGGGTCACACAGGTCAGGCCGCGCAGTCATAATATCTAACACTTCCTTCTTATCATGTCGCGATACACTCAGTCTTGAAACACAATGTTCTTCCACACGTTCCGTTACTAACCACTACGTCTCACAGTGTGCAATTTTCCCAATCTAGGTGGACAAAAATCAAATTTTGACTCGTTTAGTTTGGCATAGATGAATATGAATTCATGTTCTTTAATGTTTGGAGAATGTTGTGACGGATAGCTTTTACTGTTTTATCAGGAGCAAGCTATTTTTAGAAGGGTGGGAACACTGAGTTCTTCCTTGCATTTCTCGCTCCGGTTCAGTCGTAGGCAAAGTAGCTTACTGTGAGGGCGAAAAAGTGCAAGCTGATTAGTTATTATTTGTATTCTGAGACATGGAATCTGTTCAGACAGGTATGTTCTTACTAATGATACTTCAATTTTTAGTTTGTAAATTATTATTCTTCTTACAGTAGGGTTTAAATATTACAATTGGAAAAATATATTTTTTCAAGTTCTCCAAATATAATTGGAGTTTTAGTATCTCCGGTCACGTCCGGTTACGACAATTATTTTAGCATTTAATAAAACGACATTTAGAGTGTTGAATCCTTGTTTCAAAGTTTGCGCGTTCTTGCGCATTTATCAGCAATTAATTGTTTTCAGTGGCGGCGCACACGGTAACACGGCGGCAACTATTCCATGTTTGGCTAAGCAGTAAAGAATCACGAAATGAGGAAATTTTTAATCACTGTGTGAGTGTTTTAGGGCTACAAAATTGTTCACATGACATTTAAGTTCACATTAAGAATACATTGGACACATTTTTATCCAAACCTCAAGCAGGTAGTGGCACCAGTAATGATGGTAATACTGCAAGAAGATTCTTCAGAAATTCAAAATAATGTAGTGATATTACTGGAATTAATGAAGAACTTATACGACGATTCTGTGTGATTTTTGAAACAATAGCAAGTGGTTACGATATAAATCTAGAAGAATTCAGATTATACACAGCAGAAACAAAAACACTCTATATGGAATTATATCCCTGGTATTTCATGCGGTAACAGTTCACAAAATTTTAGTTCACAGCACAGAAATAATAAAATCTTGCATATTACCCATTGGACAACTTTCTGAAGAGACATAAGAAGCAAGGAACAAAGATTTGAGAAAGTTTAGGGAAGGACACACCAGAAAGAAGTCAAGAATATCTACAAATCAAGATCTTTTATCAATGTTGCTGGTGTCATCTGATCCCCTCATTTCTTCATTAAGAAAACTGTTCGTGAAGAAAAGTGGGAGCTTATCACCACAAGTGATTAATCTGCTACTGCCCAGTCCACCAGTAAGCAGCTCGGCAACGTCAGAAGTATCTGGCAATATTTCCTGTGAAACGGATAGTGAATAAAGCACACCTGTAAATTCGCCTACATTTTTATTAGTGTTATAATTTTTATTCTAGACAAATAACAGCAATCTGTTGTCTCAGTTGTACATACACTCTTCATTACAGCATAAAATAATAGGCCTATGACCGATTTAAAACAAATCTTTTGTTTAAAGAAATTGTTGTAAATACAAATCATTTCGCACATTTGTGTTATAAAGTGTATTATTTATTTTGCCATATCACTTTGAGTGAAGTAAAACTTAGATAATTCACTACAAGAAATTATGAAACTGAGGATAATGTTATAATATGTAAATTAACTTTCAGTTAAATATTTAATTCAAATATTAATGTTCCTGGCATTGGGTCAAAATACATAAATAAATAAAAATCAATTATTTCTTTAACTGAAGTGGTTCAAAACATATTCTGTCCTGTTACAACACTTCAAATATTTCAATATTTAATACACATATTAATTTTAATTAGACCTGCGATGTGTCCTGTGGAAAAGAAAACAGCTAATATTTTCACTCTTATTTAAGGAAATTTATAAATATCATTTTCCCATTAAACATTAAATTCTATATTGGACAAATATTTCATACCAAGAACTCAGTGTAATATGTTCATTAAAAACAAATATATCGTTCCCACCCTCATGTGAAAGGGTTGATTTAATCACCTGATTTAAATCAAAATTGAAACACATCTTTCTATGGTTGATATAAACTTGAATGTAAAGTTTCATCGAAATCTGATCAAAGGAAAGTGAGAAATTAATTTTGTCCAGCTAGATTGGGAATATTGCACACTGTGCGTCTGTTGACTAAACAATGTCATGATGACTTATATTTTCTTGACTTGAGTGTCCCTCAGCTTCGAGCATAGATATTATTTTCATTCTTCCTCTTCCCTCTTCCCCTCCTATGCACATTTGTGATTAAATTTCTTTCTTATGACGCAACACACAGCTCGCTCACTATCAAACAACCAAGGACAGGGGCCATTAACGCTGAATCGAGCTGTACACGACATAATTCTCCACAGTTCTCCAACCACAAGATTAACCGAGAAAGGAATGCATTTACTACTGCGTCATCTCTTGGAGCGAAGTAGATAGATAATATTACCGTTATAACGTCATTTTGAAAAACACGCGCTCTCCTGCATATATTTCCTGTATGGAGGGATTAAAAGACCAGGAAATTAACCGTGATCTAATTTTGTAACTAGGATAGTATAAATATGTGTGTATCAATGTTATGACATCTTATGACATCAACATTTATTCATAGCAATGCCCCGATGCGTCTCATTCCCTTGAGACTTTCTCGTTGTTGGAGTTCAGTACACATCATGCATAACGTGGCCCCGCCGAACTGATGTGCAAATAGGAAATGGGTCACATTCCTGCACTTCTTTGCTAGTGACCGTTTACGGACGGAAAACTTTCTTTTTGTCAATATGTGTGAATTTTTTCAACATTTACAACTTCATTTCCCTTGTTTTGTTTATATATTGTCAGCACAGTTTCCAACAATGTTAAACCAGTGTAAATGAGCATTTACATTCGTCGAAAAACGAAATCGATTTACATTCATTTTAAGTCTCACTTTCTTTCCGTATAGTTCTTGACAGAAAATAATATCGTCAAGAGCCGAAAGAAGTGAAGGCTTGAATACATAGAGTGATGTTCGTGTATGAAATCTTCAGGAACTCTTGCCGACATTTATTTGTACGTCTTATTGTTAGTAGAACCATTGGATACCCACTGGCAGGATGAATGGTTTCTGAGAGTTTTTGAATTTCCTATTTTTCTTTACTGTGTAAGAATTTGGTTCACTTTAATCCGAAGAATACAGCTAAACCATAATTGAATAGTCGTCCAGAACAAGGTTGTAACTAGCAAATACGAAATCCCCTTAAGTACTCGCGTCGGGTCTATATGACCCGAGTGTTTTTCTTTCCTCTGTTTTCTTTGCTGCAAGGTAATATGAAGAGTGCCGGTGGTTTGTAATTTCTTGTATTGTTGAAATCTTTGAAACGGTCTGGCTGTAGTCATTGTTGAGTTTATCATTTAGCCCCAACAGCCGTTTATATGTGATCTGACCCGACGCGAGTGTGTGCGTTCTTCTAAAAGACAGGAAGATTTTGTGAAAAACTGAGGAGATTTCTTTATTTATGCGTAAGTATTATTTGATGTAAGCTTTATATTATATTCTTCACATTTTCCGCGTTCATTTCAGCAGTATATGCAGCTCTTTTTATTATTATTTTCAAAGAATGTCAAAGAAAGTAGTAACAGACGAAGAAATTGCAGAGAAGTCGAAGTCGAGGGAATTACTAGTAACAGACGAAGAAACAGCAAGGGAGTTGAATACGATTCTCAGTAATGCACTAATGGTAATGACGATGGTGAATCTGTGGGGGAAATTTCTGAGCTTTACGATGTCATAGATGAAGACACAGGTTCCTCCAAAAAGCCAGAAATTGTGACATTTTATAACTGTACCAAAGGTAAAGTTGATTCATGCGACCAATTGTGTAGCAACTATAGTGTTGGACGTAGAACAAGAAGCTGGTCACTGGCAGTGTTCTTCCATATCATAAATGTTTCAGCACTCAACTCATATGTTGTTTATTATAAGATGAATACCAGAGAGAAGATACAGTACAAAGAAGAATATTTCTGAAGAACCTGGCTAAAGAACTTCTTATGGAAAATGTTGTCAGGAGAATGAGTAATCCTCATGTATCATATTGAGTTGAGGGAAAACCCCGGAAAAACCTCAACCACATAACTTGTCCCGACCGGGAATCGAACCCAGGCCACCTGGTTTCGCGACTAGACGTGCTAACCATTACTCCACAGGCGTGAACTGTTCAATATAAATAATGTACAGTTCAGAATAAAAATATTTCATTTACTTCAGTTTAAACATTTTATTTACCCCATAAGTTTGCCATGAATCCACGTCCACATCTTAGTTTGTGTCAGTGGGTCAAATTGACCCGACGCGAGTGTTTATGTAACTTTCTACCAGGCGAGTACTTAAGGGTTAAAAAAAAAAGAGAGGGGGGAAACATTGTACTGTACATACTTTTAATTTTTATAAGAAGTTGAGATTTTAATAAGAGTACAAACATTACGTAATTAGAGCGCATCATTAACAACCATTATTTACAAAAAAGCCAACTCGTGAGAAGTGAGGAGTGCAACCTTGTTCTGGGCGGCCATTCAAGTTTTAATAACAGGGTTTTAACATTCCTTGTTAAAAGATCAAAAGTTTAGTTTGGTACAAAGAAATATATCATAATTTTTACCGATGAATACATTTACAAACAGATACAAATTCAGACTATTATTTTAGTGCTTCTTTTTACAGGTATGGTGAAAGAAGACTGATGGGTTTGATATAACTTCCTAAAGTAAGTGGATAAAGAACTATATTTAGCCTATATGTACATCATACTTTGAATATTTGTTTACAGGGATACTTTTCTCGTTAGCAAACGAAAATCACAATCTAAGCGATTAACAATTGACCTCGAATGCACAACAAAGTATGCTTAATATTGTTCAGTAATTGTAATACTTTCGGGTATGGCAATAATAAAAAATTTAAATATTGAACTATGTTTGTTACAACAAACCTTAAAATTTCTCATGTTCTACATAGCTTCCGGCTCGAATTTTCACCTACTCCAAATTACTTGAAAAAGGGCTAAAATGAGATAATTTCAAAATATCAGGCATACAAGTTACGAATAGGAAGACATTTCTTGATTTTTTTAAAAATACGCCCGGACCCCGGACAAAGGCCTAAAAAGGAGGACATGTCCGGACAAAAGAGGTCGTCTGGTCACCCTAGATGTGGCTCTTCTCACATCTATGTATATGGTATACGAGTCGTCATATCTCCGTCAGAAGATGAGATTCTGTGGGGGCTTCAGTGCCTCCGTATTCAGGTTCGTGAGTCGTCTAGAAATCACTACCACTGGAATTTACCAATCTTTGGGCAGGCCGCGAAGAACATCCATTGTGGCGGAGGCGATTTCGACGTCACGCAACACAAGAAATGCCCTATTTTTCGAACTGAAATAATAAATGAAAGGAGGGTTATGGAGAGTGTTGGTGGAATGACGAAGAGAAAATAGGAGAACCCCATGAAAAGTATTACAATTATTCGCAATCTAGGCTTTCTCTGAAAATGTATTGCATTTTTGCCTGCTTATTTACACTATAAATCTGATGTTACATCGCTGTATTTCTAAAGAGGAATCGCACAACAGAAATTTACGATCTTCTATTCTATTCTTCTGAGCTAATCATCAATGTGTGAAGGAATAAAGGTATTGCATTACTTCGGTATCTGCAGTAGACCCTATGATTTCGCTATCATTTTTATTATCCAGTGTTGGTAGCATTTAAAAATATATCCAGTTATAAGAATTAACATTAGCTACGCACGCAGTGTCCACTTCAATACGTGTTTCTTTATGATACGTACTATAGTAAGTTGCTGCCATAGTGTGAGGCTTGCGGTACAATCATTTCTCTTCCCCATTCAAGCCAATCTTGACACGGCGGCATCCGCTTGCGAGCGACTAGAGTGCGGAAGTTGTGCATTCCTGAAATAGAATCCTGCGTAATGCAATTGCCAAGGCTTTATACTAACTAATACACGTAATGAAGACATCCTTTTCTCGCCTTGCTGATGCCCTTCAGCCTTATTCTCTTTATCCTCTTCTATTTCTCATTCGCTTCCTTTTTCCCCAATCTTTACACTTTTTTTCTCGCTTCCTCACTCTCCGTTTCTTGATTTTATTCTTCTGCCTTAGACTACGTCCTTTGAAGTTTGCTTTTATTACATCGATCGTTTACTTTTATATTTATCTATTTATTTATTTCTCTAATGCCATGGAACATTAACAAATAGCCATCAATTGTCCGTTTGATTCATTATCTTAATCCTGGCTTCCCAATAATTGCCGCTCTCGGATGTTCTGCGAAGAGCCGGGCAGCGCATTTAGTGGTCCCTGTCCATATCTTCATCCAGATTAATAATTAATAATTTATTTATTTAATCTGGCAGAGCTAAGGCCAGTAGGCCTTCTCTTCCGCCCAGCCAGACTTTAATTATAATTAAATACATTTGCTTACATAGTTATTACATTAATATCTAGATCATAAAACAACATGAAAGTAACTAATGAAAATTGGATAACTAATGTTAGTGTGACAATAATAAACACTGGTAAGAAATAGTTACAATAATAATGATAATAATAATAATAATAATAGTAATAATAATAATAATAATATTAGTAGGGTAATAATAATAATAATACTGAGATAATTTAGATATTTATCTGTGATATATATATATAACCATTAAACATTGAGAAACCTGAAACAGCTATTATTGTTGACAATAATTGTTAGAAAAATATCTCGTTAGCCTATTCTTAAATTGATTTGATGTCTGACAGTCCCTGACATTACTCGGTAGGGAATTCCAAAGTCTAGGAACAGCCACAGTGAAAGAAGATGAATATGAGGATGTTCGGTGGGAGGGAATGGATAATATTGAGGAGTGTTGTGATCGTGTGTCTAGGTTATGATGGGTGGATAAATTTTGAAAACGAGACGCAAGATAGACAGGAGTGGAGAAATGCAATATGTGAAAGAGAAGGGAAAGACAGTGGATTTTCCTACGATCTTCTAGACGGAGCCAGGACAACATTTCGAGGGATGGTGTTACGTGATCAGCCCGGCGAATATTGCAGACGAAACGGACGCACATATTATGAACGCGTCGTAGTCTCTGCGCCGAAGTAACGCTTAGGTCAGTAAGCAGAACATCACAGTAATCGAAGTGGGGCATCACGAATGTTTGCACTAGCATTTTTTTCATGGAAAAGGGTAGAAAATTACAGACATGGATGAATATATAATAGGATGCGAAACTTACTGAGTTTCCCGTAACACATGCCAGAGGCGCTAATGTAGAAACTGATCTTGCTGCCATCTGTTGGACGGTGGAAAACTTATTACATACAGCAGCGGAACAAGTAGCGAAAACAAAAACCAATTACTCCATGTTTTTAGCAGCGCACCTGGTGACGAAAATGTTAAACTATGAAGAAAATATTCCTTCCCTCCCGCCCTCATCGATATTCTCAAATAACACAATTTAAAATAAAACATTTACATTTCTATTTCTCACACCATCTTCCACTTAAAATTCTTACCGGAGCCAACAGAAAGATAAAGGAGATGATCTATTTTACACTACCCAATAAAATATAACCATACAGAGACGAAAACTAAAGCAAAAGGTTAGATAATTGGGATTGTATTATTTAGGATTTTTAGTGTACAGCGCAATGGAAAAATCTGCAAAAACTACTTAGAAAGTTCAATTTATTATATTACTATTACTTTACAATACTTTCAACAACACTATTTTTACAACGTCCATAAACATCACTGTTTAACATACACTGCTCATACACACACTTTTTATCACTTTATGTTCACTCATTAGCAAGTTTCTGGCTGCCATCTTGTCTTTTCGAGCATCGTCTGTTCGTCTCGAACGAACGGATAAATAGAGAACTCTGGGTAATATACCCAACACGTAGTTCTTATGTTCACCCACGACGTCGGGCGCTGATCATCTTATTTGAATCCCTCCCGTCAGATGGTACTGACCGCAGTTTCGCATCCTATTATATATTCATCCATGTTACAGAGCTTGCAGGTGGGCGTTTGAAGTAACCCAAACCGAAACAGGTGTTTGGCAAGAATGTCCTGTCCAGTATATATTATATTTATTGGCGCTGCGATAAAGTTTGTCCACCTCTAGGAGCAGTGGTCAGCTTGCCCGACTGCAGAAATTGCGGGCCTCAAATTAATTCTTGGTCTTGACAAGTTAACGAGCTTGATTTTTTTTTCTGGAATTTATCCTCAGGCCTTCGAGTAAATGCTGGGTAAATTTCGGTCTTTAGTCCTCAGGCTCATTTCACATCCATCATCATCATTATCAGGCAAAGAGAAACGGGAAATTAACCTAAAAGCCAAACGGTTTTCATCTACGAGGGAGACTCTAAAAGTAACCTTAATAATTGTTTTATCAATTGAATATGTACAGCTCATGCATTATGTCCAGACACTCCCCCTACATTGCTGCGCACGAGATCGGATTAGTCTACTTCCGAATTATAGGGGAATGGGTTAGCCTTTGCCTTGAACTCGGTAGACACACACCCGACCTTCCCTTTTACTCGTAGTACCTCCACAAAAACGTTGTTCCCCTACTGCGCATCGCGAGTGTCTTGATAAAACGCATGAGCTGTACAATAAGACTACAAACACTTCATCATTTTTCAACATAGTCTAACAGGAACACTTGCATTGAACGTAGTTGAGACTATGTTGAAAAGTGATAAAGTGTTTGTAGTCTTATTGTACATATTCAATTAATAAAACAATTAAGGTTACTTTTTGACTCTCCCTCGTATATACAGAACTTTTGAAAAGGACACGAAAAGAGATTCGGTTTAAATTCTATGAGGTCTTGATTAATGCACAAGTGATATTATCTGTGATACATCGACGATAAGATAAAAGTATACTGTATATGTCATTTACAGTGAACAGTCAGCCTCGGTAGCGTAGTTGGTATAATGCTCGAGGTTGCGGGTTAGATCCCGGCCCAGGTCGATGGCAATTAAGTGTGTTTAATTGCGACAGGCTCATGTCAGTAGATTTTAAAAGAATTCCTGCGGGACAAAATTCCGGCACACCGGCGACGCTGATATAACCTCTGCAGTTGCGAGCGTCGTTAAATAAATCATATTAATAAAATAACTATTTACTGTGAACATATTAAATTAACTTTTTAAAGGAGAAGGTTAATATGGAAATTAAGTTCAACGATAAAATTTAGAACGTTACAACCGCTTAATTACAAATTTCTCTCTTCACTAATGGCACAACATAACTGTTAATCATTCATCCATATGAAACCAAGTTATGTAGACGAATTTACCGACAGAGTCGTTGCTGAGGTTGCGTCTACGCTACACCCGCGATGAGATGAGGTGAGATGATTATGAATTATGAGTCCAGTGCTTCAGCCACTAGAGTACTAGACCGACGTGGCGGCATTACAAAAAAAAATTAAAATGACTATTTCTTGGGCATAATTAAAAATATGACTGAAGACAGATTTCCACATAGTCATACATGAAAGTGGCTTTTAGGTGGCTGAGTAAAAAAGATTGGATCTGTGATGCATTTTTTTAAATATTTTGATGACTATTATCAGTTATTTACTAGTTATTGATTTAATAATGATAATAATAATAATAATAATAATAATAATAATAATAATAATATAGAGAAACTGATTGATTATTACGTGCTAGTGTAATTAATAATGATACGAGCTACTAACTCCAAGAACTGAAATCAGCCTTAAATAATCGTCATGAAGAGAAAGATAACATAAATAAAATACAAGGAAGCCAGCTATCTAGTGACGAACGAAATAGCTCGTTCTCTTAAGCCTTCCAAGGGAGGAGAGTTTTTTAAAAGCGTAATGATCAAGGTGGCTGAAATAATTTGCCCAATGAAAGTTGTTAATTAATTTTGAAAAACTGCACTTTCTCAAGTAAATATCCATAAGAGAATTCAGGAGATTTCTGATTGTATTCATTGAGGAATATTTAAAAAAAGCAAGAAAACATGTGTGTGTTTTTTATTCGCTCTTGATGACAGTAATGACATTACTGATACAGCATAGCTTGCGATTTTTATTAGCGGGTTGATGAAGAACTCAATGTTAGTGCACGAACAACCACTGGTTGTAGTTTTCATGCCAAGTACCTCTCCCCCGTCTCCTTACTTCACAGACTGTCTCTTGTGTGTAATCACTGCCGTTCGAGTCTTGGTCACCGCTGCTCTAGATCAATGCATATGATTACATTATATGGCCATACTACATAATGTGTTTACTGGCTTTCCAAATACAAAAATGCCTGATTTGGCATAGGAAATCTGAATGTTTGGAAGTATAAAGCCTATGCTGCGAACGTTCTAATTGAAGCCACGTTATTTTTATGACGTTGCCTCGCTTCGCGACGTTCTAATTGGCTGGCTTTGGAAGTTTTTGTGTACGGCAGCGTTGTAATTGTGGTATTACTTGCGGGCGGTTGCCCAGATTTGCTTCCCTTGTCGTGGGTTGGAGCGGAAGGAGCGACAGAGATGGGGCATCCAGCCTTGTAACTGCAGGGGAAGTCTTTATAATGTGCTGCTCCGCTCTGAATGAAATTTTTCGTAATTGAATGCCAAGAAGAAGCGATCCTGCTCTGTTTTGGAGTTCGATACAAGGCCTTAAGTCTTTTTACTCTAAATATTTTCTCCAGTAAATGTCTTGTTTTCAGTACTAAGTGCTCATAGGCCCTGTACGTTATTTCCCCTTTTGTTTCATATTTCATTTGTTGTGAAGTTTAGCGTGGCGGAAGGAGCCAAACTAAGTGATATACCCAAAGAACATTATTAAAATAAAACTTCTAATCTGAATAAAACTAATATTCATATGTAACAGTGTGAGGAAAAGAAAATTTTTTGTTACTATAGGGTGGTTCAAAAAGAGCCCCGGTTTTGAAACGGCTGGTAAAGTTTTGTTTGTCAGTTGGTGGCATTGTTTTGTTTAGTTTCTACTGCGTGTTCAGTTCAAAAGTGTGGCCAGCCGATGAGCCTAGAGAATTTAATCTTCCTACACTTCCGCAGAGGCGTATTACCTATTTACCAGAGAAGTTGCCTGGCAAGTACGACGTTCATTCTGAAGAGAACTTACCGATACTTATGGTAACGCATGTAGTGGCAGGAATGTGAACTGTTTGGAAACACATACTGAGGTGAGTTTTTTTCTTACTGTGGGGAAATGGTGAGAGGGTTAAGACGATTACTTACGTATTTGTTGACATTAACTTCGACGGTCAACATGGATACGGAGCATTTGATTTATGTTGTTGAATGTTGTCGTACGCAACCGATGATAACAAATACCCTGCGTACGACTTGCCCGCGTAAAACACAGTTCGAAAGAGGTTATGGTAGCACACAGACCGTACAGACAGCCATCTGTTGCTACGACGTTCAAATTATACCATTCACGTTCTCAAGATCAGATTGAACGCCTTGATTAATAGACAACTTCTCTGACATAAAAGCTGAAACTCGCTTCAAATAGCTGATTCACAACAGTGACGTCATGACACACTTTGAAATGAACACCCAGTATATCCAGGAACATTCCGATTGGTGACTCAGTTTGAATTTCTTGCATTCTCTCATTCTGTGTCTAAAAATGGAGCATTTCACTTGTGCGCAACGTGAAGATGAGGCAGGACAAGCTGACAGTCAATGGCGATGATAAGGGAGTTTTTGGTGGCTTCATTTGTATGGAATGGCCATCGAAGAGTCGTGGTTTCAGCAGGATGGTGCCACCTGCCATACTTACCGCGAAACAATTCAGTTGATCCATGAGCAGTTCCCGGATCGCCTCATTTCGCGCAATGCTGATCATCAATGGCCACCAAGATCATGTGACTTAACTCCTTGTGACTTTTTCCTTTGGGGTCATCTGAAGTCATTAGTGTATGCCAATAAACCCCGAAACATCCATGACTTGAAGGAGGAAATTCGACGAGTTTTCGGCGAAATGGAAGTGGAAACTTGTCGTGCAGTCATAGTGAATTTCATGGACAGAGTTCTTGCATGCCAGTGCAGTAGAGGAGATCATATGCCCGACATCATGTTTCATACACGAAATGGGAAGGTTAGATGAACATGTTTATGTATTTTGCTTTTGTTCTTTTTTTTGTAGAAATAAACTTCTTAATTTTATATATCAAAACTGGCGCTCTTTTTGAACCACCCTTTATTACAAAACTAATAAATTTAATAAAAAGTAAATCTGAACATTTTCCTGCAACTTAAGTGGTAATGTGATGGACTACGAATTCAGCAGAATAGGATTTGATTCTGAACATTGGAGATATGTATCTCCTTTCATTGAAGTAGCAGTTTATAGTGGCAGTGCAAAAGCTTTTGAAGTGACAGTGAAATCAGTTATATTGGCAGTGAAACGTATCATAGTGCCAGTGCAGTGAGTGAGGTGAGACTAAAATGAGTGTAGTGAAAAGATTAGCTACAGTAATCTCACTACAGGCTTTGATGTTATCGATAAATCTGCGAGAGGAACACGAGCAGATTCGAGTGGTGTTCAGTTGACTGTTATATGATTAGAAGAAAGTATATTAAGATTAGAAAAAATAAAGTATTCTAATACAATAAAATGTTAATTGACTTACTGAAATATTAAACTATCTTGAAATGTATTATTGTACTATCTCATCATTACAAATATTCCGCTAGATGGCAATAATGTATTATGATGAGCTGTTCTCTTGTGCACCAGTTGTGTCTACTATATAATCTTCATTGAACTCTATGGACAATTTAAGTCAAGAAGGCTTTGTTGGTTCTGTTACATTATTATTAAAACAGTTGCATTACACTTCAATTATCAATGTATTAAACAATTTCTGATACATGACTATTCATAGTCTCATACAGCAGAAGCTATAACATAACCTAAATAATATAAACAAGATACGTGATATAAAATTTGAATTAAGGATGATGAAATAAACATAAATAATTTAAGAGGTAAAATTATTGAAAGTACAATGTTGGCAAACAAAGAAAAAATGCTAGGGAATTGATAAAAAATTGAAAGATAAGCAGCCATATCGTTCCGTACCGTTCTGTTGGTCAAAAGTAGTATGACGTAGTGAAAGTGTAATAGTCTGTGCTAAAATGTACGAGTGCATGTATGAATAAAATAATGTCATATACGTAATGTTCTTAGATCTACTGAAAATGATAGCCTTCGGGATAGAGTGCCTTGATGGATGTGTAAATTATTAAGTTGATATGTAATATTATAAAGTTAATGTGTAGTTAATTGATATATAATTACTAAGTTTATTAATAATTAAGTTAATATGTATAAATATTATAATTGAATTTACGGGAAGGGAGGCACTATGGCCCAGCACTGAGACCTGTTACGGTCTATTGCGCTAACCCTCAAGCTAGGCGCATTCAAAAACCCACACCAGCTGACTACACTAAGGTTCGCTGCGTACCCAGATTTCAAGCAGGTAACCCCCCTCGTCCCTAGGCCAGCCCCCTCCGTGCGTCGCCAGCCGTTGATCGGGGAATGCTATGGAATGATAACGGAATGGAGAAATGGTGACAGAATGAAGTAGATGTCTAATATGGGGAAAAACGGGAGAACCCCGAGAAAAACTCCAACTGCGACCTTGTCCGCCACAAGTGTCACTATGGATTTTTCAAGAAAAACCCCAGATCTAACAGGGACTCAAACCGGGCCACCTGCGTGACAGATCAGAGGTCTTACCACTCAACCACAACTGGGTGTATAAATAGTAAGTGTCACGTGTGAATAATTTCGTTCTGAAAAGGAACTTAAGAATGTTACATTTGTTCGAATAAAATTTCTGCATAGGACAAAACTAAAATTATTTCAATTATTTATTATCACTATACATTGCTGACTTGAATTGACTGAGAATATTGGGAAATAAATGAAAGGCTTTCTCAAAACAGCTATGAAATATTTCATACCAAACAAATTTTTATTTCGGAAAGGAAGCAAAAACGAGCAAAATTGTATTAAACTTTCTTGTTTGAAATATCTTAAAGAATATCCTACTGAAATTAATGACATTACTTACGGTTCACTCTGTATAAATGTTTTAAATGTCATGTTTTATTTAACGACACTCGCAACTGCAGAGGTTATATCAGCGTCGCCGGATGTGCCGGAATTTTGTCCCGCAGGAGCTCTTTTACATGCCAGTAAATCTACTGACATGAGCCTGTCGCATTTAAGCACACTTAAATGCCATCGACCTGGCCCGGGATCGAACCCGCAACCGTGGGCATAGAAGGCCAGCGCTATACCAACTTGCCAACCAGGTCGACCACTCTGTATATTAATTAATATTAATAATACATGTATTGAACACGGTAATATTGTATATGAATTTTATGATTGTAAAAATTTCTTCTAGAAGTTCGAGAACAATGTTTTTAATTTGTAGTCAGCATTGGTCTCATATTATTTCATTTGCTTTGTGACTGTCTAAAACACTAAAGTTGTTCATTCTTATGATGAAGAAATTATACGTAGTTTATAGTTATTTGATAATTTTGATGGATTGAAAAGCATTTATTAATTATTGTCAGAGATTATACATTGTGTGTAAATTTTCTCACAGAAATAAATACGAGCTTGGAATGTTTATGTTTTTCCTCCCGCATTGAAACAAGCCTTCTCGTCACGGAAGATGTGACGAGGGTAAGCGCGAACGTATACAAGCTAGCCCAGACCTTCTAAAATTAAAACAAACGAAATAAAAACACTGCGGAAAGAAAATGGTACAGTGCCCTCGTTAAGGTCTGCTACTACATTTCATTAACAGGGTCACGATCCGCCAGCATTCCACTCATTTATCATTCCATTTTACTCTCGTTTAATTTTTGTAAGGATGTGCTTTTTAAGTTGGTGAGTTTCATTGCAACAGAAGTTCTTCATTTTCCATCATAAAATAGATTCGCAACAAAATAACGATAAATCCTTCCCATTCGAGATTTTCTGGCATTCAAGAACAGTTGTAATAGAGGAGCCAAGATAACTCCATCAGTGCAGTGACGCAATGCGAACAAGAAGAATCAGGGTTTAACTTATATAAAAAAGGGAAAATTAAACATAGTTGCAACCGTTGAAACAGTTTCAATCTTTATTTACTGATCTTGTATCATATCTCTGCCTCTGTGTAAAGTCATATCGCTTTCAAAGCTGAGGCGAAGCTAGCATCAAGTCGGCCGTGTATGGAACTACATTATGACAACCGTTGCTGCAGTGTTATCAATTTAGCGCCTTTTTCACTAGATCTGGCTACTTTTAACAATTTTCAGGGATAAAATCAATACCAACTTTTAATCCTGAACTGGCGTCGTGCATAAATGTAACATACCTGGTTTCGTGGTGTCAATACTGTCAGTATGACTTCTGGACTTTCTCATGGCCCTCGACTTATATTATTGCCTTTTTTACACAAATGTTTGCATAAACTACTTTGACTAAAGATTTTTAACATAAATAAATTGTCACACGCTTCACAGAATGACAACTGAATTTAGGGACTTGACTCTGGAGGAGTTTCGTTCATTCCTGGTGTGTTTTATTTTGGTGCAGTTTATATATATATACACATAAATATATATATATATATGTATATATATACATAATGTAAAAATTAATTTCTGATCCTACAGAACTTATCTGTTATGGTAACAACATGGAGTCAGGCCACAAAAGTGGCCTGTTATTTTGGAACTGTTATTTGGAACCTAGTATTTTCATGGAACTGGAACAGTTGGAACTGTTACGAGAAAATAACAACTTTTCCCACCTCTAATATACGCTATACTTGCAAAAACTAAGCTCTATGACTTCAGTTTAGCATGCGAACACCTGGCATGCAGTCGTTCGTTTCAATTTGTCCGCCGACAGCTGCCGAAAGAGATTTGGTTCATTCTACACGAAAAAGGAAAGTGAAATTTGAAACTAGTTGTTAATATGAATGCAAGGGTTGTTAAAATCGGACACTTCTAAGATGGTTAAAACTGTATAAAAGATTTAGGCCTACATAATAGGGTAATGAAGTTCGCTATATAAAATGAGAATAATATAAAATTCAATTAATATACGTACTTCGGCATTTCACAATAATATGATATGCGTAAATAATAACTTACTGATTTAAGACGGCGCTCATTCCGTCGGATGAGCTCATTCCGTCGGATTCGCCATAGATTACTTGATATTTGCCTTATGGTTGGGGAAAACGTCGGAAAAAACCCAACCAGGTAATCAGCCCAAGCGGGAATCAAACCCGCGCCCGAACGCAACTCCGGATCGGCAGGCAAGCGCCTTATCCGACTGAGCTACGCCAGTGTCGCTTGTAATGTTTCTTAAGTTATAACCCTTTTAGGGAAATAAATATAAATCCAAAACATGTTGATGCTAAATAAGTTTAACATATACTTTACTTGTATGGACTTTTCCTATCCTTTTTCATTCTAAGTTAGGTATCAACGAAGGACATTCAATCCTCCGAGAAGGAAAAAAAAAACTGTCTACCATCCTCATTTGTATCTCTGGGCGTATACGTGACTGCTCTCATTTCACTATATCACCGTCAGAATGCGCCACTCTACTGAACTAAACACGGTCTGTGTGATTGTTTGACTGTCTTTTATATGTACCAAAAATTTCAGTCGGAGTAATATAGAAAAGGTGCGGTAGGAAGGGGCGAGAGTTGAAGGAAATGGGATGGAATGACAGAGATAGCGGAGAAAGAGGAAAACAGAGACAGAGTAGTTTTTTTTATTCTACTAACCCATTTCGGCGAAAGCTTCCGGACATTTCTGCAGAATGGGATGCCTTACCCGTATTGCTTACGGTGAACTAGCATCCAAGTGACTGCTGTATAAATCATTTTGCCTAGAGTTGTGTCCTTGGTTCACCTTGCAGATCTCGGTACAACTGAAATTCAATATCATGTTATGATTTCTGGTTGTTATGATTTCTCTTCTACTTTGAGGAAAATTATTGAATGACATTTTTCTTTAAATGAAGGAATATCAATGCGGTTTTAGGCGTAATAGATCGACTAATGATAACATTTTTTGTATTTAACAAATACTGGAGAAAAAATGGGAGTACATTAGTTATTCATAAATTTCAAAAAGGCATATGATTCGGTTAAGAGAGAAGTTTTATATAACATTCTTATTGAATTTTATATTCCCAAGAAACTAGTTCGATTAATTAAAATGTGTCTGAATGAAACTTACAGCAGAGTCCGTATAGGCCAGTTTCTGTCCGATGCTTTTCCAATTCACTGTGGGCTAAAGCAAGGAGATGCACTATCACCTTTACTTTTTAACTTTGCTCTACAGTATGCCATTAGGAAAGTCCATGATAAAAGAGAGGGTTTAGAATTGAACGGGTTACATCAGCTTCTTGTCTATGCGGATGACGTGAATATCTTAAGAGAAAATCCACAAACGATTAGGGAAAACATGGAAATTTTACTGGAAGCAAGTAAAGAGATAGGTTTGGAAGTGGTGCCCGGAAAGACAAAGTATATCGTTATGTCTCGTGACGAGAATATTGTACGAGGTTGAAATGTAAAAATAGGAGATTTATCCTTCGAAGAGGTGAAAAATTTCAAGTATCTTGGAGCAACAGTAACAAATATGAATGACACTCGGGAGGAAATTAAACACAGAATAATTATGGGAAATGCCTGTTATTATTCAGCTGAGAAGCTTTTGTCATCTATCTGCTGTCAAAGTATCCGAAAGTTATAATTTATAAAACAATTATATTACCGGTTGTTCTATATAGGGGTCGTCAGCACAGAGGACGCTGGGGCTAGCCTTCCTTACCCGCGGAAAACGCAGTGCATATAGTGCTCTCGTAGCTGCTAGCGGGTATGCTCTCTATCTCTCCCTGTTGCACGACGGTGCACACGGGACGGCACCGCGTACCCATTGCATATTTCAGCGATTGCTGACTACCACTGTTCTATATGGTTGTAAAACTTGGATTCTCACTTTGAGAGTAGAACAGAAATTAAGGGTGTCTGAGAATAAGGTGCTTAGGAAAATATTTAGGGCAAAAAGGATGAAGTTAGAGGAGAATGGAGAAAGTTGCACAACGCAGAACTGCACGCATTGTATTCTTCACCTGACATAATTAGGAACATTAAATCCAGACGTTTGAGATGGGCAGGGCATGTAGCACGTATGGGCGAATCCAGAAATGCATATAGAATATTAGTTGGGAGACCGGAGGGAGAAAGACCTTTGGGGAGGCCGAGACGTAGATGGGAAGATAATATTAAAATGGATTTAAGAGAGGTGGGATATGATGATGGAGAGTGGATTAATCTTACACAGGATGGCGTACTTATGTGAGGGCGGCAGTGATCCTGCGGGTTCCTTAAAAGCCATTTGTAAGTAAGTAAGAAGGAACACATAAAGTAAATTGTATTATGTAATAATTAATGAATTACAAAACTTATATAGGAAAGAAGTGAGGGAAATAAATACGTATATGGAGTAATAATAAAATAATGAAATGCAGGATGTTGAAAGTTGGGAAATAGGAGAAAAATGCATAGAAAATTAACAAGAAAATCATTATAGGCCTAAAGGAAAAGGAGCACAGAGAAGAAAGAATGAGAGAAGAAAGAAAAAAGAAGAAGACATTTTTAAGTATATTATTTAACGATGCTCTATGAAAGACTAGGCAGATATATCGCCACGTAATTTGTCCGCGAGGTGCGCAGATGTTGGCGGGCTGTCAGACGGGAAGGTGGAGCTTACAACGCGGTCATCCGCATGTGAGCTTAGCATGTCTGAGCGGCTGGGAGCAGTATCGGGGACAGGAGTGTAGAAAGGGGAAGACTCCTGTCGCGTGATCTGAAGGTAGGAGTGACTGACCGGAAATTGGTTTCTGCGTCGTGGACAAATTACATGGCTACATCTCTAATTATCCTCGATAGAATTAGTGATAGTGAGATGGTACTTGGCAAGATTAGTGCGAGGATTTGCCATGGGATTATCTGAAATTCGTCTTACTGTTGGGGAAAACTGAGAAGAAAGCCAAGCAACTGAAATGAAACCCATACCAAAATTCAGTTTCGGATCAATAGGCAACGAGGGAAATACAGTAATAGCAATGGAAATTAATAAAAGAAACATACGACTGAATGTAATGAATGAATGATGTAGGAAAGAATTGAGAAGTAAAAAGATTGAAGATTTGGATGAAAGAAAGGTAGACAGGCGGATTTAAGTGACAGAAAGAATAGGGACATAGGCTATATTGCAAAGGAAGAGAGAAGCAGGAAGATGAACTTAATTGGAACAAAGTAGGAATGGAACTGAGGAAATGGAAAAGAAAAGGGAAAACATATGAGGGGGATAAGAAGTATAACGCATGTTAAAATAAATACAATGTGGGCGATAATTTGCTTTTCCCAAACACTTCCTTACATTTAATTCATTCAGTTTACATTTGATTACATATTTATTTACAGATATTGTTCAAAATATAGGCCCTGTTGTCGGTACAGAATTGACAACGTTTAGGCACTGATTTACAGACGACAGAATATAACTGACGACTTTAATCGATTTCACGATCATCTGTCGCAAATGATGCAGATCCTGCGGTTTCTGAGTAAAAACATCATTTTTCAGGATTCCCCACAGCGAAAAATCACATGGTGTTAGGTCGCATGATCTGGGTGGCCATTCTACTGTGGCACGACGGCCACTCCATTCATGGAATTGCTGGTTCAAGAAGTCCCTCGCTCCGATACCAAAATGAGATGGTACTCCATCCTGTTGCAATATCAACTGCGTATCGGCAAATCGAGGGCCGTGTTCAAGTTAAGCAATAATCACTTTTTTTTAACATCTGAAGATTAAGTCGCTGGTAATCGTTCCTTAAAAAAAAAACACCAGTTATTAGTTTCTTCAAGTTGTGACATCTATATAAATGTATATAAATATTAAACCTAAGAACGAATATTTAACCCACTTTGTATAGATACATACATAAATACATACATAAATGTTCTGCCCATGGGCAGGTCTTTCACTGCAAACCCAGCATTCTCCAATCTTTCCTATTTTCTGCTTTTCTCTTAGTCTCCATAGGCTATATGATCCACATATCTTAATGTCGTCTATCATCTGATATCTTCTTCTGCCACGAATTCTTCTCCCGTTCACCATTCCTTCCAGTGCATCCTTTAGTATGCAGTTTCTCCTCAGCCAGTGACCCAATCAATTTCTTTTTATATTTCTTATCAGTTTCAGCTTCATCCTTTCTTCACCAACTCCTTCCTATTCATCCTGTAGATACGGAAATAGTCTATAAGCAGAAATGCTAAGAGAATAAGAGTGAAATCAAATTTTTAGGAGTGTAGCTATACATTGCTATAAGACCATCAGATAAATGTAGACATTACGAGAAACGTGTACAATTACAATTTTGTTTGTCGAATACAAGAAAAATCAAAATTTATATGAATATATCCAAAGAATGGAAGTATCTACATCAACGACGGGGAATAACCTCTCTCAGACAGCTTAGCTTCTCCCGCTAACAATAGTTTCTGTTGTTTGTAGGTACTCATGTTGATGCTCTGTTTACAAATGGAAATCAACGCCCCTGATGTACATTAACTGTCAGAAACACATTTATCTATCAGCCGAGAGGAAGAAGAAACTTTGGAATGCCAAAAACCTGCTTGATAAACAACATAACTCCCTGAATTTGGAAATGGGTCATGCGGCCTAAATCCTGATGTTGTTATTGTTTTGTTTTCCTTGTTGATTTTGTTGAAGAAGAAGAATAAGAAGAAGAAGTAACGTTTTTGTCTTCAGTGTTGTGAATGTAAAGAGAATTTCCTAATGCTGTGAGCAAATTTAGAACTCGAAATATTTTTTTAGATGTGCATCCTGTAATCTGTCTTCATTCTGGCAATTATTCATATTTGCAGGAGAAAATGATGTTCATATTTTAACTTTACATTTATGGACTTCCACATGAACACAGCCCATTTCCATTCTTTTGTGACTTGGAAGTGTTTCATTTTTTGTATCTGTTAGTCTAACATTCCATATGCATTTCGTAAAAATGAGTGCAATCCATTATTCACAAATAAGTTATATATTTAATGGACGGATATTGTTCAGGAAAACATTCTACCAACCATTTCGACATGTAAGGGTCGCATTATTTATTAAAATGCAGGTAGCATTGAAATCAGCTTCTGTATGCTCCCGCACCAATTGTTCTGTTTCATACTACGTTAATTAGTAATTATTTGTCTAACATGCGAATTGCAGTGTGCCATTTGTTGTTTCTCGTGTGATCGTGTTATTTTGTTTATTTTAGCTGTTGATGTTGGTACTGTTGATCATTGAAATTTATACAAAAAATATTTGATTTCTAGAACACGGTATTCGAACATGTAAAATCAAACACATGTTCTCTCGAGGTAAAATCAATGAAAGCTATACTAAAGCATTATTACATGCAATGCAGAAATCAGGTCAAAATGTCAGAGAAAATAATAAGCAAGGAGACTAAATTTTTAACAGTATTTTGGATTAAAAAATAATACTGATTTCTATAATTACATTTTTGCTGAATTAGTATTTGTTGGCATATATGAAAGTTCTCTTATTTCAAAGAGGAAATAGGTAGGTGAGTGGGTGGATGGATGTATGGATGGATGGATTAGGTAGGTAGATAGGGAGACTGACTGACTGACTGACAGACAGACAGATTTATTGAGCAATATTATTCATACAACTGTACTATATTATAAGAATTTTCTCTTAAATCCAATGCACGGGTCTCCTGACCTGTGTAAAACAAGTCCTACTTTGTAGGTTTCACCCCCTTCACCTATGATTAGATCCAACCACTCTCCAAAAGAACACACAGATTAAAATGAAAATGGCACAAACAAAACACATTTATATAATATATCCTAACCTAAAACAGGCATAAAAGTGTATAATTGACTAGTTACCATTATCCCTTCATCAGTTCGCATCACAAACTTCCACAGCTGAAGTTCTAATCTGTCTCGCCTTCAAGAGGAATAATCCAGTCCTTTGATCGCATTCTCTGTTCCCCATGAGGTCAAGACATGTAAGCGAACTCCTATTCTGATTTAGCATCAAGAGTGATAGATATTTTCTCCGGATATGTTCCAATTCGATACACTGCAATAAAATATGTTTCCAGGAGTTCTTTTCCCTGCACAGTGGACAAAGGCGCTCGTCTTCTTCGTTGACAATGTTATTATCCTTCCATGCCACCAATTCATAGCCACTCTAAACCTGCTCTACTGTCTTTGTTAGAAGAATTTATGTAGTCACACCTCCCCCAGTTAAGCATGAAATCTGATTGTAAATGTAGTGAGGACTTTTCCGAACATTGGAGCTCAATCTCAAAGAAGAAATAATTACATGGATGCCATTTATCGCATATTTGACCAAGTTTTTATTATTTTACTTCAGCATTCATGAGTTCGTCCTTTGATTCTCTCCTGTTAATAATTTAATTCCAACTATCCATGCCTGTTGGTTACAACGAGTTCAAACACGCCCGGAGAGTCCGATAGATTTTTAAAGGCCGATATACACTGTGGATATTAAATACCGCAGCCAACACGAGGGGATGGAGAACATAGTAATGATGAACTAGGAGATAGGAAGTATCGTGCTAACATAAACAGTTACGGAGATATTAACATGAGTACTTACAATTTAGTATTTTATTACATTACTGTAGCCTAAATAAATTCAAAGAAATTCGTACAGTACTAGAAGTTAAAATTATGTATGGCTACGTTGTTAAGTGATACCGTATTCACGTTGAATGCCCATCTCTGTCCTTAATCCCTTAAGGATTTTTGGGGATTGCTACGAAAAAGGTAGAACGGCCACTTGCAAACGGCCTCCGAGGTATGATAAATGATTATTTGCACCGCTATTTAACAGTTTCTTGAAAGGTAAGATTTCTCATGCCGAATGACTGTTTTACTTTTTGTTTTGTACATTAAAAATCAAATCGTTACTTGTTAATTACAGTGCAATAATTTATTTTTTCTTCCTCCTACCTATTAGAAAAATCCGGTGATCAACCCACCGATGACGAGGATGAAGTCAAGAGAGAATTTCAATCCGAAAAAATGTGATTAGAACAAGCCTTATGTAATATTGAGTTAATTCAACAACTGGCACCACTGAAAGACTGTATGAATGGAGAACATACAAATGAATTTCTTAACATGTTAAAGAATAGTTTTGAAAATGATATTGTAAAAGGAAATGTAAAAAAATTAAGCAGAGTTCAATGTATGATTTTATGAAGGGGAATCAAAGGAGAAAATTAAAAAAAAATCGTAAAATAACAAATAAAGTTCTGATTTCAAGCTTTATTAGCAATATTTTCCACGTTTTTATTTGATTGACATAGAAACGTTTTAGCCCATTATTTGTGTAAAATAACTCCCCCTATTGAGAAACTGCACCTCTGAAAGACCAGTTTTTCATGGAACCAGCAGTGGTCGTTTAATACAGGTTTTACTGTATTTTAAAATGGCGCCGTCTACAGTACCAAGATACAGCTTCGATAAGGAATAGCAATATGGTTATTTTGTTGTTGAAGGAGATAATAAAAGCTAATTGCCTATTATGTTTCTTTTTATTTATGGAATTTTATTTCCACCGCATAGGATTTGGTTTCGTTCTTTTCCGTAACTTTACCTTGTTTTAAAAAGAGGTTTTGCGTCATTCTAGTAGCTACATGACAAAAGAATAGTGTTATTATTTTCTTCGTAGACCGCAAATTGTACAATAGCTCATATCTTAGACTGACAATCTTTACTTCTCATACTGTGCATTAAAACAGAACTCTCTTTAGCAGTCGCAAAAGTTGAAATCATACAACAATAGCTGTACATTTGGTCGAAATGAAAGTGGCCGGTTTCTAGAGCAGCGACAATTTTCTAAGTCCCCTCACTTCAGTACGAAAGTCCCTAATTGTCGTCTTTAGTGTTACTTCCATCTAGCGTCAAAAGTTTCTATTAACACGAAAAAAATAATAAAGCGAAAAGTATTGTAAGGATGAAAAAATGACGAAAACCTGTTATATTTTCACTGCTGCATTTAAAAGGCAACAAAATAAGTTTAACTCCACGAAGATTTGAACTTGCAACCTCACGAATTCTTAGCTAGCTCTACAAACTACGCTATGAGTTTTACTGCAGTCAGAATGGCATTGTAACGAGCAATGGCTGTACTCTACTTGAGAATCTGTTATATAGCAAGCTTATATAGTGTTTGTGTTATAATATTCACTGTTTAAACACTCTGAACGATCTGTCTGTTTTAAATCTCGTATATGAATTATTTTCTCGGAAGATTTCAGTGATTAATATTTGTGTTCCCCATTTATTTATTTATTTATTTATTTATTTATTTATTTATTTATTTATTTATTTATTTATTTACTTATTCTGGTGTAGTTAAGGCCATCAGGCCTTCTCTTCGACAACATCAGGAATACAAATACAATAATATAAATAAACAGAAAAAATATACTATATACAAAGTAACCCTACACAAGAAATAAAGAGAGAGAGAGAGAGAGAAAGAAACACTATAAACAAAGTAAAGCCACACAAAAATATACACAGGTTGCAGTCACACAAACTTTAAATGAGTGATTAAGTATCATAATTAATTGTATCCTAACTAATTAACTAACATAAACAAGAAACTTGCAATTTTAATCTAGATTAAAAAAAAGAAAAAGATAGAAAAAACACAAATCAATACTTCTATCAATACCTAAAAACATTAAATAAGACAACATTTTCCAATTTAATTTTGAATTGTGATAAAGTCCAGCAGTCCCTGACGTCATTAGGTAACGAATTCCAGAGGCGGGGTATTTCTACAGTATAGAAAGATGAGTATAAAGACGTTCTATGATGAGGAATAGAAAGAAGTGCTTGATGTAGGTTTCGAACAGTTGTAAGAAATTGAAACCGCGATAACAGATAATTCGGAGTAGAAGTATGCATGATTCTATACAGAAGAGACAGTGAATGTATTGTTCTTGGTTCCTTCAGACGCACCCATGAAAGTAACTGGAGGGAAGGTGTTATATGATCAAATTTACGAGCATTGCAGATGAATCGTATGCACACATTATGAACACGTTGTAGTCTCTCAGCTAATAGTGAACTTACATTAGTTAGCAAGGAATCGCAATAATCAAAATGGGGCATTACAAGCGTCTGAATAAGATTCTTTTTTAGACTAAGTGGTAGAAATTCTTTCATATGGAACAAGGAGTGAAGTTGAGAAAATATTTTTTTGCAAATGTGTGTTACTTGAGTATAACTAATAGAAGAATATACGCAATCTTTTGAACAAAGCCTCGCTGTCCCGAGCGCTCAGGGAAATACCCGATTCGAACTTAGTCTCTCAGGGCCGTATTCATAGACATTTTTAGCGCGGGCTTCCGGTGGATGATCAGCGGTTTTCGTATTCATAAACCAGTGTTAGCGATAGGATATGATTTGAATTCTGTACAAGTAACCAGTGGATAGCCGGGGCTAGCTTTGTACGCTCGTAGCGCGTGCTGCGAAATGACTATGAATAGCACCCTCAGACGCCGCCCCACTTTCATTTTGACCAAGTGTACAGCCTAAGAAGCTGGGTTACTGCAACGTTTGAATTTCTATAGAATTAGGATATCCTCATTAAAATTTTGTATAATAGAGAATAAAGTTGCGAGCTATGAATAACCTGTCACAAAATAGACATATTCACTTTCCTTGTGCGCTGTATGTCATTAAATTGTGAGTTACATTTCTGTCTTGAAATGCTGAAAGCAATCTTGTAATATAAGTAACAAGAGAAATGTGTTTGCCTTAATTATTCTAGCAGCTTTTAACTGTACACTTTATAAGATAAAAACCTGCCGCCTGTTAATGTATAATTTATTTCCGAGTAAATGAGGACGTCTGTAAAGTACTTCCTAGTCAGAGAAGATGATGTCAGGAAGCTTCTATTGTTCTTCTTCTTGTTCTTCATTCATATGCTTCTCATCAAGTCTGGCGCCTTCAACTGTCTTGTTAGAGCCAACTCCTAGAGGGATCATGAGAATTGTTCCTTCGCTAATTGCCATGTTACACTCCCACTTAACATCTAAATGAATTCACAGGAATTAGCTACAAGCATTTACTATTAGTTATTTGTAAGCGTCACAAGCTACAGAAGGTTCTTTGATGCAAAGATAATACACCTTCTGCAATTGTTAAATGTCAAGCTTTAAGTTTCCTAGGTCTCCTCACAGGATTCATGTATGTCGTTGCCATAGCAACTTCAAATGATTCAATTTCATTAATGAAGACTCCGGTATTCTCTGCTATGTGCGTTGCACAAATAATAGTAACAGTAAGCGTAATGAACTTCAAATAATCTCTTGTCTGTATAGCTTATAATTTATTGAGTGTAGACTAAATTGCAGCATTTAGAATCATAAAACTACATTAATTAAGCAAAGAGCAATGTAAAGTCTGGATAAATGTTTCATTTCAGTTGACTGAAAAACATATTTATTTCAAAGTCTACAGTACGACAACTATGAAAGCAGTTAAATTTTTAGAATACATTAGATTTTATTACAGTCATGAGTATTATACAAACATTATGGACATAGTCATACGAAATTTGTCCCCGATTAAAATGTACGGCACCGAAATTAAATTCAATGAATGAATATTTATATGGATAAAAGTTTAAATTGAAAATTCTAGTTGCAGAAACCTGCAAAAAAATATTTTCATTAGTCCACTCGTTTAGACGATTAAGAATTTTCTACTCTTTTCCCTGAAAAAGATATTAATGCAAACACTCGTGAAGCCCCACTTCGAATATTTTGATATTCTGTTTACTGACCTAAGCGTTACTACGGCGCAGAGACTACAATGTGTTCATAATATGTGCGTCCGTTTCGTCTGCAATATTCGCCGGGCTGATCACGTAACACCATCCCTCGAAATGTTGTCCTGGCTCCATCTAGAAAATCGTAGGAAAATCCACTGTCTTTTCCTCCTCTTTCACATATTGCATTTCTCCACTCCTGTCGATCTTGGGTCTCGGTTTCAAAATTTATCCACCCATCATAACCTAGACACACGATCACAACACTCCTCAATATTATCCATTTCCTCCCACCGAACATCCTCATATTCATCTTCTTTCACTGTGGCTGTTCCTCGACTTTAGAAATCCTTACCGAATAATGTCAGAGACTGTCAGACATCAAACCAATTGAAGCCATGAAAGTTCACAAGTTCACTTACCAAATATTTGAGATAAAGAGTTTTTTGCATATCTTTAAACCTAATGAAGGTATTACTGTGATTTTGTTTCTGTGTATATATATATATATATATATATATATATATATATATATATATATATATATATATATTATAATGGATTTGTGGCTTACAAAGTATTACATCAAATCTATGAATTGGTTCAGTATAAAAAATGTAAAAATTCGTGTTTTTGTGCTGTTTTGGAAATCATTGAAACTCTTTTTAACAATGAAGTGTTAATTTTTGTTTAATTCCATAAAAAATAAATGGCAGCACTTCAATTTCTGTTAAATCATATTTGCAAAGATTTCAGAAGATACATGACACTAAATATGTTCACTCTGAATCCCACACTTCACTTTCTGAGGCAGCATTATCATTGCCTGCGTTTCTATAATGAAGTAGACGCTCAAAGTATGGCCGATACAGTGCATTAATGGAAGATATACTTCAAAATGTATCTTGCGTTTCCAAGTTTAAAACTAGTAGTTTCACTGTTGTAAACTTTCTTAAAAAATGTCAAATTAGGAACACGATTTTGTTTGAATTGGAAAATCTCTGTCCCTAGTCCACTAGATGATGTGCAAACAGTCAGATCATTACTGCAATACTAAATATTCTTGTATGATGTCATTTTCAATTTTTTTCATGTTTCTACAGTGGCACAGGTTCTTTCACTTTTTCAAAGAAGGTTTCGTAAATCATAACCATGGATTGATCGACGTGAACAATGTTTATATTACTTGCACTCTTCTCTATTATATCCATTCTTTGCTGAGGAGCATATACAGTATCCTGCTTCATCTTCTTTAACTCTATTCGAGGAAAATTCCTATCGCAGGATAGGAGTGATCTTTTGTAGGATAAACATGCTCAGTCCACACCTGTGGAGTAACTATTAGCGCGTCTGACAGTGAAATCAGGTGGCCCGAGTTGGAATCCCGGTCGGGGTAAGTTACATGGTTGAGTTTTTTCCGGGGCTTTCCCTCAACCCAATATGAGCAAATGCTGGATAACTATCGGTGCTGGACCCCGGACTCATTTCACCGGGATTATCACCTTCATTTCATTCAGACGCTAAATAACCTGAGATGTTGATACAGCGTCATAAAGTAACCCACTAAAAAACATGTCTCATGTAATGAAAACGTCCACTTTCCACTAAGTGATGTAGATATTTGACAACAGTGTTGTTTCAGTTTTGAGCTGTACATGCATCAGTGAAAATATACAGCATTTTCACACTCGGGGCAACGTAGACTAATGTTTAATAAAATGGTAAAAAGAAACATTTTTCGCGGGAAAACAATGTAACAGCTGATGCGGAAGCAGCTCCGCTCAGCTAGAGCAGGTGGAGGTATGTATACTTGTGCTGTTTTGGAAGTCAGCCGCGCTCACTACAAGTACCTGCATTGACAGTCAGAACAACATTTGAACCGTTCAGAGCAGAAGTGGTGTAAGTCAAAAATACGTAACGAGGATTAAAGTAAACATTCTGTAAAATACAGCGCAAAGTAGCAATAAATATTCAATTTATTTAAACTATTAGTAGTCAGTGAATAGCACGAAGGATATATTAACTGCTACTTTGAGCTGTATTTTGCAGAATTTTTACTTTAAACCTCATTAGCTAAGTTTGACTTACACCACTTTTGCTCTGAACGGCTCATTTATTCATGCCTTTGTGTTGTTTTGATTATCATCATTCGAGAAACATGTTAGAAAATGAGAATTTTTGTGCTGTTATGAATGTCATATGAAAGCTTATAACAAGACGATTCCAGTGATACCCATAACTCATATAGCGTCAAAATGTGGATTTGTACTGTTTTGGAATTCATGGCTTCAATTTAAGAATAGACTAAGGAAATATTTTTCTAACAATTCTTGTAACAATAATAGCTATTTCAGGTTTCTCAATGTTTAATGGTTATATACCACAGAATAAATATTTACATTATCTCATTATTATATATATACATATATATATAAATGTAATAACTATATAACCAATTGTATTCAATTAGAATTAGTCTGGCTGGGCGAAAGAGAAGGCCTACTAGCCTTAGCTTTGCCAGATTCAATAAATAAATAAATAATAATAATAATAATAATAATAATTATTATTATTATTATTATTATTATTATTATTATTATAAAAACAAAACAGAGTGAATAAGATTATATTAGAAACATGAGTTATTAACAGAGGGCTCAAAGTATTCACAAATACTATAAAAGGAATGATTAATCATCCAACGTTTTGAAACATTCGTAAATGTGTTATAGTTAACAGTGTGTGCAGGCTTATGTAATCTATTTTAAACATAGATATTGCCATGGACATACATTTTTTTAGTTGTTTCCAGTCTAACAGTGGATTCGGTCAAGTGAAAATTGTATCTTGTAGTATAATTATGATGATCAGATCTGCTTGTGAAAAGAACATTGGCAAAGGCTTATGGACAAAGTGTATTGTAGCCCAATGTTATGTTTGACTACCTGTGAAACAGAAGTTATTGTGTTCGTTGCTTAATTTTTTGTAAGTTTTCATTTTCACACATGATATTAATTTTATTCTTCATTCTTGATTACAATCTTTTAGCACTTCTTATTTATCGCCGATGAACTATTAAGTTATTTAAATATATCTTTGTTTTCTTGGAGGTTTAAACTGTGCATAGTTACAGCACGAATGTCTGTACAGGCTCGTGCGAAGGATCTTGTGTACATGAGTTTGTATAATTTATTGTGTATTAATAAATGCACTTTATTCTATTCTATTGTATCCTATTTTAAGTTACTTAAGTTAAATAAATAATAACTTCACTATGATAATATTTAAATTGTGGCGTTATTTTAAGTCACTGAGTAGTTTAGATATATGTAATTTTCATCACTCTCTGAATTTTAGTGAGTTCGTTCGCTATCTCCTTTTTGAAGCAACAATTTTGCACATATACCGATAAGTGTACCATTTGGCGATCAATTAAAGAAAAAACTGGCTGGTTTTGTTTCGTCAAGTGTACGTGGATGGTACAGGATCAGAGCGCGACGTTGCAATTAATAGCATTCCCTCTTCTCTCACCCTGATAGAAGATAGTCAGCTGGAGGATGGGGGTGAATACACAGGCAGATAAGGGCAGAAAATGACATACTAATACTATACAAAGAAAACAAATGACAGATCTAAAACCTACATAAACACAGAAACAAAATACACCCTAAGCTACACTATACATTAGAAACTGAAAAAAAGAACAAAACCATAAATGTTCCAGACATGTAAATAACAAACGTCGACAATAAACACACATTCAAAATTTACAGAAAACCCACAACAACAACACACACATACACAACACATCCAACCACCTAACACAACACATACAAGCTGCATTTCGAACAATGGTACACAGACTACTCAACATACCAATGAGCCAACAAGACTACAAAGAAGAGCTAAACACAATCAAATACATAGCACAAGAAACCGGATGCAGTCCTAACATAATAGACAACATAATAAGAAAGACAAAACATAGTCACAAAAAGCATAAGAATACAACAAAAACACAAGACCCAAAAAATACATCACACTAACATACGAAAACAAAAACACACACAAAACTGCAACCTCATTCAAGAAATTAAATTACAACATCGCATACGGAACAAAAAATACTCTACAAAAGCATCTCAACACAGAAACAACACAAACAAACAAATACAACCACACAGGCATATACAAACTCAAGTGCAACACCTGCAACAACTTCTACATAGGACAGACAGGCAGATCATTTCAAATATGTTACAAAGAACACATCACAATCATAACAAAACTACAAAATAATTCCACATATGCAGAACACATCACAAATGCTAACCACACCTACAGATACATCAACACAGACATGAAAATTCTACATATTCAACCAAAAAGCCAGAAACTAAACACACTAGAACAAAACGAAATATATACCTAGACACAAGAAAACACATCCAAATGAAATTCTCAACACACTACTCAATTTCAGAACACACACACACACACACACACACACACCCGAAAGAGTGAAAACTCACATTACACTAGACAAACACACCCCCACACAAACAAAAGGCGTCAAGACCAGCACCAACCAGTTCTGAAGATGGCCCATAACAGGCTGAAACATGTTAAGCAGGTATGGTAAAATTTCACACAAGAAAGGCATATAATGCATATTCCGCAGAAGAAAAGTTAGGGGTATATTTATGTGGCAACGTCGTGTCCACTGAAAGGCGAGTGACGTAACCAATTCCCATTGGCTGTGGGATCCTGGAAGCGGATGTAAATTTAAAAAATGTACGTTGCTGAGCTGTCACAAATTGCTTCTTTCGCTGAGGGAACTTTAATTATTTCGTTGTTCAAATCGTCTACATATTCTGCTTCAATATTAGAGTCTAACTCAAAGAAAACTAACTAGTTTCATGTACAGACATATGAGAGATGTACTATAATCTGGATAGATGGAGATACTGGTATCATGAGCAAGAATTAATTTGAAAACATACATATGTGCAGTCTATGATGAGGTGAGTTACGGAGTTGAAATAAGAGCACAGACAAGTAAAACATGACTTGCAAAATGAAGTTCCTCCGAACAATTACTCGCAAAACGCTCTTCACCAGAGTAGAAATGACATTGTTAGAGAAGCATGTCAAATGCAAAAAGACAACGAGAAGTGAGTGCGAAATAGATGTCAGTTTCAGGGAGAAAATGTTGAAAGAGTTAATGATTCAAGACTAAAGATTATAATGAAAACAATAAACCACAAGGGAAAGAGACAAACAGGAAGTTTACTTAAGCAATGGAAAGTTCGCTGGATGTATTTTTTTTATCATAATTATCTATAAGGTAGAGGACAATAGCAAGCCAGAGATATCAAACTCGATCACTAGTGGCTCTACTATTGTCTTTCCTCAAGCCTAAAGCTAGTAAATTTTGCTCTCCGTCTTGCAGTCTACCATGCCTGCAGCAAATTAAAAGTCTCGTCAGCACTGAAACGCCTAAATTTCACTGAACACCAAGAATTTTGCTCCGACTTTAAATAGTGTATCCCATGTGGTATGGTGTGCGTTGAATCCGTAAAAAAAAGACTCTTTTCTTCGTATCACGTAAGGTTTTTAAGATATACTATGATTTCGCTTTTCGATGTTCACTCTTACAGGAAACATCAGGCACGGGTTGGGGGTTGTAAACCAAAACAAAAGCTAATGCATTTTATGAGTTTATGAGCTATTGCCGGTTTCTTATGGTTGTTGGTATGTCCTTTTGCACTTCTAATAAATAAACGGATATTGGTCCCTTCTATTCAGTAAATTACATAACAGTTCAATGTGAGGTCTACGCAATGAACAAACAAGGGTGCGGTTTTCAGTACTTAAAAGAAAAGTTTACCAATTTGAGTGAAGGCAAATTAAAAGAGGGCATTTTCGTCCGTCCACAATTTCGCAAAGTTATGGCTGACTCTTTGTTTGAGGGACAACTTTCCGTTACAGAAAAAAATGGCACAGCGCGCTTTGAAAGATGTTTGCTCAACTTTCCTTGGAAATTCTAGGACAGACAACTACATCGAATTTGTGGAAACCATGTTAAGTGCATATGAGAAATGGGGCGTAATATGTCTATCAAAAATTCACTTTTTACATTCTCATTTGGATTTTTTTTCCTCCTAACTTTGGAGCGGTGAGCGACAGCATGGGGAAAGATTTCACCAAGAAATATCTGAAATGGAAATGCGATATAAAGGAAGACCATCATCCAGCATGCTTGCAGACTATTGTTGTTTCCTTGTGAAAGACAGTTCCGGGTCTAGTTATAAACGGAAGTCATCCATAAAATCTTTTTGAATGATAAGTTCAAATTCCGAAATTTTTCTCATTCTACATATGAAATATTTTATTGCTGTTGTGTGTTTTGAGTTTTAAACTATGTATAATTTTTGTATCCAGTACCCATTTTTCAAGTATTTTGAGGCATTTTGAATCCCTAGTCAGTTGTAATTTTATCTGGAGCAGTGAAAAATACATAAAAGAAATTCATTTCACTTTCCCCGGAAAATGGTATGTGGTGGGGCAATTTGGATTTTCAATTCAGATTTAGAGCACACTTATTAGTATTTTTATTTCGGAGCAAGACAAAAAGTAAAAATTTCTTGTTCAGTGTTATTATGAATTAAAATCACAATAAGAGAATTTATTTTTAAGCAGAATTTTATTGCTTATAGTACAGACAGTCCTTCATTATAAACGTACAGTACTACACTACAACACTGAGAGAGAGAGAGAGTACTATTTTAACGTATCGACATACAAGCAATTCCTTTTTACGTATATTACTGAATATAGGCCTGCTGTAACTATTTCCAATTAAGTCTATTACGACATATCCCATGTGTAGCGGTTGGCAAATCGCGTAGCTTGCGAAAATTGCGTCATATCTCTGCAGGGACAGATACTGAATCTCCTTATGTATTACGGGTTGCGTTGCTTGTGACGTAATCTTATATGACGTTCTGCCAACCCCTGCCCTTGAACATTAAAACTGTGTAAAATTTGTATAATTTATTTGGATTGATAGATTGTTGTGAAACACTACACAAAGTGTGTTGCCTAAAAAGATTTCAATTTCAGCACTTTTCCAACTAAAATCTGTGGCCTAATTTTATACTTCACCTTACTCTACAGACAGTAACAGATTGAATTCGTTGACACTTCGATATAGTCTGAAAGACAAAAATACTTGTAGCTCATTTCAGGTCTACATTTATTAACTTTTAATGTAGAAAAATGAAGTATTAATTCAGTATGTTTTGTTAAGAATATATATATATATATATATATATATATATATATATATATATATATGCAGAATGTAAGGGGTGTAAGTGCCTTCCTTTTTCAGTCGTCAGGGACGGTTTACAGGATCAGAAATGTCCATACAACAAACGGTCAAAACTTGGGTTTTCCCAGAAAAAAAAATATTTCTTCTTCGTTAGTAAAAATTACGAAAACAATTACATCAGTAGATATATCTGGCAAAGAGTTAATATTAGTTTAAATAAATATCTGTGTGTTCTATTACGTTTTCGTGGAATTAAATAAAAATGCATGCTTAAATTTGTTAATATTCTGGCGTGAGAGATGTGGCAACTTTCCACAGGCAGTACTCTGCACAGACATAAGTACGAGTCAGCTGAGTTCAAGCTCTCTGTTCATAGCTCTACTGCCGAGTGGATGGCAGTTCAGTACAGGGTATTCGATAAACAACTTACAATGCCATTCACAGTTTAGGAATATCATATATTATTAATTTATGGAGAAAGTCGTCGTAATTCAAGTGAGGTAAGAAGAATGTATCGTCAACGTTTTCGTCAAAGGAGGTTACCTAATCGGCGAACTTTTGTAGCAGTTTCTCAACGATTATTAGAAACTAGGAGTCTCTTACCCCGTTTCGAAAATCACACAACCAGAAAATTGTTTAAAAGTGATACTGCTTTACGGAATCGGGAGAGATTAAAATGTTGCATTAGAAAAAAAAAGTTGGTGTGATTTTGTGCAGAAAACCAATATTGTTTATTTTGTTGCCTTACAGTAAAAAATGGAGCATTATTGTTACATAAAATGTAAATTTACCATAACGTTCTATTAATGAGATTGAAAGTTTGTATATGCTGTTCGTTTTATGTAAAAAAAACAGTATTATCATGGTCCGCTCCGGCATTAGAACAGAGCATCTGTTTTGTACCGGTATGTCTGTACCCGTTTGAGCTGTATTGTGTACTTCTAAATCCCCTTCTCTCCGATTGAGCTGTACTGTGCATTTCTAAACCCTCTTCTCCCATCCAGCAACGTTGCAAAATGTATAATATTGTAAACTTTAATAATTAGGTATATATTGTAATTAGAAAAAATTGTAAGAACATTTTTTCCTTCCTTATGACATCAATTATCGTCAGTTATAATAATTGCACTTATACCGCTTACATCCTGTATGTATATATATATATATATATGTATATATATACACACATGTTTCTGTATATAAAATGTATTGTTATCTTTACACCGTTATACAGAGATCAAAATATTCTCTATACATCTGAACACAGTCTGTAGGTCTGTTACGATATCTGTACGCCTTCTTGTACAATGCACCACGGTATTGACTTGAACATGACCATGATATATTTTCAAGAAACTTAAGCTATACATTTTATGAGTATTCATTTTATATATTCAAAGATAATTTCCCGAGAAAGAATAATTTCCCTAAAAGCGATGAAAATAAATCATAATTAATAGATTCAGCTGAAATGCGTCATACTTTACACAGAATTAACTATATTTCGTTTGAAAATGCTTCTGTGCTTTCATATGGTGACAATATCTGTGCAAGAGATCTTTGTACGATTTACTTACAGATTTCTGAGTAAAGAATCTCATCTTCGTCACTGTTTTTCACATCGAACAAGAGCGAATGAAATCAGTAGAATGGAAAAGAAATTTCCAAGAAGAGAAATAGAGACCTAAAGTCTTTTTATAATACCACGCTAGTCCACCTTTTCCTTCCGTATCTTATCGGTTACGGAAATCGTTTCTTATGGAAGGCAGATTGGAAAGTTGCCTATTCCTTGATGGAATACGAAATTGTTTTAAAAAACCTGTTTCCGCTCGTCATGAAGGAGATTTACTTCTTACTTCAATCTAACAGAGTTCCGCCTATATTTTTAGCTCCATTCGAGGCTCACAGAGATAAGGCTGTCAAAGAGTTGACAAGTATTATGAACAATTTATATATCCTTGGAGATTTCAGAGGGACAGACTTCGAATCTGAAAGGTCACAGGGTTGATCCGTACTTCACATAACAGAGTTTCTCTTAGTCGAAATATTATAAGTGTTTGGGATTCACCTCAGTATAATATGTAATGGGCAGGGCCAGGATAGTTATGTACTAAAAATCGGTAAAATAAGTACATATATATGTACTTAAAAATCTTAAAATATGTAACAAAATCATTTAAATACCACGAAATATGTAACACCATAATATCAGAATTTTCCTACATTTCTTTAAATATTTAACTTGAAATTAAAAAGAAATTAAATGCTGAGGTCACACAACACAAAGTTATTTCGGAATATGTATTATATGACTGTCTTGTGGTAAATTCTATCGTATCTGGTTTACATGTTTCGACTTGTTATTGGTGTTCTTCAGAACTCAGAATTTAACACAAGAAAGTCATATAATACATATTCCGAAGTGATATAGTGTTAAAAGTTGTGTGATCAAGCTGTATAACAAAGTTATTGTTCAGTCTACATACGCCGGCTAACTGCGACTAACTGACGCTTCACTCGATGACGTGGAATGGCTTGGACACGCAGTGGAAAAGTGCGCATCACGTGACCGACGGACGAGCAGTGAGATTCAAGACAGAAAACCTATTTGACCGTCTCGCGCAAGGTCATACACTTCTAGGATATACAGGCATGTTATAAAATGAATAAAATTGTAACTGAGCATGGAAATATTAATAAATATGTACTTAAGAGTAAAATATGTGAGAATATGTACTTACGAACAAAATATGTAAATATATGCGCTTTCAAGTTTACTATTTTAGGCTTTAATTGGCATGATACTGCAACATACCACAAATCTCGTATCTTAATGTGCATAGTAAAAAACATGTAATTACATACTTATCCGGACCCTGGTCATGGGTAATGTGGATGCTTTCCTTTGCGACAAACAGTGACCTGTAGATACAATTAACAGTCTTTAACGAGCTTCCTATTAAAGGCAAATAAAGCAGTGAGTCCTATGCCATAGATTTATCAATTTAAATTGTTCAGTTAACATACTTTCAAGATTAAAGGGTTATTAGTAAGAGATCAATAGTATGAGGTTTTTTTTTGTTTTGTTTTTTTTTCAAGTTTTGCATCCTAATTTTTATTTGAAAATAACTATAGTTATTTCAGTAAAACAAAAAGTGATAACTTCGTACAACATTAAGGTTGATATCTATGTAATTATTTCTCCACATAGTCACACTGGCGATCAACACATCTCTCCCAATAGGAGATCAGTTCCTTGATACCGTCACTGTAGAATATTTCACTTTGGCGACAGAATCACAGACTCACTTCTGTCTGCACTGCATCTCAGAGTAAGGCGTTCTTTAAGTTTTGGGAACAGATGAAAATCTGATAGCACCAGATTGAGACTGTATGGAGGATGATCAAATAGGACAATGAAACCAAGTCTCTGCTCTGCATCGCCAGAATCAAGGCATGCTTTTATATACACTACTTGTACATCACTAGGTAATTTTAATGCATTTGAAAGCTTAATAGTTTTTTTTTATTATGAAAATATTTGCTGTATTTTATTCAGTCGGCAGCGTTTACTTGATAACTCAGAAAGTACTTTAGATATTAATGACACTTTGCAATTCATGTATACAACACCTATGTAAACAACATGCTCTAAGATCTTTTTATGCAGAATCCAGAGTTGATTAAAAAAAGATATTGATTTCATATTAAATTAAAGTAATAATTAATATTTTAAAAATATATTATACGCCTACATTATGCATTGAAGATTCTAGAATGTGTTATTCACATGTTTGCATAATTTCATTTTAAGCACTTTCTGCGTTATCAGGCAACGTCTTTTCAAGAATAACCTCACTTAATTTAAAATGTCATGTAGTTGCATTCTTCATTACTTCCTTTGCTGATTCTTTAAAATCGCTTACTTCACAGTCTTCTCCCATTTTCAATGAAGTTCCATGCTTTGATATGACAGTTCGATAATACGTAGAATTCACAATAGTGTCGATTTTCCTAATTTCTTTCCACATATTGTCAAATACACAGTCTGGCGGTAATGACCTTGACTGGAAATACTAACTCAATACTTTCGATGTTTTGTGGGGTATGTTTTACTAACCACACTAAGCAGGCTGTAAGAACAGGGAATGTGATATCACTGGCACGCTATTGGTAGTTTGAAAATTGTTGGGCCTACTGTGAAGAAGCGAATGGAGCTTTCAAAATCTGAAGTGAACACTGATTTTTAAACTCTATTTTCAATGAGATATTGATGAAATTCTCATGAAAGGAATACATAATTTTAAAGAATGCATTTCAATGAAAACATGGAAAATGAAAAAAGTAGAGATTACAGAGTTTGCTATGATACTCCTCATATAAAGAGTTATATGAATAGTGTTGAGAGAAAACAGGGAATGTTATAAAACAGCATTATCGAGAAAAACAAGTTTCAATACCTGAATACTCCTTGTTTTTAACGAGTGTAACAAATGTTTAACGTTAATTAATAAGAACTTGTCCACTTTTAAACTTTTTGTGGTTGGACAGTTCTGGGTAAATGTTACTTATGTCCTGGCCACTACAGGAACGTGATAAAATACCTTCAAAATGCCTTGGATTTAAAGTATTGAGTGGTAGATAGTTGATGTGATCATTGAGAGAGCTGTAAATCCAGCCGTCCGGCTCTAAATACGTACCTTACTTATATACGAAAATCATCGTGCGTGAACGAAGAATACCGCCATATTTCTTTAATATAACAGTGGGTTTCAGTGTTGCCAACATAGTAATAATATACACACCTAATCAAACCTTACCTAACCTTTCTCATGATATTACACACCTAATAAAACCTAACCTAACCTGTCACATAATATTACACACCTGTAGTAACATTCCTCACACTTAGTATCATTTCGTTTTCATGTATTGCCGGCTCTGCCAATCGTGTCGGTTTCCATCTAGTGGAAGTGGATCGTTCTAATACTACTAATTTGAAAAAGAAGCAGTGGCAACTTTCATAATAATTACATTTTACATGTTTCGTGATATATTAAATGTGTTAATGTATTAATAATTCTTTATATATGGTACAGTAAGATTTTAAATGTGTTGTAGTTGTGATAAAAGTATTGAAAACTGGTTTCTAGCGCCAAATTGGCAGTGACAAAAGTGTGCAATATTCGTTCAGTGGCCGGTGGATGCTCTACATTGACCCAGTTCTGTAGTCTGTGTTGGCACTTATAGAATGTGCTATATACCATAAAATCGCTAAAAAGGATATTACCTGTTTTCTCCCAACACCCTTTATATTTTTTAAAGTAGGTATCAAATTTGACTTACGGTAAGATTTTTTTCATGTGTATGATAAAAGGTAAAGCTGGACAAATGTTGAGTCTCAAATGTATTAGTAAATAAATTTTGCGTAATAATTTCTTTCGGCACTTTAAAGTTTAAAATTTTCGGACATGATTGCCTTGCTCATCATATTCAGCGGTTCAAGATTCTTCAATCTTCAGCGGCGTGTGGCGAACCAAAAAGTGTCATGATCTAGGAACACATACTAATTTGCAACAAACTTAACCCCACAAAACAACAAAAGGAAAAAGAAGCTAGAAGGAAAATGATGAGAACGTCGAAACCTGCCATTGGATAATAATAATTTTAACATTTTCATTTTCAATTAATTCAGCATCGAGTTTCTGCTACCAATACATAATATAGATGCGTCACTTTTCCTCATGGAATATAACTAAATGTTGATTAGTAGTCGTACTGCAGATGAGGGCGTACGCAAGGGTTTACTGTTTGTACCCCTCCTTGATCTTTCCGAAAAATGACATATTTAAATTAGAGTATTTTTTTACCCATAATCCTTTTCCCTGCTCTCATTTTACACTGTCAGAGTAACAATATCTACATCGACATATGCCATAGTCCTCCTACCCCTCGGCTCTCCTTCAATATAATACCTGTGCTTGGTGCTACGACACGTTCGAATTATAACAATACTTTGCATTGTTATACAGAGATCTTAAATAGTTGTGAAACATATTAAAAAGGTAGTTTTGACAGTTATACAGTGCGTTAAATATTGTGCACTGTTGATTTTAAACTCATTTTAAGAGCAGTATTCACCCGTTCGTTGAGTTCTGACTTTTTAGTGAAACATTGGTTTAACGTTTTGTGCATTTGACAGTTAATATTTTTAATATAAACTTCACATTAACATTCCGGGTTCTTTGAGGAGTCTAAATGACTGCAAAGCTCAATTTTACAATTCTTTAGTAAAAAGTCGCATAGTGATTCTCGCGAGGTTAGTGAAAATGTCATTTTGGTAAATGTTTCTTCGCAGTCGCATCATGACGAAGTTATTGCGAACGTTCTTCTCGGAACTAGTATCATATTCCCTGTGAAAACTTAGCTAATAATAATAATAATAATAATAATAATAATAATAATAATAATAATGATAATGATAATATACTCGTCCGCCGAGTTAGCTCTGTGATTGCGTGTTTGCCTTCAGACTAGCCGTCCAGGGTTCGATTTCCGGCGGGGTCAGAAATTTTCATGTAAAAATTTCTACCTCGGGACTAGGAGAGATGGAGATGCGGAACTTCTAATCACCAGATTGTGCACCAATATGCCTGGATTAAATCCCAAATCTCTCCGCAGTGCATATGAAGAGAAGCCATAGTCACTGTTGATAGTGATTCGACCGCCGGATGGGGACGTTAAACCTGGCGGCCCTCTTGGTGCTATTCGACAGGAGTAGGCTACGTGCCGGCACCGGGTTTCCCTTTCTTCCTTTCTCACCATCATCATCACTTATCCCAGACACACTTACACATACATTCACTCTACTACACGATATAACTCTCCACAGATACATATCATGTATAGTGTGGCCCGCCGAAGTGGTGTACAACTAGAAAATGGGTCACAGTCCTACCATCTATCCGTAATATTCGGAACCCGAATCACGTAAAGTGAAGTGGATAGGCATTGGATACATACATACATACATACATACATACATACATACATACATACATACATACATACATACATACATACATACATACATACATGCATGCATGCATGCATACATACACACATAATAGTACACAAAATTTAAAATAACGATAATCTAAATTGTAAACAATTTTAATAATGACACTCCCTTTACAAAATTCTGCTACAGATAGACTACATTCAATTCAAGCTTCGAAGATAGAGGCTACATTGGGTAAAATAATATAACACTTTATAATGAATTAGTTGTTTATATTAGATTTATTTTATCTTATTTTATTTCTATAAGTTCTTCTGTGTTTAGTTATTAATATCATATTATTATTAGGTAAAAATAAAAAGTGACATTTTAGAAAAAAATTATTTCCAAATTAGATTATTTTTTATTTAATTTTTATTTATTTTATTTAAATTTAAATATACAGAATAAAAAAAATATAATTACAAAAACAAACAAGAGAAATAGAAATAAAATAATATAACCAACATAAAAAGAAGATACAGCAGTATTAACAAAATTTGAGACCGAATGAGCAGCGCTCGTGCTCGGTCGAAGTTCAGATATAATATTAAAATAAAAAAAAATAAGTAAAATAAAATAGGAACTAAAATATAATTACAGCGGCAATGGAATTATATAATATAATATTAACGCGGCCGGGTAGCTCAGTTGGTAGAGCAGCTGGCTACGGACTGAAAGGTCCGGGGTTCGATCCCAGGTGGTGACAGGATTTTTTCTCGTTGCCAAACTTTCAGAACGGCCCCGAGGTTCACTCAGCCTTCTATAAAATTGAGTACCGGGTCTTTCCCGGGGGTAAAAGGCGGTCAGAGCGTGGTGCCGACCACACCACCTCATTCTAGTGCCGAGGTCATGGAAAGCATGGGGCTCTACCTCCATGCCCCCAAGTGCCTTCATGGCATGTTACGGGGATACCTTTACCTTTTACTAGAGAAGAATAATATCGCACGTGAAAAGTAGGACTAATATATATTTCAAAATTATAGAATACAAATATAATATAGGTTGATTAATTCATACACATAGGCCATAAATTTATTTAATCAAATTGAAGATTATTATTATTATTATTATTATTACTATTATTATTATCATCATTATTATTAGACTATTATTATTATTGTTATTACTATCATTATTATTATTATTATTATTATTATTATTATTATTATTATTATTATTATATAATGTGGTGACAATTCTCAATATGAATCAGTGTAACTTAAATAATTTTTTTATTTCCTGTGCCCTTTGCTGTATTGGAAATTTTGGATCTGTTGTAAAACAATGGTTTAATATGTAGAAACGTAGTGTGCACAATGCTGGTTTATATTTTTATCTGGCATTATCTTCATGCAGCTGAACAGACACGTATATTCCAAATGTCAATACCATGCTCCAGAGTTTGTTTGTGGGGAAACAAATGATAAAGCAGAATCCATTACAAACCTCCAAGTGCAGCAGTTTTATATGAGTACTAAACACAAGTTAGTGAACAGCGCAGCAACCCACAAATAAACACATTTCACCGGAAAATATAAATAAAGTGCAGTTTAGGTTCTGTGGTTTTGTGATTGTTGTGTCATAAAAATATTACGTAAAATGGAAAATAATATAGAGTGAGATCAATACAGCAGATTATTATATAGGCTACTATTTAGTCCTCCTACAAATATTCGTATCTATTATTCATCTGCAGTCACAATCACTATGACCATCATCGAGTGAGCATTACAATTTTTGGTACTTAGTAGTGTTTTGTGTATTGTGTCTTTCCTTAAATAAGTACCTCATTAAACATACACTAGTTTCAATGTCAACAAAATAAATGTTGTACACTACATATCTAGAGGTTTCAAAGAAAAAAATATATAGTAAAAAATTACTAAGAATTGGACAAAAATTAACTCATTCTTATAATTATGATATCAAGATAAATTCCACCAATTTGCGAAACCTATAAATATTTTCTCGTTGTGAAACTATCATCATAGAATATCCACGATACACCGCCTCTAGAAAAAAAAGCACAACGTACTACAACACACCAAATTATACAGGGTGTTTCCGGGCGAGTGTTACAAACTTTCAGGGATGATAGGGAAGGGCACATGTATCAATTTGAGATAAGGAACCCTGGTCCGAAAATGACTGAGTCAAAAGTTACAAGCAAAAATATTTGTGTGGAAATGAAATAATTTTATTCCTCTGTACACCTTTTTTTATGTGTATTTATCTGTACATCTTACACATACTGTATTCATCTGACGTTGTTTACGTTGTCTACCTACAGTATTCAGTTCAGTGCGCTGTCTGAGGGTGGGGACAGGAAACTACAATAAAGCAATACAGACAGCGTAATGCGTAACGGACATAGTCAGTCCTGATATGCACGTCTGTAGACAGCAGTGTATGTGTACAAGTTTCAGTGTCCAGTCGGTCAGTCCTAGTGAAATGGAGGAGTACACGAGAGCGGAATAAGCAGACCTGATTTTCGAATACGGATGAGCCAATGGGAACAGTAGACAAGCTCACAGATTGTATCGGGAAAAGTATCCACGTAGGAGACTTCCAGTACATATCATCTCTCCACGACTGTTCCAAAGGTTAAGGGAAGGAGGGCAAGTGGTGCGAAATTACAATTCCATTTTCACACAACTATTTTTGCTTATAAATTTCGACTCAGTCATTTCCGGACCATGGTTCCTGATCTCAAATTGATACATGTGCCCTTCCCCATCACCCGTGAAAGTTTGTAACACCAGCCCGGAAACACCCTGTATATCTATAGCGCTTGTTAATAAAACATTCATTTTCAAAATAAATACGAGGGTTATTTCATACATAATACTCAAGTTGGTAGAACTGTGAAGTGGATGATTCAACACCAACGAAAATTAGGTCAGTTGCAGTTTAATAATTGAGGAAAAAGCACGTTAGTTTGTTTCATCTGTGTTTGGGTAGCGATAGCTAGAAATGAAGCCTACACGTCCTCCGAATTGTAGGACACAGATGGAACATCAGGAATGATCTGTAGCAGATTATTAGACATTGACAGTGTAACTCTTAGCTCAGAATGACACTGACGAGCTTTTCTGCCACGAAGAACTGCAATTTTCACGTAAAAATTACTTACATCCATCTTGGAGCACAGCATCTAGCATACTAACTTTTGCGTGTGCTGTCAACTAGCTACCAATGCACACAGACGATATCTAACGATGGCATTCCGTACAATATATTACAGATTTTCAAACCTATACACTGAACTAACCACATTTTCGGTTATTCGGAAGATATAACATACTTACTGGTTTTTAAGGAACCCGGAGGTTCATTGCCGCTCACACATAAGCCCGCCATTGGTCCCTATCCTGAGCAAGATTAATCCAGTCTCTACCATCATATTCCACCTCCCTCAAATCCATTTTAATATTATCTTCCCATCTACGTCTCGGCCTCCCCAAAGGTCTTTTTCCCTCCTGCCCCCCAACTAACACTCTATATGCGTTTTTGGATTCGCCCATACGTGCTACATGCCCTGCCCATCTCAAAAGTCTGGATTTAATGTTCCTAATTATGTCAGGTGAAGAATACAATGCGTGCAGTTCTGTGTTGTGTAGCATTCTCCATTCTCCTGTAACTTCCTCCCTCTTAGCCCCAAATATTTTCCTAAGCACCTTATTCTCAAACACCTTTAACCTATGTTCCTCTCTCAAAGTGAGAGTCCAAGTTTCACAACCATAAAGAACAACCGGTAATATAACTGTTTTATAAATTCTAACTTTCAGATTTTTTGACAGCAGACTGGATGATAAAAGCTCCTCAACCGAATAATAACAGGCATTTCCCATATTTATTCTGTGTTTAATTTCCTCCCGAGTATCATTTATATTTGTTACTGTTGCTCCAAGATATTTGAACTTCTCCACCTCTTCAAAAGATAAATTTCCAATTCTTATATTTCCATTTCGTACAATATTCTGGTCACGAGACATAATCATATATTTTGTCCTTTCGGGATTTACTTCCAAACCTATCTCTTGACTTTCTTCCAGTAAAATTCCCGTATTTTCCCTAATCGTTTGTGAACTTTCTCCTAATATATTCACGTCATTCGTATAGACAAGCAGCTGATGTAACCCGTTCAATCCCAAACCCTCTCTGTTATCCTGAACTGTCCTAATGGCATACTCTAGAATAAAGTCAAAAAGGAAAGGTGATAGTGCATCTCCTAGCTTTAGCCCACAGTGAATTGGAAACGCATCTAACAGAGACTCACCTAAACGGATTCTGCTGTACGTTTCACTGAGACACATTTTAAGTAATCGAACTAGTTTCTTAGGAATACAAAATTCAATGAGAATATCATATAAAACTCCTCTCTTAACCGAGTCATATTCGGTTTTGAAATCTATAAATAATTGATGCACTGTACCCTTATGCTCCCATTTTTTCTGCATTATCTGTCGAATACAAAATATCTGATCAATAGTTTATCTAATACGTCTAAAACCACACTGATGATCCCCAATAATTCGGAAGATAAAACATAGTTGCCATAATTTATGAAATGACTCTCGTATTAGAATGAGAACACACACAGGCATAAGCGCTCCTACACACTTCATTCCATTCCCCCTTCCCTGGTAAGATAGGGTAACAACCGAACACAGTAAAAGGTATTCCTAAAATAATCCCGATCTCCAATGAGGGAAGGTGAAAGGGAAATAAAATGAATCTAATATATAGTTTATGTACTTCATTTAAGCAAAATTAGGTCACGCCCCCGGCTCCTTAATTAATAACATACACACTCTAAATGAATCATAACCTCCAAGGAGCGTACGGTGTTAGAGACCAAATTAAACTGTCTCATCTTGGAACATATACGCATACATCTCTGGAGAAAATCTTAATGTACCATTAGATATAGGAAACAAGAACAGCATAAAACACAGTTAATCCATTTGTCCATAAGTTTACAGCAAGGAACTGTACTTCTCACCAGTATACATGCATAATCTTCATCTAATATATCACGTAAAATGTCCAACAAGGTAACTCGGCCAGTAGAGCAAGTACGCGATTGTACAACCAGTTTAGTCCGGACGCAAAAGGAAAGGAGGATACGAGCCAACCCTTCTTACTGTTGTTTGAGTCAAGGAGTCCATATGATACACGTGCAATTATAGCACAGTCTAGTATATACAGTCACGAAGCTTGAGTTGTGAGGGTGCTAGGAACAATATACTGTGCCGGTACTATTTCGCATTGTCTGTAATGAGGCGAAATTAGCGATCCTAGTGGTTAGCAACTATCTACGGATGCATATTTACTACATATTGAGCTTCGTGACTGTATAGTGTAGAGTGTGATTATAGTGCGGCGAGTGCAAAGTCGATTCCAAATACACAACACGGTCTCTCAGGCCTGTTAACGTTACTCCAACGCTGGAGGATAGAGTTCACAACAACAAAACATAAAAAAATTTAGATATTCGAAAGATCTGACCAGTGAATCCCTAGCACAGGAATATCAAGTTCAAGAGCACATAGACGGTCCTGCGTGGGATTAAGCGCTCACTGGTTGCAATGAATCCATTCTGTAGACAGCAGTAGCGAATAAGAAGGGGTGAGCAAAGTAAACTCTATTGGCCTATCACTGCAATATGAATTAAACTGTTTTAAATAATAGATAACGTGTTACATTCATACAAGACAACAAGAAATCAGAACATGTTTTTAGAGTGTATCTCTCTAATAAGTGCAATTAATTATAAAATAGTAGGCTACAATAAATAATAAAACATAGCTTCACCTTAACTTATATAGCTTCAGATAATAGCTAAAATATAATTAATTTTTATATAATTATCTAATAGTCCTACAATATAAAAACACTTTTCTCCTGTTTTAAACTCAATATAAAAGTGAAAGAAACTACAGGACATTGTAGATACGGAAACATTAAATAATAGCCTGCAACAAATAGTATACATAGTATATTTTCTTTATCTTAGCGGTTTTAGATAATGAGGCCTATCTAATTAATTACTATGTAATTGTTACACGGTTACATCAGCTGCTTGTCTATGCGGATGACGTGAATATGTTAGGAGAAAATCCACAAAGGATTATGGAAAATACGGGAATTTTACTGGAAGCAAGTAAAGAGATAGATTTGGCTGTAAATCCCGAAAAGACTAAGTATATGATTATGTCTCGTGACGAGAATATTGTACGAAATGGAAATATAAAAATTGGAAATTTATCTTTTGAGGAGGTGGTAAAATTCAAATACCTGGGAGGAACAGTAACAAATGTAAATGATATTCCAGTGGAAATTAAACACAGAATAAATATGGGAAATGCCTGTTATTATTCGGTTGCGAAGCTCTCGTCATCTAGTCTGCTGTCAAAAAATCTGAAAGTTAGAATTTATAAACAGTTATATTACCGGTTGTTCTGTATGGTTGTGAAACTTGGACTCTCACTCTGAGAGACGAACATAGGTTAAGGGTGTTTGAGAATAAGGTGTTTAGGAAAAGATTTGGGGCTAAGAGGGATGAAGTTACATGAGAATGGAGAAAGTTACGCAACACAGAACTGCACGCATTGTATTCTTCACCTGACATAATTAGGAACATTAAATCCAGCCGTTTGAGATGGGCAGGGCATGGACGAATCCAGAAATGCATATAGAGTGTTAGTTGGAAGGCCGTAGGGAAAAAGACTTTTGAGGAAGCCGAGACGTAGATGGGAAGACAATATTAAAATGGATTTTAGGGAGGTGGAATATGATGATAGAGACTGGATTAATCTTGCTTAGAATAGGGACCAATTGCGGGCTTATGTGAGGGCGGCAATGAACCTCCGGGTTCCTTAAAAGCCAGTAAGTAAGTTAGTTAATAAGTAAGTAAGCAAGTAACTGCTACACACTTAATAATGTACTTATTATATGAACAGCACATTTCTAGAAACAAATTTAAATTCCTGACTTCTCGTTTAATACAAAAGTATTTTTTCTTGTTTTTGCCGATGCCAACCTTCTTATATCCTGCGAAATTACGTTGCCAGCAGCATGACGTAGCATAGCACGCATATTATCATCTGATAATCTTGGTATTAGTCTTGGTTTTGTGAGGTTCATAAGTGAGGAAAATTGCTCACATACGTGCTTACTGCCAAATATAAAAATAATTTGCGCCGCAAATATTCGTACCCTGGATATGAGCCGCTCAGAGCAGAAGTGGTGTAAGTCAAGAATGGGTAATGAGGGTTAAAGTAAACATTCTGTAAAATATAGCGTAAAGTAGCAATTAATATTCAATTTATTTAAACTATTAGTAGTCAGTGAATAGCAAGAAGAACATATTAATTGCTACTTTGCTCTGTATTTTACAGAATTTTTACTTTAAACCTCATTACCCAATTTTGACTTACACCACTTTTGCTCTCAACGGCTCATATATTACCCGGCAAAGCGAACTTCCAACTTGGCTCTGTTCAAGCAATTCAAAGAACCTGGAGAGAACTTTCCTCTGCTTAACCAAAGGACATCACAATGGTAAGGAACACTGTCAAACTGAAAATCTTTGGACGACGGACGACGTATCTTGACAATTTTTAGACAGAATCCAATAACGAGTCTACGCTATTAGCATCATACTCTTTTTGTACTGTATTCTGTAAACTTAAATGCAATGCAGCAGAACCTCTACAGCAGGCATGTCAAAACCCTGCACATTGTGCACTGGTCTGCGTGCAACGTGCAGTTCCTATTCCCCTAACTGGAGGGAGTGAATCGGCTTGGGGGGGAACGCGACAGGGCTGTACAGTACCAATAGTAGCAGATCAGCTTTTGTTTCAGTAACACAGATCAGTACGGGTGCTCATTGAGCTGTGATTGTGAATGCGTTATGGAAAATAAAGTCAGGAGTCCACAGATATAACGAAGAAGAGAAATCACGAATCATATAACATAACTGTTATGATGTTTTTCTCAGCCAATAGTAATTATTTTAAAATGAAAGGCTTTCATCATATCATGTGGACCTAATAGTGTTATGAGAATATAAATCATATTAGTAAAGTTCTCAAAATATGATATTCGCCTGCTCTTATTTGTTAATTAGTACCCTCACGGCAAGACAAACATGAAAATGAGTTGGTTTGGAGTCTGTACTAACACAGCCATCAATGGTTAGACGACTTACAACTTTTATTTGATAAGCTGATAAGTGATGAGAATATAGTGAGTAATACATGTGAGGTTCTTGAGGTTGTAAGGGAAGGAAGAAAGCAACTATATGTAAGGCGGAAAAATTTTCTGGAAAAATAATACATAATGGCAAATTTTCCACCTCACATTACTATATTATCTAATATACTTACGTTAATAAATCTTTAAACCTGACAAAAAGAAAATTTCCTCGCTTCACAGCTTGTGAAGTACTCTTTTAACTCAATTCAGTAACGCTCCCAACTTTCTAATACTTGATCTCAACGTTTTCCAAATAAACTATATATAAATTTAAATTCAAACTTAATTTATCCAATTTATTAATAATAATGTGAATTTATATTAATATACGGCATGGAAATGACTCCAGTGTAAAAGCCTCACAATGTCCTATTGCATGTAAAATTTTTCTTTCTTAGCATTTGTGCACCAATGGTCCCAATAATGCTTGAGGAACAATGAAAGAGTATTACTTTGAAATAATCGGTACCTACTACGTAAAATGAAATATTGTGTTCGTTTTTTGTTGTTTCGAAATTACTGCAATATTTATATTTTCTTCAAATACTGTATACAAATCATGTAAATCAATTATGCTTTACAAACGACTGCATTGTGAATTGTAACAGAGTAAATCTATTGTTTCATGTGTTACAATTATTGTCAAATATAGTCACTGACAATAATTGTGTTTTTTTCATTCTGCTAAGTATGTTTATAATGTCCAATGTCAATTTAATTGAATACTAGAAGCGCAGAATAGATTCTTGTACATCCCTCCCGCTAATAACTGGTAAGAGCAACACGTGAATGACGTAATCTGCACAGACCGGCGTTCCGCGTGCATACACTGCACTTTCAGTGTCTGATTTTTGACATGCCTGCTCTACAGTATATCTAAACATATATTTATTACTATTTAATATCAATAAAAGAATATATCATTTAATAATTTGAGGCGTTTCACATAGCTTCTCTTTGTAACTAAATGCTAACCATATATCAGACAAAGAACATTATCTCCTCTTTCACTCTTAAGAAGTCAAGAGTCCAGTCAGCTTAAAACTTACTGGACGACTTCTTTCTCAATGTCTATGTACAAACCTTGAGTTGAGCAGTGACATGTACCTACGTAACGTACGTGCTCTGAACAGCGCATACGGGTGATGAGGCACGCTTGCGCTCTCGTTGACATCACTGCCCTAGCAGGTAACCACAACATTCGGAAGAATTTGGAGTCAAACCGCAGCGCGAATCCTCGACCTCATCTCGCCAAATACCATCTCGCTATCACCAATTCCATCGATGCTGAATAACTCAGTAATTGATATAGCGTCGTTAAAAACCAAGTAAAAACGATATTAAATTAATAAAAATAGTAGGCTAATAATATTAACAACATTAATGATAATGATTGATATTATTTTTGGAATTCTCCACAGCACAGTGTTTTTTTTTTTTTTTCGAAAATCAGCCTGTAACATCTTGGGAGATAATCGTACGGGCTGGAGCGTGCGACAGTCAGATTGCTCTGTGAGTGGGATATTTTACTTTCCGTACTAGAACGCACCGAATGGGAGATAACGGTGCAAATATTGCCCATGCATAGGTTAAGTAGAGCAGCGATGCATAGAACAAGGAGGAGATATACTGTCTTTAATATCTGCAAAATATTGCATTACAGTAGAGCGTCTCATTTAGGCACAGTGAAAACCGGTAACTGCACACTTTGATCTGAAAACTGCACACCGCTTTTCGAAGAACTCACTAATTCTATCCGGATACTGCACACTGATTCACGAGGGTTTTACTAATCTTACCCGGAAACTGCACAATTTACAAAATATGTTTCTTTTGCATTTGGCTGACTTTACATTGAAACTTCGGTTACTTCCTTCAGTGTAATTCTCAGTTTGTATGGCCAAAAATTGATTCACGACTTTATGTAATGAAAGATTACTCCTGTAAAAACTAAAATTAAAATGCTTGTGTAATGATTCACAGCCATTTGTTGTGCGAGAGGTCGATGCAGTCAGGGCTGCCCATACAGTAGGAGAGAAAATAGCGTCTTCGGAGATGTACATTTCTAGTAGGCTAAATAATCAGCAAATTTCTCAAGTCTAGTACCTATCGGTTTTACCTCAACTAGTTCCATAGCGAAGAATTCCCCGACTTCTTGTTATTGAAAAGTACGAAATCTTCGCTTCGTTTGTTAATAAATTTAAATGACTCAATCTGTCATGAACTTCGGGTTGCGATTTAGGTAGATAAGTTGAAGCTTCCTCCACGATTTATATAAGTTATCTTTTATTCGAGATATGTCACGCACTTTTAGGTTTTCTGTAGGCAAGATTTGACAAACAGCATGATATATTTTTGATGACTTACTATTAACAACATCGATGACTTTTCTTTTCGTAGCTGCATTAATAATTTGGCGATTTTATATACTAATATTCACCACATGTTATGCCTACCGCTTTCTCTAATAACTTCCATATTGTTCAGTAAGCTATAAATTTTCGCTTTGCATTTTCTAACACAACACTTCCACATTACTTCATAGTTTTTTAATTCCCTGGATTTATGAAATTTTCAGTCGTCACATACGAGTACAAATTACCCCGTTCACTTCTAGATGTAACGAGACGCTCCATTTCGAACAAAATTAAAACTGTTTGGTAAATTAAAACTATGTATAGTATTGGCAAAGCAGGTAGAAAATATTTTAGTGTGCAGTTTCCATATGGCCGTAATCCAGGTAGAAAATATTGGTGTGCAGTTTCTATATGACCAAAATCCAGGTAGAAAATTTTGGTGTGCAGTTTCCGACGCCCGGTGAAAACGTAAACAAAGTGCAGGTAACGTGTGGGGGAGGATGAGTCGTACGATGAATACGAGGGAAGCACAACTTAATTGAAATTATATTTTTCAAAAACACAGGAAACAAAAGAACACAAATTGCATAATGTTATCATATACGCATTTTAACAAACAATCAATTGTAATGTTGAAATAATTCAATGTAACAAATCAAATTTTGCTAGGCTACTTATACGATGTTGCTTTCAAGCAGCATTTTTACGGTCATGAATTTCATTCTGTGTATGACTAACACAATATCACCGTCTTCTGTGGCCGAATTAACAAAACTAAAGTATATTGGTCTGAAGTCACAACACTATTTCCTAAACATAATTATCCCTTCTCAAACTTCAGTTTATTCAGGTACAGTACAGAAGACGGTGATATTATGTTAGTCATGCAGAGAATGAAATTCATGACCGTAGAAAATGCTGTTTGAAAGCAACATCATAATATGATTTGTTATTTGTTGACATTATTTTGAGATATTTTTTAAAATGTTCTTTTGGTCAATTAATGGGAACCCTGTCGACTTCATTGAACCAATAGCCGAATTTTAAATGAGCTAATCTTTAAACAGATACAAATAGTATGTAGCACTGAAATTTCATTTTATCATTCCTTATTAGTAATACAACTGTTCAGGCCTATGAACGGAATTTTGATAAAATAAGAAATAGTTAACTGGTCCATTGATGGGAACTTTCCCCTAAGTTGTGAAGGTTAAAAGTTTTGGTGCTGAATCTAGATCGGTTGCTGATACAATAATGACGATGTATAATTATAACAATATTGTATTAATGTTAACGTTCTGTTATGCGTTCCATGTGTTAAGTAACTGGAAATGGACCTTCAAATCTTAATCTGCATGTAAAACTCATGATACCTTGCTCACAGGAGTGTGGTACAGTAGTCTATGTGGCTGAGAGACCGGCAGCCATCTCAAATTTCCCCACTTCATTGTGCAGATGATCAAAGCAAATGCTGTTAAGTGAGTGATCAAAGGATAGTTGCAACGTTTTGAAAATGGAACTTCACTCACCTGTTGAGAGTTCTCTTCAATCTGGAATAAGCACTTCCAGTCAACTCGGTTCAGCCCTTTGTAACATTATACTAACTCTACTCGAGCAATTACACGAATGGAAAATAGTATTTGATTTAAAAATTAAATGCTGTGCATACATCTTGTTATCGCTTTTGTGTGAACGGTTGAAGTTCAAAGGTCAATTGTATCATATATATCATGTTACTGTCTCGCATAGAACATACAAAAATGAAATTCCTGATGAACTCGGAAAAGCCTGGAAGCTGCAAACTTATTGATTTTATTTATTTGTTTCTGAATTTACCTTTATATTAATATATTTCATATCACGTTAATTTTAAAACACTGTGTAAGCACGTATCGCTGTGGTTAAAAACCGGCATTAAATATTTTACAGTGGTTCAAGGTACTCTTCAACTATTATAATCGCATTCAGTTGCATGTAGTTACACGGTGATTTTTTTAAGGCGAGTCTAGATGTTTTTAAACAAAATACCTTTTCTGAAGTGATTATGTGATTTAACGAGACTAAATATCAGTACCAAAATAGCTTCATTTAATTCGTCAATCACATTCATTTTTATACTTTTTTTTTTTTGTTGTATCGTCCCAGTTTTAGCTATAGATTTAGTCGCTACTGAAGCATTGAATATTTTAATGTTGTATGGTTATGTAACTCAGTGGTTCCAAACCTATGGTTCCCGGGCACCTGGAGTCCGCAGAACCAAGGAGTGTTTTCAAATCGTATTTTTACTATGCTTAACTTTATCACTTTCTCTGATTTATATCAGTTTGCTGGACTATATACACTATCTACCAAAAAGTAATTGATCATTGTTTTTGCCACTTTAGAACCTCTTGGTACCACCTCTTGTTGCTGTAACAGCAGCCATCTTGTCAGGCATGCTCTCCACTACTTTTTGTAGGATATCCACTGGAATCCGTCGCCATTCCTCTTGCAACATGCCTCTCAGTTGGACAATGAAAGTTCGCCGCATCTCCCGAGACCTCAATCGCCGGTCCAATTCGCCCCAATAGTGCTCAATAGGATTGAGTCCGGACTCTGTGCAGGCCAGTCCAACCGGTGATCAATATTGTCTGCATACCACTGCATAGTAGCCGCCGAAACATGGGGCCAACTTCCATTGTCCAACTGAGTGCCATGTTGCAAGAGGAATGGCGACGCATTCCAGTGGATAACCTACACAAACTAGTGGTGAGCATGCCTGACATAGTGCCTGCTGTTATAGTAAGAAGAGGTGGTACCGTGAGGTTCTAAAAGGGTAAAAACCGTGCCCAATTACTTTTTGGTAGATAGTGTATATTTTTGTTTATCTCAGACTTTTGATATACCGAATTTAACAAGAATTAGTTCGCCTGAAGGACTAGCTTTGGCTTGAAAATCTTGCTTAGCTATCTGTTTTTTTTTTAGTTTTTTTTTTTAATTCGAATCATCAGGGTCAAACTTAAACTGTATGTTCACTGTTCAGGATAAAACTGGAGCAACAATCTTTGCCTTTATCTTGTCTCTTGAATGTATATTATGTTTTTATTAATTCCCATTTAATGTATATGTCATTTTGGACATAACAAGGCAACTAACTGCTTTGAGACTTTTACAAATTATTCAAACTAGAGCGTTAGGAAATCTATTGGGCTTCCATTATTTCACTCCAATTAAATATCTTTATCAATTTTCTTTTGTTATACGAGTTGAATTTATTGTCAAATTAGGTGCTGCTATTTTCATGTACAAAGTTATTAACAATTTAATACATAGCAATATTATATTTCAGTTTAATAAACATATACATAATTATTCAACAAGACAAAAAGAAAAACATATTGCTTTCTCAGCATGGCTCAGTAACTTATAGAACGAAAGAGATTAAATATTTCTAATAATAACTTAAAAAGCAACTTCCCTCAAAAAACAAAATTTTACCAAATTCACGGTTTTAAGAATTGTTTAAAAAGACTTTTGGGGAAGATTATTTATTTGAATTCTCAGTTGATTTATTTCATGGCTTCAAACTTTTTTTCTTTTTTCCCAAAAGTTTATGTTACCATACTATTTGTTCTTATTTGCTTTCTTTCTTTAATTCTTGAGACATTATGTGTTTTCCACAGAACTGTGGTTTCATGAGTCTTTTAATTACATTGTAAAACTTACGTAGGTAGGCCTATTATTGTATAATCCCTACATATGAGTTATACTCATATGTAGGCATACTCAATAAATAAAAAAAAATTGTGTTTCACTGAGTTATCAATCGAAAATTCGATTCATTTCACACTCTCGGTAACTTTCTAGCGATACTACATGATGATGGACTCTGGCCCTATATCTTTGGAAGTATAAAACACCTTCACTGTTTGACGTTAAAACTAAGGAAATATTATCCTTTCTGCAATGGAAAACAAAAAAAAAATGCATGAAAAATCTCTTCTTCGTGACAAAAATTAAGAAGAAATGTAAGAATAATTACAATTTATTGTCTTCTGATTCGAACTTAAAAAGCATATTTCCTACCTACAACGTCCCTGTTGCAATTTTAGTTGCATGCACCTCTTATAATTTCTTATGTATCCCGAATTGCAATATAACAATTGATGCCATTTGCATCAGCATAAATGTATCAGAGTACAGTTCCTGTTCAGATATTCTTGAAGAATAAATATACAAGTAAATTTAATATTGAGGTTTGTGACTTAAAATACTAGATTCTACAATTCTACCAGTCTTCACAAAGCAATATCAACCATCCAACTGACAACCTTATGGTAAGTCTAAAAAACTAGTTTTATATTTCATAGTATATATATCAACAATCCCACTGATAACTTATGGTACATCTTAAGAAAAAATTGGTTTGATTTTTAACACTAAAGACAAGCTATAATATTTAAAAATGTTGATATTTGTGTATTTTAAAATTTGTCTATATTCAGACGTTAAGGGAAGACTCCACTGAAAATCATGAAAATTTTTCCAAATTTTTTTAGCTATTTCACTTATTCAGAATTTATATTTTCATACCCCAAATGGATTCAGCTCAATTCTGATTACAAATACTCGTATGTTTACACTTTTTAAATTAAGGCTGTAAGGGGGCGTGGAATTTAAAGAGCTGTCAAAATTGTTTTTCATCGAAGAATTCTTTTTTAAAATTTCTGATTACAAATCTAGTAACTTTTTGTTGGCTCCCTGAAGTTATTAGATGAATGTAGCGGAGGAGAATATTAATTTACATAAATATTCATTTTATTTTCAAATCTATTTTTCTGTGTTCATTTTTGTTGATTCAACACCAACTTTCTTATGCCAAATATTAATCTATCTGGATGAAATTTTTACTGCAAGTATTTATGAGGTAGCTGCATGTTTCTATGCATTTATTTTGTGAGAAATGCTGCTAGTTTATTTTATTAATATTTTTCTTAATGCTGCTAGTTTATTTTATTAATATTTTTCTTAATGCTGCTAGTTTATTTTATTAATATTTTTCTTAAGAAAATAAACTAGCATAATTTCTCACAAAATAAATGCATAGAAACATGCAGCTACCTCATAAATACTTGCAGTAAAAATTTCATCCAGATTGATTAATATTTGGCATAAGAAAGTTGGTGTTGAATCAACAAAAATGAACACAGAAAAATAGATTTGAAAATAAAATGAATATTTATGTAATTTATTATTCTCCTGCGCTACATTCATCTAGTAACTTCAGGGAGCCAACAAAAAGTTACTAGATTTGTAATCAGAAATTTTAAAAAAGAATTCTTCGATGAAAAACAATTTTGACAGCTCTTTAAATTCCACGCCCCCTTCCAACCTTAATTTAGAAAGTGTAAACATACCAGTATTTGTAATCAGAATTGAGCTGAATCCATTTGGGGTATGAAAATATAAATTCTGAATAAGTGAAATAGCTAAAAATATTTGGAAAAATTTTTATGATTTTCAGTGGAGTCTTCCCTTAAAACTGAAATTTAATGTCGCAGTCAATTGATGATTGATGTTTAATTCATCATAATTGCCACATTAAGCAAATGTTTAATAAATAGTACATAATTACCAGCCTAAATTATATAAAATATTTTAGGGGTCCGCAAATTAAATTATGAGCTTCAGTGGGTCCGTAACACTCAAAAGGTTGGAAATCGCTGATATAAATTATTATTTTATTACTTGCCCTCCGCTGTTGACAAAGTAATGACGTGTAGGCCTGTACAAATCCAGCGTCCTCGGGTTCTAATCCAAATCTGAAGCGGAGACTTATCTCCTTCCACACTCAACTGGGCGCGTGTTCTTCATCTTGTATTGTTTATGCTGTCTGGAACAACTTTAAGCTATGCTAATCTATTGAAGGTGATGTGTGTGGTTAAGAATGGGAACAAACATAGGCTATATTCAGTGACAAGAACCGTAATGTGAATATAAATTAATAATAATAATAATAATAATAATAATAATAATAATAATACTTAGGCCTACTTACTTACTTACTTACTTATGGCTTTTAAGGAACCCGGAGGTTCATTGCCGCCCTCACATAAGCCCGCCATAGGTCCCTATCCTGAGCAAGATTAATTCAGTCATATACCATCATATCCCACTTCCCTCATATCCATTTTAATATTATCCTCCCATTTACGTCTCGGCCTCCCCAAAGTCTTATTCCCTTCGGCCTTCCAACTAACACTCTATATGCATTTCTGCATTCGCCCATACGTGCTACATGCCCTGCCCATCTGAAACATCTGGATTAAATGTTCCTAATTATGTCAGGGGAAGAATACAATGCGTGCAGTTCTGCGTTATGTAACTTTCTCCATTCTCCTGTAACTTCATCCCTCTTAGTCCCAAATATTTTCCTAAGCACCTTATTCTCAAACACCCTTAACCTATGTTCCTCTCTCAGAGTGAGAGTCCAAGTTTCACAACCATACAGAAGAACCGGTAATATAACTGTTTTATAAATTCTAACTTTCAGGTTTTTTGACAGCAGACTAGAAGACAAAAGCTTCTCAATTGAATAATAACACGCATTTCCCATGTTTATTCAGCGTTTAATTTCCTCCCGAGTGTCATTTATATTTGTTACTGTTGCTCCGAGATATTTGAATTTTTCAACTTCTCCGAAGGATAAATCTCCAGTTTTTATAGTTCCATTTCGTACAATATTCTGTCACGAGACATAATCATATGCTTTGTCTTTTCGGAATTTACTTTCAAACCTATTGCCTTACTTGCTTCAAGTGGAATTTTCGTGTTTTCCCTAATCGTTTCTGGATTTTCTCCGAACAGATTCACGTCATCCGCATAGGCAAGAAGCTGATGTAACCGGTCAATAATAATAATAATAATAATAATAATAATAATAATAATAATAATAATAATAATAATAATAAATTATAACAACAATACAATAATGACAAATATAACAAGTATAAATAAGAAACAGAACTTCTAAAGGGCTTAAAATAACTGTACAGAGATTCACAATTCTTTAGTATATTACATCTAATTTTGTGCCAAGAAAAATAAATGAAAATTTATTTTTCTCTAAATGAAACATTATACTTCAAATACCGTAAATAATTTTGCTGTTCCTGTTGGGGGTTGAAAAAGCGAGATGTTGGAAAGAAACATTACATGAATTCGAGTTTCGTTCTGACGTTCTCCGGGCAACAAACAAAGGACATATTGAAGAGAACCCTTGAAAAAATTGAAGATTGAGGTATCATTTTCTGGGAACCGCGTCCATGTACGAGTACCTAGCGTAGTTTTCCAGTAATGTTTATATTCAGGGAAAGGCTTTATGTTCACTCTGTACATCCGTATGAACAGAAGATTGATATTGATCGTATACTGCGAATCGGATATTGCAATGCTTAATTTATGCACCATATTTTGCCAACTGAATAATTCTACTATGCAGTTCAGTCAGAACTAGCTGAAAATAATATAAGATACAATACCCTTCCCAGTGAAGTTACTCGAATGTTATTTTTAGTCAACTGTTCGAAGACAATAAAAGAGTGGATAACAATCAGACTAGAAACTTATCTATTTCTTAATTGTATAAAATAGCCATCATTTAATTTAAATCATAAAATGACAAACGTTTTCTACTACCTACTGATATTGACCAGCTAAATAAATCTGACCAAAGGATCCAGACAGATTTTATTAATATTTATTTTTTTTTATTTTAGTTTGGTATTTTACGACGCTTTATCAACATCACAGGTTATTTAACGTCTGAATGAGATGAAGGTGATAATGTCGGTGAAATGAGTCCGGGGTCCAACACCGATAGTTACCCAGCATTAGCTCATATTAGGTCGAGGGAAAATCCCGGAAAAACCTCAACCAGGTAACTTTCCCCGACCGGGAATCGAACGCTGGTCACTTGGTTTCGCAGCCAGACGCGCTAACCGTTACTCCACAGGTGTGGACTATTAATATTAATACGTGAAAAGATGTGTCACGAAAGTCGCTGAGGGATAGCGGTCTTGGGTATAGAACAAGAAAGACTAAGTTGCAAGTTAGTGCGGAAGATCCCCCAAGTAATGTAAGTCCCTGTCCGTTATTTTTGCAGTATTTTGTTAGTTGTATTTTAATTTACACGTTAGCTAGTGTTAGTTGATCTATGTTGTGTTTTGCCATTATATTTCTGCAGTGCTTGGGAAAAGTGACATTAGTTAGTTTTCACAAACCTTTTTTGATAATTTATTGACAACTTACGGAATATCAAATTCATACAGAAAAAAATCAAATCGACATAAACCAGTGTAAGTCGTCAATACATTATCAAAAATGGTTTGTGGAAGCTGACTTATGTCACTTTTCGCAAGCACTGCAGATTTCATCTTAGAATTTTATCACGGTATTTCGTTTCAGGAACAGATTTGTGTAAATTCTTGTAAGGAGATGTGCTAACAGCTTAATCTTGATCTGAGAAAGAGCTGTTTAAAATGTATTACTCTCTTACAGGCAGCATTTAAAAACTATGATTATTATTGTCTTCATTATTAATTTATACTTAACGGATAAGCCATCTGTAGGGATGGATACTGAATATTCGGGACAGGGGTTCAAATTCAATCCTCCAACAATTTCTAAACTGAATATTTAATTTTCTTTATTCGTTTCTTATTGTTACAGCTTTCATTATTTTAATATGTCCCTACATCTCAATACTGCAGTTATTTTTTAATATTAATGTTATTATTTTACCTGTAGTAATGTCACGAGAGGTCTGAGATTTATCTGGGAAATCTCATAATATTTAATTTGTTAATTTGTTTGGACTATTTCGTAAATAAAATAAAAATGTCAATAATATATCCCTAAAATTCGATCACAAAATGTTAATAATTGTATATAAACGAATATTTAACCTATTCAGGCATTTCGAAGTTGAAATAGATGAATATCGATTACTGCAATAAAGAAATTCAATGTTATTATTCAGTAATGCCAATTGCGAAAAGCGAAATACAGGTTTAACAATCTTAATTACATGTACTGCACTTTTGTCTTATTATTATAACATACATACATCTGCATTATCTGCTGAAATCATAGTTTAATTTACAATTTTATAATATAATTACAGTAACCTGATTAATACATTAATTAAGTGAACAATTGTATAGCAATGCTTATGTGTTCACAGTGAGACATGTTGCTACACAGTGAAGCCATCTCTTTATAGATAATTAAAACACGAATTTTATTACTCCATACGGAAGGCAGTTTGATCAATGACCTTGTATATATTACTATACAAGGTCTTTGGTTTTGATATGCGATAATGTTACATAAATTTGAACATCTGACTTTCTATTAACTGTTCAATTTCATTCACAAAATACAAATTTTATATTCTACAATTATAGGTTAAGTTACCTGTGGGAGCAGGACCAATGTCAGCTGTGCCTTATTTCGACCGTTACTCGTGCTACAGGAAAGCATTTTTATAGCTCGACAAACGCATTCTCGCTGTAGTATGTAACGGAATTAAAAATGCATCTATACAGTTCAATATTCCACTCACGTATGCGTGCAATCTGGGAAGAATATTGAAAGAATCAAGTTTAAAAAGTACGTTCTATTAAGATGCATGAAGATTTTGTGTCTACATGGTGCACTGTTTTGAACGTAGTCTTCACTGCGTAAATATATTAAGTAATATTAAACATCAATCTTGCATTCATTGCTTTAAAGTTGAAAGAACAGTTTAACCGTGTAGTTGCATCTCAATGTATTCATGATCATCAATTTACGGGGAAACAATTGGTGACAACAACTAAACAAAAGAACGACCATGCGATAAATTGATAGCGTTAAATCTAGCTGCAAAAATTATCGCAAACTGTGACTGTGATTGGTTGGAATTCAAAATTTCATTACAATTCATTGGTCGAAAATGGAATGACGTCATATAAACGAAATAGTCATTAGTGTATGTTTATTCATAACATGACATCAATAACATACACACATAGAGTTCTATGAGTTTACAAAACATATTGATGGAATAACGCTCTATGTTGCCCAATCGATAGTAAATTTACCTTGAAACATTTTTGTTCCTCCTACACCATTAGCAGATTGTGACATAGACCGTTATTCGGCTCAACTCTTCTATTATTGAAAGTACAATGTTGACAGACCAAAAAAAATAGGTTTACAGACAAATGTGATAACCCTTAAAGTGCCAAAACTTCATTTCTCACACTAGTTTAATAAACCGTGTCGGACTATAAAGAAAACAACTATCGCAATGTCCATATTTTATATGTTGTGCAATATTATACTATTGTGAAATTATAATAATTTTCCTACGATTTTTTTTCTATTGTTCTATTAATATTATATCATACTAGCTGAAAGCACCCGGCGTTGGCCGAGATTTTTCTTTTTGCTTCATTTTTTTTAATTAAACAGGTTGTACCACAGAATCAATATATACATATATCATTTAATATATTGGACGATTTTTTACCCCTTGACTTCTGCATGCCTATTTTTTTTAATATGACTTGAGAAACTATATCTCACAAATTCAAAACATATTAAGCCTACATTAATTCTTATTTCATACACAGAATACAGATACAATATAAACTCGCAATAAGTCATTTTTTAACATAGAGACTAATATTCTGAGAGACGTATACCAGTTTTTTTTAGAAATTAAAAGATTATTTCCACAACGCATAACATACTACATTGGCAACGTGATTATACAGTTAGAATTTCGCAGTAACACATTTTCGAACATGAACAACAATATTTTGAGAGATGTATGATATTATTTTTATTTTTACTATCTCACCTGACAGTGTTATTTTCAGTCGGCTTACGTACATTCACATACTACATTAGCAATATGACAAAAGTATTATTGGATGTCTTTTTGATGTGTGTAAAATCTTTTTTTTTCCTACTTCTTTGTATAAAATATAGTTGAGAATGTGAAAATCACGGAGTTTTTAAGTTAATGTCTGCAACTTTGAGCGACTCTCCTTGAGCTTAATTTTAATATGGCCATTGCAAATCCTAGTCGCAATGAAATTGCTGTTACTTAAAATTGAAACGCATGTTAGTGGATATCATAAGAATGCGTGGATAAAAACATCTTCTTTCGTTTTGCCAGTTAATATTGTCACTTCTATTACTACGTTCTGAATGAGTTTTTTCACACCAATTCTTGTTTCATTGCATAATTTCGGTGGGTCAGTATTTCACAATAGTACTATGGGTGATTCAATATTAAGTATTAAATTATATGATAGCAATCCTTATGCTTTCAAATAATTCAAGAATTCAGTTGGATAAAACACAGTCTGCTCACTATGTACAACTGCTTTGAGAAATTCATAATACGTTCCTAGGCTGAGTAAAGATATTTATTGCATGAATTATCTAGTTTTAGCCTTCGTGATGTGTATCAACAATGTTATTTAATTTCGTGTTATAATTTCCATGGCCTCGTGAAAGTCGATGTAGAATACAACAGACAATAATAAAGAACAATTGAATAGAAGATTGCATTTTAGTATTATACATGAATGTTTTATCGTATTTACTTCTATTTTTTACTTTTTAAATTAATTTAACATCCATTTTAACAATCTTAATATAGCCTATGTTCTTCTCCTGGTTATGAAGGTTAAATGTGCAAACTTTGGCACATATCGGCCAAAGCGTGTAGATTTGTATTGAGAACATACACACATACATATATACATACATACATACCCACATTCTCTTTTATGTATTAAAATAGCCTATTAACCTGTTGTATCCTATAGGGTACATTCCCAATTTAAGGGATAAAAAAATAAATGCTAGGGAGATGATAAAAATTGTAGGATAAGCAGCCATGTCGTTCCGTACAGTTTTATTGGTCAAGAGTAGTATGACGTAGTAAAAGTGTAACCTTTAATATAAAAGAATTTAACATTAGCGCTCAATATGATAGTTACAAATAGGCTAATACAATTTTGTATTACGTACGTTCTTTACGATGCAACAAATTTGGTTGTAAGTTATTTTACGTTATTATAAAGAGTAAGATTTGTTTCTGCATGACAATAATTTCTCTTATGTGAAAGTAAATAAGACGAGAAAGAAATTCAATAAAGTTGCAAAATGCTGGCAGGAAAGTGCTGTTGGAAAGCATTAGTACAACCCTGGGCACTAATACCTCAATCGAGTCAATGCCGACTAACCCTTAATTCCCCACTCCACCTTCCCCGTCTGAGACAGTAAGGTAAGCATTGCTTGTTCACTCACGGGTTGTATAAGGCGGGCTCATCATGGAAATTATACGCGCTACTATTTCCACAAGTAATGCAATTTCATACCAAATTTCAATCAATAATCCAAAGTATGAAATATAATTAAATACAATTAAATTCAATTTCTTAGGAAAATTGTGATAATTATTGGCTTACACAAACAGCCATCATCATCGAAGTACTGCAACCCGTCCTTCTACGAAGACTTAGCGGAGAGAGTGGTAGTTTTGCATGTAAGCTATCCCGATGCGTCATTATTGTTAATTGGGGATTATATTTCGAGGATCGGAATAGAAAATTGTTTTTCGGAGATTGAATGAACGGTGAAAGGGAAGAGAGAAAAGCGAATAGATGCAGTAAATATAAGGTGGTTAATGGAGAAGTTAGGGGACTACTTGCATTTTGTGATGCATTTACCTTTGAGATTTTAAATGGAAAATATGAGAGAGACCAAAAGGGGGATATAACGTTTGTTAATGCCAATATGGGGAGTATTGTAGATATTATTATATGCAGAGAAGACATAATACTATTAATTAAGAATTTCTGGGTAGGAGAAAGAACGGACTCGCATCATTTTCCTGTTTGTGTGCAGCTAGAAATAACGGACGAGACTAGGCTAACTGTGGATGGAAGGAATAAAGAGGAGCAGGGGAGATCGGTATCAATACATATCGCTCGAGGGATGCACATGAGGGCGCGTATATACAAAGACTGGAAGAAGTACTGAAGGACGTTGACTCAGTCACGGCAGGACAGATTACATTAATTATTCAGAAAGCGGGTTCTGTAAAGAAGTTAAAGGAAAAACCGAAAGAAGACACAAGAAATTGCTATTTATCTCCAATCAAAACCATTATTTATAAGTTACTGATTTGCCCCTACAAAAGTGTAATATTCGTGGGTATGCAACTCTTGCTGTCGAAGTGTCAACACAACCTCAGTCAGGTGGAACGAACTATGTACTTTCTGTATGTATGTATACGGTTCTTGCAAGACATAAATTTGCTCGCGTCTGCAGTAAGTGGCGGCTCGTTTTAAGTGAAAAACAATATAATCCCCAGATAATTTTCCTTTAGTGATGAGTCGAAAGAGAGAGATTTTTTTATTAAGAAGGGAACTAAAGCTTGTATTATGTTCTATTACACTTTCTTACACATGACATTTTATGTTACAAATAAACACAGTGAAGATTTTAGTAAAGAAGACTGTCTAGATCTGCTTTAGAACCGCTAAAGGTAAAAATGATATATCAACAAGGTGAGACTGACACATATGATCGACTAGCCAAGAGCATTTATGGATAAATTTGAATTGTGGCAATATTATGTAAACATAGAAAATATTCTTATCAATACAAGACCCTACTTCAAGACTACAGCAGAATTCACTGGTAAGTTTGGAGAAACTGTGACACTTGACTAGGAATCGAGATTTTTCTTAAATCCTTTTGGTCTGAAAGTTTATAGCTTGAATTGATAAATCTACAGAACAGCACGCCACTCAGATTCCAGCGAAATCAGGAATCGAACTGTTCGTAATGCTGCCTAAGTCAGAATTCCCAAATATACTTTTTGCTTCCATAGTATGTGCTTGAGGCAGAATTTAATACAAGAAAGAAGTGTAAAAGCTCTCAATATACAGAAAGAGCTCAGAAATAAGTTTATTTCATTTGCCGTGACATGTAAAATATTACTTCCTCGAATCTTTTATTGTTTGCGAATACAGACTATTACTGTACGTTTCTGAGAACAGAGGAATACTCTTTAATGTAAAAAGACTTGTGAATTCTCGCGTTCTGAGTTTAAAATGAGACATATAATAAGAAATATTAACAAGTAGTGTAATAATAAATTTTTGCAGCTGTATTTGTTGTATTTTGAAATGATTGTATTCAGTTTGTATTTCCAGTAGCCTACTAAACTAATTTACAAAGCTAGGAAGTAATATAATTTTGTTATGTGTGTTTAGGTACAATCTGTCTAAAATTACTATAATTATTGTACCATGCGTCATTCTGAAATTCAAATCATTAAATAGATATCACGACCACCTGAATGAGCCGCCAGAGCGCATCGTGGCAGTGAACTACTTTTGCAGCGAAACTACAAACAACTTGTAACTGCTGCGGCTGGCTCCGTCTGTCTTTCTCTCTTTCAAGGTTTTTTTAGCACTTTGTGAGCACGAGTTGCCAATCCATGCCAATGTGCAATGTATCTGGCTTCTTTTAGTTGACAAGAGATAGAAAAGTTACTAATGTAATATTACGGCGAAGCTTGTTACTAACTATCGGAATTAGTTTCCTGTACTTACATTTCTTATTAGCAGCTACTTTCTTTAGATCACTTATTCTCTACAATATTTATACATGTCAAATTTTTCAAAATTAGTTTCTGCTTGAAGTTGTAGCGAGAAAACTGAACTTGACCCGGCGTGGATATTCAATAAACAATCGAGAAATTATATTTGTCGACCAAGGTAACATTTTGATTTCTGTGCAGTAAATACCATGTTACTAACGTGTTGTCTATGAAAATGTGTCAGAATGAATCGTTTGTTTATTCTGTTTGTTTATCTATTTAGCTGTTTATTTAATTTGGTACAGTGAAGGCCATGAGGCTTTCTCTTTCACACCACCGGAATTACAAATACAAAAAACAAATGCAGACCATACAAATAAGAAAAGAGAAAAACAATATTACACATAGGCCTATTAAAAGATAAAAATATATAACTACAATTACAAGTAAAAATGTACAAGTAAGTGTATATCAATTGGCGATAATATTTAGTGAATAAGTAAGTAGAGGTCTGAGCAAATACGACATTAGGGATAACTTCGTCAGAGCATTTGTTTAGGAGACCTTAGCAAATAGGGATTTGTTTAGAGACTAGCACATAATGTCCAATTGTAACTCGTACGAGGTAACCCCTTCGTAAACAATCCGGAGCGCATATTCTTTAAGGTCGTTTTTCCCACTTTATATGGAATGTTATTGACTTAGCAGAGCATGTTTGACATGCAATATCTCTTGGTTCTATAGGCGTTTGGACACCCATGGGCTAGCGTATTGAGAAAACATGGCCGCTTACTATGAATAACATTTGTGTGGTATGGAAAGATATTTGCAGTTCTGACAGGTAAATACATTTTTTAAACTCACGGCGTATTATAATTACGATACTGAATGTCTTAAGGAAGCAAGAACATTGACGATATTCGTGAGTGGCATCATTATTTAGAATGACTAAATCTGTATCAGACTATGAGCTTGGCAAGCCGTTGAAAGCCTCTAATAATAGTAAAGATAAAGATGAAGATAAGCCTTTTTATGTTCCTGTACTGATTAATAAATTTGTTCCTGCCAATTGAGGCAACTTCGGCAGTAAGCTACCGTTCTTTCCCCATGGAAAGCAGGAAGATGATAGGGTTTCTGCATTGTTTGTTAACTATATAAAATAAGGAATTATGACATTTAAGATAATTTAAAGCAATTATATACATTTAAATCACATATTTATTACAGATAAAATGGTTTGGAAATTACAAGAGGAAAACTGAAAACAAATATGACCAGGACGCACTCAAGAAAGGCCTACGTGAGCATAAAGAAGTGAACAAAAGTCCGTTATCTCTTGCAAAAAAATATGGAGTGCCACGAACTACACTTTGATATTGACTGAAAGTAAATCTTCCATCATAAGTTGTACAAAATAAAGTCAGGTTTAAAGGAGTATTTGGCTGACAATTTGAAGCAGCATGCAATCAATCTGCAGAAAATGTTTTCGGAAAGTCTGGAGTGGAATTTCGAAGACTACACTTCTATTTCGCAGAAGCCAATAATATTTTCCTACAGCAGGCTTGGAGAGCTGGGCGACAATTGTGGCGTTGCGTCACTCATCGGATACGTCACTCACCCCTTCCTTCCACCTCCCTCGTCATTGACTTTGTAGGGGAGGGGATTTATATTCAGTGTCTGTATTATGTGATTAAGTACGGGCCACAGATACGTCATTCAATGCCGGTGGACTGTGGACGGGGAACCAACGCTTTCCCCATGCTTCCCACCCCTCTCTCGCCAGTTCTGCATCCCTATACTAGAGTATCATTTCAACATAGACAAGAAAATGGCTGGATTTGCCTGACTTGAGGCTTTCATGAAGTCAGAAAATCGTCTAAACAAAAAATACAAGATGAGTAACACTGATGACGAAGAAACATTTGCACAATACTACAGTGAACAATATAAACTTACACAGGAAGAATGGGTTGCGTGAAAAGAGTGCAAGCATACACAATGTACAGATGTGGAAAATGAATTTTTTTTTTAGTACTTTACACTTGAGCTACATTAGGCATTGCAGCATGAAAGAGCAAAAGCTCGTGCTCGGACGCAGTTCAGATCAGTTATACAAAATATATCACAAAATTAAGAGAGTTCATTTGTGATATGTGCAGATGTTAAATTTAATCCTATGAGAGTTTGTTTTTATTGTAAATAAAATCTGAACTTGGAAATACCTTTTTCGTTGTGGATACAAATTCTGACGAAGATTCAAATTTTCATCCATTACATTATATAAATATACGAAGTGGATTTATCATTGAAATTTTGGATTTATGTGAATGTTTTGCTTAATGTGCCGAACGTATCTCGACCTCCACTGAACATCTAAAGCTAAGTAAGTGACTGATTATACATTTTTAACAGAATCAAGGCAGTAACATTTTCGAAGCTTTTATAGTAAAATTAACGTTTCCAGTTGTGCATTTTACTTTACTCCAATAGAAAATGTTTAAAAGGTTTGTTTTTGAATACTGCTAAATTCCGATAATCTCTGGCAGGTATTCCATGAACGCGATAGCGAGATAATGATGATGGATACGTTGATATTTTATGTGTTGATATGGCCAGTATACGGCTCATTTGCATGCATGAGTAGAGATTAGGACTATGATATATTGATAGGTAGGCTACCATAATTGATGCCGGAGGCAAGGTAGGTAGGGGTAGAGATGTGAAGGCCTTGGAAAAGGAGAACAAGGAAATGAAAATTTGATATGCGAGTATTTTGGATTAAGAGTACGTATTCGAAGTGATTTATGCTCGTAATTCAAGGTTTTACTCTACTTGGTAACTTTCGGCGCGGATCCCAAACTAATTTCGCTGGTATTACTGGTGTTATCACCTTTAATTTACTCAGACCCTAGCAGTTGATAAAATGTTGAAAAACAACCAATTAAAGGAACGAAGAATATCAAATCTATGTTATAGGCAACTCCTGCAGTGGCTGAGACGTCCCGCCTGTCACGCGGGCGACCCGGTTTCGAGTCCCGGTCAGACCTGCAATTTTTCATTAAAAATCAGTAGTGGCACTTGTGGCGGACAAGGTCGCAGTTGGCTGTTTTCTCGGAGTTCTCCCCTTTCCCCCCATATTAGGCATGTAAATCATTTCGTCACCATTTTTCCATTTCGTCGTCATTCCATAGCTTTCCCCGATCGCCAGCTGGCGACGCCAGGAGGGGACTGGCCTAGGGACGAGGGGTGTTGCCTACTCGAAACCTGGGTACGCAGCCGGTGTGAGTTTGTGAATGCGCCTAGCTTGAGGTTTAGCGCAATAGATTGTAACAGATCACAGTGCTGGGCCATAGTACCCCCTCCCGTAAGTTCCATTCCAATTCCATGCTCTAGGTAGAATTCCAAATCACTTCCATGGTTTCCATACGACGCACAGTGATCCTTTTACGCTATCTGGCCGCGCAAAATTCGATTCAATATTAAAGTGATGTATAAATATTAAAATAACAATTTGTACTTAAGTTAAGCATTTTCCTTATCCATATCGACATGATTCGAATTCAATTTAGCTTAATATTAACTCTCAATCACAGATATAGGTATTCTGTAGGCTACAACACTATAGGACTTCATGTCTTCATCACTGCATGTATGAAATACCGGAACATCATTTTATTTTTACTAACATTTCTAATATTAATCTGGCTATACCTTTGGATTAACTGTTGAGAACCGGAAACACCGTTTGCTACCCCCTTCCAAGACTGGAGTCCGACGATACTGGCGTAAAATACAAACACATCACTTTACTAGGTATAGGAGGGAAGAAAAGTAGCTCATTAATTTACGTAAACTAGGAAATATCGCGATTTTGAGTTTGATAATTTTCATTAGGTTTTGTTTAATCAAAATAAGTACAGTATTAGCAATAAGTGTTTTTACTCAGGAACTGAGCTATCCATGCGAACGTATTCATTATGCTGTGTATATTATACTGTCTACAGCACATTAGCGTACAATATGGAGAATTAAGTTAAATTGAAAAATAATCACAATATGAATATATATTCATATTTTTTAAAATGGTGGCCGTTCATTTCGATACAGGCTTCAGTTATTCTGTACATATTATTGCACTAAAGACTATTGTACCTAATTTCAATTACCAGTTTCGTCCTTCGTACTAGTAACTCATGTTGGAATAATTCTGTATCTACTATGTAAAAGAGTACCTTACGTACTGTAAATTCAATCTTCACTTCTGCCTGAACCGAGAAGATAAAATTACTCAGACATGCTATTTACTGTCCGTCCAAGTGGTTTTGTCGCAGGGTCGTAGAAAGGGGGGAAGACATGTGACAATTAATTACTTAACGAGGCCCTTTTATTTAAGTTATTTTAAACAGTTGTATAATATTACGTAGACGTCCAATTCCTAACAGAAATTAAAGTATTTAGAAAATATTTAAGACAACCCAGCCACTAGCCTTTACAGAAGGGCGAGCAGAAGCGGGTGGGGGAAACCGGGATGCAACATACGCAAATGGACGACAGACCTGTGCGAAAATATTGAAAGCTTTTTCGTCACTGGAAAAAGCGAACCTATTTCTGGAACGTACTGTACTCACTCAGTACTCTTTACTGTGACCTACGACTCTGACTGCATATACGGCCTTGGTTCTGTGTGGAGGACGGATGGAAGTTTACTAGTAGAAAGGGTGGGAGTGAAGTACATTAAAAAAATCAGGTACAATAAAAATTGAAATAAAAGTAAAGTGATGTCCCAGTATAAGTAAAATACATGGAATAAATCAGTTACATTATAATTTATATTTTAATTGCACTCTTAACTTCACACATGACACTAATATTCCAATAAAAACAATGATTTCCTTTATGTTAATCAAGTATATAGGCTAAATTCACTAAAATAAGTACATTTCCTTTCCATACAGAAAGTAGTCGGTCCTCAAATTTTAACACGTTTATCATAAAATACATAGTAATACATTAAAACTAGATACACATTCTCTGTATTTATATATTCCCAGTAATGATTTTAGCTCTACAGTCGCAGTGACGCGCGTGCAATTCCTGCAGCTATGTGCTACTTATGTGGTCCTTCCAAGGAGGGTGGTATTGTAATCAGTAAACTGCGAGAGTGCGGGCTCTTTACCGTCAAGTTAAGTGTGACTGGAGCGTTCCGTGGCGAGTGTAATGAACTCTGAGGTAAGCAACTCACTGTGCGTGCTTCAGAAGTACAGTTTTGAGTATATGAATTGCATACATACAATAATCACACATTTCGTACTTATGTAATTGATGCGATGTCGACGGAATTTTGCAGTCCGTGCGCCAGACAAGTTAAATGCATCATGTTGGAATACTGCTCTTTAAGTTGTTTTGCTGCCTTAATAATATATGGATCTGCATCAATGACAAAAAGAAGTACAGTTAAGTTATTATTTTTAATCCTTTCCGGCCATAAAAGGCGCACAGCCTTATAAAAAGCTTGGACAATAGTTGCATGGTTTACCTTTTCCAGTTTCTCTGAAGTTAGCACAAATTTTTTCCCTACACAGTTCTCGGAAAGTATACCGACCACCACATTTGCCAAATATCTACCACTGACGTCTGTAGACTGATCAACTGAAACCCATATATTTTCTGATCGTTCACGCTTTCTCGAATTTTGGCAGTCGTATTCTGGTACGAAATTGGTAAATATTGTTTATGTATTGTTGCTTCTCCTGGAATATGTTGATTTGTGTATTTTTCCAGAAATGATCTAAAGTGGGGATTGTACAAAGTTCTGAATGGATTGTTTGTGTGTACCAACATGTCACATACGCCTATATATTGAATTGTGACCGACTATTTGAACTCGATTGGTTCTTGTTTGAATTGCGTTCAACATTTTCCTTGTGTGCTTTACTATTACAGTGCCTTTCAAAATAGTACTTCTTAGTTTCGTAATAATCTGAAATTACACACGACACATACAACACTTTCTCCTTCTATAATAGCCTAAATATATCGCGTCCGAATTGTTCCACTAAATTATTTAGTGTTGCACTTCGTGAACGAGCTGTTTTAGGCATTGTATTATGTGTCATTTCACACACTCAAGTCTTCAGTGTGACAGGGTAAACACACTCTGAATGTTTCGGGTTCGATGCACGGAACAGTACGGGGAAAGGCGAGAGAGACTTACGTCATACTCTATACCCGTCTGCATAGTCAACTGCAATCGCCGAATTAGGGCCCGCACTCCCGCGGTCTAGTAATCAGTCATTTTGAGGAATGTATCACATATTTATCACTCCAGTGTTTTCTATTATGATATAGCTAGCTTTTTTCAAAATATAAATTGTGAGGAAAATTTTACAAGTATAAAGTAATGGGGAAGATGACAAGACGTACACTAATAATGAACAGTTGTCACTACTAATTTTTCCTTTAATGTATATATGTATTTATTCACACTGCAGTGGGTATATACTCGGTGGCAGTGGTAACTAATTACACTCAATAATGACAATAATAAACTTATTAATTAAAAATACAGGTAATAATAATACTAATAATTAATACTATCAATAATAATAATAATAACAACAACAACAACAACAGGGAATATACTAAATTAAATGAAACGATCACTTAAAATAACATTTGAAATAAATCTAATTTGTATCTTAAAACTAAGATCGAACTAAAACCCACGAGTATGATATGTTCATATCTGCACAAGTACCTTTCAAATTACACTCATTTCGCTGTCAACTCACTCACTCACTGCAATGGAACTACGACACATTTCACTGATTCTATCCTGATTTCACTAACACTTCAAAAACATTTCACTGTTCAAATACTATGCACTGCCACTATAAACTATAAAGCTTCACTGACAGGAACACGTTTCACTTACACAGCACACTTCACTGACACGACATACTTCTTCACTGATACAACACACTTCACTGACACAACATAATTCTTCACTGATACAGCACTTCAATAACAACATATCATTTACACCCTTTAAATACTGTGCGTAATTACGTCTATTAGTAAGGTCCTTAAGCCTATTTTTAAATACATTTTTGGTTGTTGGTAAAGCCTTTAGTAGCCTAAGCTTGCAGGTAAAGCATTCCAGTCCCTGATAGTACGATTGAGAAAAGCAAACTTTCCAGTGTCCGTCCTCTGTCTTCTTTCCCTCAATTTATATGAGTGGTCGTTCCTTGAAGAGTAATTTGGCGGCTGCAACCTATTTTTTATTTCTCTCTAGGCAGGCTCACCTCCGTATGTCTTGAACAGTGCGCATAATCGAATTCGCGTTCTCCTGTCTGTGAGTGTGTCCCATTTTAATGGTGAATTTTTCCGATAACACTTGAGAGCCTGTTTTTGAATCTTTTTCAGTGTCTTAATATGTTCTAATCTGTAAGGATCCCAACATGCAGCACCATATTCCATTACTGGATGTACTAGTGATTTATATGCAATCTCTTTGGATTTATCAGAACCTTTTCTTAGTACCCTCATCACAAAGTGTAACGCTCTCCATGCTTTTCAGTGTTAAAAATGTTTTCAATAATATCTAGTTCTCAGTGCTGCTGTAAGCATGAGATTAAGTTACTGAAGAGGACGCGGGGTCTTGATAAACAAAGAACTTCATTGAATGTAGGTCCACTTCTATTTCGCGTTTTCTTCGTGAGACTGCTTATTACGTGATCTGACGACTCCAAAAGCATATTCAGCATTAGATGACAAGCCACTTATGGAAACTTTTTCTATATTTTGTTCATGTCAAACAAATTTCTCCCTAACCACTTCTTTTTGTGATTGAAATTTATTTAGGATTCGGTGACAATTAAGCAAAATTAAAAATCTTAACAGTATATTTAAAACGGATTATCTGTAAGTTTTCAAATCATTATTTTACAGTAAACAGTTAAATAGTTCGTCACTTCTGTCTGCTTTGTCATTCGTATCGCGCCAAACATGAAAAAGATCATTCCGCAATACCTCTTCTGAGAGTACTAAACCCTGAAAAAAAAGGCAAAGTTGCAAAAAGTAGCAGCTAGTTTTTATAAAGGAGAAGGAATAAGGTATTGTCTTTAGTCATTTGAAAAAAAAAAGACCAATATTTGACAATTCTAAATTTCCGGGTGTAAAAATACTCAAAACTAGAAGTTAAAATAGCAATAATTTCTCAATTTTCAAGCGAATTTCACTGTAAAGTAGTAAGTTCTGTGGTATTTTCAAAATATGACAAATATAGCACATACATTGATCTCCCATATCCACCAGAAACCGATGAACCTAAATTATGAGCTCGGCTTCAGACCGGGGTTGCGATAAGAACCATATTTCTGACATCTTTTGCAACACAAGGGCTGCACAAATAAGCATAACTATAACAAATCTCGTATCCTTGGATATTGTAGTAATTAAAAACTCCATAAAACATGAAAATATGTGATGAAAGAAGGGTGGAACGGAGAAAAATTCTCTCCGGCATCGGGATTTGAACTCTGGTTTTCAGCTCTACATGCTGACCCTCTATCCACTAAGCCACACCGGATTCCCATCCCGATGTCGGATTGAATCCTCCCAGTTTAAATTCCACCTCTTAGGTTCTCTCTAGTGGCCTACCCTCATGCACTGCGTCATAGATGTATGACAGTGGCACAATGTCCATACATGTGCAGAGGTGCACTCGTTATGAGTGACTAAGTGGCCGGGATCCGACGGAATAAGCGCCGTCTTAAATCACAAAGTGATTATTTTTCGCGTATAGTATATTATTACGATGTACCAAGTACATATGATATTTCCGTGCAGAAATCCTGCGTCATCATATTATGATGAAAGGTGAGTGGAATCCGGTGTGGCTTAGTGGATAGAGCGTCTGCACGTAGAGCTGAAAACTCGGGTTCAAATCCCGGTGCCGGAGAGAATTTTTCTCCTTTCCACTCATCTTTCATCATATGACGACGCAGAATTTCTGCAAGGGAAATATCATTTGTACTTCGGTACATCGTAATAACATATGAAAATATGGATACTGAATTTTTGTATTTTGCATGCCCAGATAGCGGAAAAGGATCACTGTGTGACGTTAAAACTGTGTGATTTACCCACGGTCGACATGATAAAATATGTAATAAATAAGACAAGCTGACTTATGTATGTACAATAGGAGAACCTTGGTGTTAAATGCATGTATTAAAGGTCTGGATAGAAACAGTGTTCACAGTGAACGTAATATGTATGCCACAAGAATGTCGAATGCCTTAGAGACTCACACAGCTTCCTTAGATTGTTCTTCCATTAGTAGCTGTCATTTCGCCGTCGTTGTGACAGTTCGAATCTGAAAACTCATTAGTCAGAAGCTAACTCTACTGTGACTTCGTCTGCATCAACTTCACACAGTTTCACTTCTGCTGCCTGTTGTATTCAAATCGTAAACACTTGTGCCACACAGCAAAAATGTTCAGACACCAGATTTCACCTCTCTGTCTCTCCGTCTCTGTCTCTTTTGTAGTAGCAGAAGTTTTCTCAGCAGTGACGGCCCGTTCATCTTGATTGCGAGACTTCAATATTCTCGAGACTTGAATGTTCTCATGTTCACAGCTAAAGAAACTGGTTTAGTGTGAGGACAGAAAACATACAGGAAAGAAGGGCGATACATGACAAAATTTAGTACGTAATTCTTTGTGAAAATTTAATAAAAAAATATTCCAATATTATTTTAGTAATCCAAGTAGGCTTACTTTTTCCTTACAGACAAAATATTTGTATCTGTAATTCATTATTGTGTGTAGGCTCAATTATTATTATTATTTTTTTTTTTGTAATTTATACTTATAACTAGGGACTGGATTTTTATGTAATTACATATTATATTCCTTTCAACCTCATCGTGTATAAATAACAAGTCTTTGCGAATCTTGTAATTACCATTAATATATTAAAATTTAATACTACATATTTTTACATATTCATCCGACATTACATATTATGGCTTGGTAATACATAAATCTACATATTTAGGGGTTTTATTCATTTTTACTTCTATAAAAGGAAAAAAAAATCTTCTGGTGGGGAAGTTTACAATTTGAAATGCACAGATTTAAAAAGCCTTTTTACCTACCCAAGAAAGGATATAATTCGAGACGAAACATAACGTTCTTAGTTCCAAGAACTAATAGAGGCACTCACCCCATATCGGCCATTGTAAATATGAGTGAACGAAAGGCAACCTTTCTCTTATAACTACCTTGTATTGTAAAAATCAATCAGAAATTAGCGTTGCTTTCATGCGGTGGGGTGGGACGAGGACGACATGATTTGTCTCGAGCTATAATTGTTCTGCACACTTCTCAACAAATCGTTCCTATGCAATATGCAACCTTACCCATTCTCTTTCTAATCTTTCCAGGGAAACCCGTGTCAAGACTGACATGAGTCGCAATAAAGTATCAGACTTTTGAAAAGAAGCTGGAATAAAGGAACAAACTGAAAAGATGTTGAAAAATTAAAATAAATAGCTTTTCAGGTTACTGCTTGACCTCTTTACTTTAAATTTAGTAGGCCTATACGGAAATGGGATATTCCGATCAACTATAAAGTATGGTTCTCTGTTGGAATAATCCTACCCTTCTGAATGAGACAGGAATGTCACTTTTCAAACAACAGTTTGTATAGATGCCTATAGTTTGACGTTTTACTCAGTGGTCTATAAAATCACAACTGGAGAGTCATACCTATCCTATACCTGCCAGGCATTGATATTAAATATTTTCATTAGTTTACATATTTTGATACATATTGAGCTTATTTATCTTACATAAATATGTACATATTTCACACCTTGATATTACATAAAAATCCGGTCCCTAGTTATAACTAGACGGCAGGCTTGGGATACCTTTACGGCGGCAATAGGTTGATGCACAACGGAGCTTAGACATGTGACGTTACTCTCGTAGGTACATTTTGTTAAGAACGTAAAATGACTTGTCAGCCGTCCCGTTGCGCGCTGTAGGAACCGAACCTAAGCCAGCCAGAGTACTGTGCGCAGTCATAGTGATCAGTTGTCTGACGGTAGTGTCGAGGTTGCTTGTCACAGTGTTTACGTGTACAGTAGAGCGTCTCGTTTAGGCACAGTGAAAACGTAAACAAAGTGCAGGTAACGTGTGGGGGAGGTCGAACCGTACGATAAACACGAGGGATGCAAAAGGTTTTAGTTACAATTAATACTATTAATTAACATTATTTGACATTGTATTTTCCAAAAACACACAAAATAAAAGAACATAAATTGCTTAACATTATCATATACACATTTTGACAAACAAGAAATTGTATTGTTGAAATAATTCAATATAACAAATCAAATTTTGCTACTTATATGGTGTTGTTTTCAAGCAGCATTTTTACGGTCATGACTTTCATTCTGCGTATGACTAACATAATATCACCGTCTTCTGTTCTGTACCTGAATAAATTGAACTTTGAGAAGGGATAATAATTATTATGTTTAGGAAATAATTTTGTCACTTCAGACCAATATACTGTAGTTTTGTTAATTCGGCACAAAAGACGGTGATATTATGTTAGTCATACAGAGAATGAAATAATTTATGATCGTAAAAATGCTGCTTGAAAGCAACATCATATAAGTAGCAAAATTTGATTTGTTATATTGAATTATTTGAACATTACAATTGCTTGTTTGTTAAAATATGTGTATGATAAAGTTATGCAATTTGTGTTCACTTTTTTGTATGTTTTTGGAAAATACAATTTCAATTAATGCTCCGTCATAAATGTTGTAACTAAACCTTGTGCATCCCTCGTGTTTATCGTACGGCTCGTCCTCTCCCACACGTCAGCTGCACTTTGTTTTCGTTTCCACTGTGCCTAAACGAGACACTCTACTGTATTTGGTAACGTGTACAAGTGCAATATCGAAACACCAGTCGTATTATTTGCATTCACCATTGACATCCTGTAATGTTGAACGGTTGTTCTCAAAATATAAAAACTGTTTGAGTAATCTCCGCAGGACGTTTCAGATCGCAAATCTTCGGATGAATTTTGTTGTACATTGTAATGCTGGCAACGAAACCGAAGAAGACGGAACTTTGCATGTATAAGGTTTGTATTCGTGTACTTTATTTTCAATCATAACCAGAGTGTACTACCTTTGTTTATGTCCGCAGTGTGTGCCCGGTACCGAGTGTGTAAAAGTTATAGTCAATGCTTGCTTACATTGATTTGCTAAAGAATCTCGGTTTCATCGTCTACTTATAACTGAAAAAAAAATATGTACAGGGACATCATTTTATTTTTACTTCAATTTTTATTGTACCTGAGTTTTTGAATGTACTTCACTCCCACCCCTTCTACTAAGGAAGTTCCAACTCCACACAGAACCAAGACCGCAGATAGTAAGCAGTATTGAGTTACTGAGTATAGTACGTTCCAGAAATATGTTCGCGTTTTCCAGTGACGAAAGAGCTTTCAATATTGAATCATATTTTCGCACAGGTACTGTCCGTTTGCCTACGTCGCATCCCGATTTCCCCCACCTGCTTCTGCTCGCCCCTCTGTAATAGCTGGGCTGGCTTAGCTCTTTTCTGAAAACATTAATTTCTCTTAGGAATTGGAAGTTTACGTAATATTATAAAGCTGTTTAATTTAACTTAAGTATAAGGGCCTCGTTAAGTAATTAACTGTCGCATGATTTCCCCCCCCCTTTCTACAATTCTGCGGCATAACCACTTGGACGGACAGTAGATAGCATGTCTGAGTAATTTTATATTTTCGGGTCGGGCAGAAGTGAAGATTGAATTTACAGTACGTAGAGTAGGTACAGAATTATTTCAATATGAGTTACTAGTACGAAGGACGAAACTGGCAATTGGAATTAGATGCAATAGTCTATAGTGCGATAATATGCAGAAAAGAACTGAAGCCTGTATCGAAATGAACGGCCACCATTTTCAAAATTGTGTTTAAATATTCATGTTATGATTATTTTTTCAATTTAACTTCTTTCTCTATATTGTACGCTAATGTGCTGTAGACAGTATAGTATACACTGCATAATGAGTACGTTCGCATGGATAACTCACTTCGTGAGTAAAATCACTTATTCTTAATACAGTACTATACTTTGATTAAAGAAAAACCTAATGAAAATTATCAAACTCAAAATCGCGGTATATCCTAGTTTACGTAAATGGATGAACTACTTTTCTTCCTTCCTATACCTAGTAGAGTGATTTGTGTCTTACGCCAGTATCATCGAACTCCAGTCTTGGAGGGGGGAGCAAGCGGTGTTTTCGGTTCTTTAAAGGTATAGACAGGTTAATATTAAAAATGTTAGTAAAAATAAAATGATGTTCCTGTAGAAGAATTTGTAGCGTATCGTATAATTCATTTGCAATGCAATCCTTTCGTAAAATAAATATTTTCTGCTGAAAATTATCAAGATTCCCTAATACCTAAACGCCGATCAAATATCCTCCAAATATCCATTGCTCCAAGTATACGTACATAAATAAATACATTGTTATTCTGAAGTGTAGGACGAATCCTAGTGCTAATTCTGTCTAAGAGAACTATTACGCTAACTCCCAGCTTGGCGCATTCCCAGTCCACAGCCGTTGACTATACTCACAAGTTTCGTCGAATATCTGGGTTTCGAAGGAGATAAACCGCAACCTCCTCCGCGCGTCGTCACCAGGCAATCGGGGAATGCTGTGAATTAATGATGGAATGGAGATCGAACAGAATGATAATGTCTAATATTGGTAGACGGGAGAACACAAAGAGAAACCTCAATTGCAACCTTGTCCACTAGAAATATTAACTATGATCCTATGCCTGACCGGAGCTCTAACTCGGGCTGTCTGCATGACAGACCGACGGTGTACCCCACGAAGTCAAAGCCTGGGTTTCATACAAACATGAACGTGCGCCAGCCGTGGCGAAAATGTGATTGTGAGCCGAGCCACTGTGTAACCTGCAACGTGCATAGCACCTATTGAGGAAGGCGGACACCTGAAGGGGAAGTGAAGGAACTGTCTGACGTATTAACGGATTTCATTTTCCTTATGTAAAGCACTTATATATAATTTTATACAGTATAAGTTTACAAACTAATGTTTAGTACGTGTAACGAAGAAAGAAATGAATAAGAAAACATAGGACACATTATCACAACTTAATAACCGTTTTCAGAATGTCTCTGCGACAGAGTTACAAAATCAGAAATTATGTCACTTACTGCCAGTTTATCACGAAAGTATTTGTCTGTTAGTCGTGATCTGAATTTGGTTTTTACTATTTTCATTGTTTAAAATAATTTTTCACAAACGTAAGTTGTAGCGAACATGCCTTCAACAGAGCAAGCGAAAGAACGAAGTTTCGGATATTTATTTTTTCGCAAAGATTTGAAAGGTTCAACATTTGTCAAGACCTTACTCTTAGTTTTCATTTAACATCACATTGTAAATCTGTGAGTTTAAATTGAAGATCTAACCGCATTATTCGTACATCTGCTGAAAAAGGATCGACGTACAGAGATTATAATATAATATAATATAATATAATATAATATAATATAATATAATATAATATAATATAATATAATGTAATATAGTATAATATAATATAATTATAATACTTCACCTTTTAATGTTTCATGAGTGACCTGTAGTATAATGCCGTTTTATGTTATACAATCGTTTCCTCGTAATACTTGTCTCATTATATTGGCAGCAAAAAAAAAAAATGCGTCCTCCCATTCTACTTGAAAGTTTCGTTTTTGTAGAGGTAGATGGTTTCGAGAGAGACATTGGACGATACGCCACTCGCAGGTCAGATACAAATACAAATGGAACGGAGTTTGACTCCAGTGATTGAGAGGGTGAGGGTTGGGGAAGGCAGGGAGTAAGAGAAATGCCCATCTATCGTTGCGAGGCACAATGTGCTCGTTAGTCACATTTTCGCCACGGCTGACGTAAGCACACAATTTAAAATACAATTTTTAATGCAGGTAATTCAGAAAGTTATACTGGCTTGTACAGTGTTCATTTTCTGGGCGCTTTTAAGTAGCCTGGGATCTCAATTACGGCCCTAGGGTGGTGAACTGTTTTTGGATAAAATATGGAAGACTAAGCCATCTATAATATTTAACATAGAAATCGACAAATTATTCAATTTAATTAGCGGTACTAAAAACAACGGTTATACACTTCGGTAGTTAGGCTTAAATTAAGAGTATTTTGAGACAGTTTTCTTCATGTAATAGTATCAAACAAATTGTAAACATTCCCGACATGAGTAGTTGAAGTTTTCTGTTTTTTGCAGTTCTGATTTGACTACAAAGTAGAAGATATCGTTTTAACCTTATACGGTAGTTTAAGTAGTTTAGTAAAGAATATTTATCTTGTTTCAAACATTTACCAGCGGAAAGAATACGAGCCTCTCATTATTGTTTACAGATTATAAAATAAAAATTCATACTATATGAATGAAATTTTTCCCCATCTACGTTCGTTTCACTACTCCCTTCACTGCAACTGTTCTAAAACTTAATATGTATCGTTCAGAAAAATAGCCTAATTGTAGAGCGCGTTCTTGTCTCATTTGCTTACTTTGTCAAGACTACGTAGGTGGAGAGGACCTAAAGTTTCACCGAACTATTTTTACCGGTTGATGTCTAACTGGGTGTATACACAGTAAAAGGAATTGCTTTGTTGCATATAGGCATACTATACAGAGTGTAAGGGGTATAAGTGCCGTCCTTTTCACCGTCGTCGGGGATGGTCTATAGCAGAGGTCTCTAAAAAGTGTATCGTCATTCGTGGTCTCGATGCTGCCCGCCGAACAGTGTATTGTAAGACTAGAGAAGGGGAAGAGACTCGTGCCTCAACAAATGGAAGCGATCAGTGGGGGATCGTGGCAGCGGTGTGCTTATGTTCACAAATAATATCATCAAAAGAATAAGAAATATCATACGTTTGTATATTATTTTGACATACTATGAAGCTGGAGCCCCGTCTTTTGCTATTGATACAAGCCATTATAAATTCAACCTCTTCTGTTCTATGGTATTTTTCAGTACCTGGAAAAGATCTTCTCCATTTGTATTTTGTAATTACATCCAGAAGACATTCAGACACAGTAAAATGTTCATTAACTCCTCGGATGAATATGGCTAGGTGAGCTTTGACATTTCTATCTGTGTTTCGTCCAGTGCAAGTGAGTACGCTACAAACTGGTTAGTTGTGGTTTCGACTTCAGATTCAATTACGTTTACAATCTTGAAATTCCTTCTCTGAACTGTAATTGGAAACAATTTAATTTTCTTAAACTTTGACTTTGTTCTGGATACAGTATTTTAGTAACGTCCTGTATGCACGATTTTACAAATGATGTTTCTGTAAATGGCTTCATTGATTTTCCAGTATTCCAAGCTAGAACATAGCTAGCGAGAAGCTTTTTTTTGTTTAAGACTGAGGACACGTGTGTGATTTGTGTTTGCATTTTCCTGTTTTATATTTATCAAAATATTTGTAGGCCTACGCATTTCACCTGGAATTAAACGAAAAACTATATGTTTGTCATACAGAACTGAGTAATATACTGACTATTATGTATAACCAACAGTTATACAGATAGCCCCAAAAGAAATTATTCTCACATGTCCAACATGCCTGTGATTGTATGATATTCTTTGTGAAGAGTCGAGTAGTGTCGTCCCATGTTGAATTTTAACACACCCTTAAGAATTTTCGAACAAATTAAGAATTTCACATTCTCCCCACTAACACAAAAAAATTTCACTTCCTATTTATCCTTGATTGTACTATGCCCATGATTAGAAGACACTGAGAAACGGTGGAACACTCCGACCAACACAGTGATAATGGCAATCCGCCACTGCTCTTCGTTTGCGCATAAACATTGAGTACAGTACACGTGGGGATGGGTGAGGCAGAGAGTGATCATTACATACTGGCTTCGGGTCCGTTCAGGGGATTACTCGCGAGTACGCTTTTGGAGACATTTGGTCTATAGGGTCAAAAAATGTCCATACAACAAACTTGATAGTTTTTCCAAAAAAAAAAAAATATTTTTTTTTTCCTTATTTTATTTGCGTTATATTGTTAGTAAAATTACGAAAACAATTACATCAGTAGGTATATCTAGCAAAGAGTTAATATTAATTTAAATAAATATTTGCGTGTTATATTACGTTTCCGTGAAATTAAACAACAATGCATGCTTAAATGTGTTAATATTCTGGCGTAAGAGACGTGGCAACATGTTCAGTAGGATTCATGCTACTGACGTACAATTCAGCTGACAATGAGTTCAAGCTCCCTGTCCATAGGTCTCCTGCCGAGCGGATGGCAGTTCAGTACAGGTCAGGTATTCAATAAGCAACTTACAGTGTCATTCAGAATTGAGGAATATCAAGATATGTTATTAATTTATGGAGAAAGTCGTCGTAATTCAAGTGAAATAAGAAGGATGTACCGTCAACGTTTTCAGCAGGGAAGATTAATCGGCGAACTTTTGTAGCAATTTCTCAACGACTATTAGAAACTGGAAGTCTCTTACCCCGTTTCGAAAATCACATAACGAGAAATTTCTTTAAAAATGATACTGCTTTACGGAAGCGGGAGAGATTAAAATTTTGCATTAGAAAAAATTTCGTGTGACTTTGTACGGTAAACCATTATTGTTTCTTTTTAGACGTACAAAAATGGAGCAATACTGTTAAATAAAATGTAAATTTAACATATAATGTTCTATTAATGAGAGTGAAAGTTTGTATTTGCTGCTCGTTTTATGTAAACAACAATTGCCCTGCAATTAGAACAGAGCATTTGTTTTGTACCTTATGTCTTTACTCGCTTGAGCTGTAGTGTGTACTTGTAAACCCCCTCCTCCCCATCCAGCAACGTTGCAAAACGTCTAATATTGTAAATGTAAATTTTAATAATCAATCAAATATTTATTACAATTATAAAAAAAATTGTGAGGACATTCTTTCTGCCTTACGACATTAATAATCATCAGTTTAAATAATGGCCCTTATATCCCTTATACCCGGTATAGTTGTAGCAGTAATAGAATTGCATTTAAAGACGCTTTAGATTGAAGAGGTTCTCCAGCGTCGACATTTAACGTGGACGAAAAAAAAAAATGATCGAAATATGTTGCCTGGAATCATCTATCGGGACAGAGTTCTTTTAATTGACGTTAATTTGTAACACGGGTCTCCCAGCTTTACTTCCCTCCCGAATGAAGTAATTTTAAGAATTATATCACCCTTGAATGGATTTGAACCCGCGAACATCGGTTCAAACGGCTAGGATTGGTAACCACCAAACACGGAGAAAAACCAACACTGTGTTCAGTAATAATAACAGAGGATCCTATTCTTTTCGTTGGTAACGAAGCCTGATGTGTGTAAAAGAACCTGATTGGCAATGATATAATTTTTTGGTATGTAGGCTATTTGAAATCAGTCGGATTGTGCTCATTATAAAATTATAAGTTATGAAGACTAAATTTTATAAATGCCGACGAATCACTGTGTACATTTAGCTTGTGCCAAAATCGCAATGGACGGGAGACAAGTTAGAAGCAGTTTCTATCGCCAGTTTATAATACCTTTCTCTTGTAAGAAGACTTTCTAAAACTACCTAAAGTCGCAATCTTCACAATTTGACTTTTTGAAGATCGACTCTTTCTACTAAAGCGACAGCAATCATATTGACGGAGTCTGCAGATAAATGCCTCCCCTTATTTGTTGAGTGGATCTGTGAGCAATGAAGTAACACTTATTGAGAGCATCGCGTCATTGTGTTATTTTCGAGGTTATCCTCAACGTTTTGCTCCACCTTACTCTATACAGAGTGTTTCAGAAACACTTTGACAAACCTTGGGGTCATGTTACTCACACCAAAACAAGAAAAAAAAGTTTATATAAACATATGTCCGAAAATCATTATTTTTTATTTATTAATGAAAGAACATAATGAAATATCTGTTAGATATTGTCACCTTGGTAGCAAGTGTTGCAATGTTAATCAATTCAGAAACTCATAACAAATATTCAAAATGTTCTCCTCTTGCGTCCACACATGCATGCACTCGTCGAATCATGGACTCCTTGGCAACACATAGCCTATCTAGGATACAATGGATGCATAAGCAGACTTGTATCGATAACGTCATTCGATTATCTCACAAAATGAATATTATTATCGGTTGCAAACTTAAATTAAGTTGTTGGATTGTACGTCGAAATGCGGTGAACTTAAACTTTCATTGTTATGAGTTAAGTTAATAAGATGAAACCAAAGTACAATTTAATATTATTTAAGATTTTTGTGTATTCGTCCTGTTGTTTTTTCAACTTTCATGTGTTGCATTTAAATTAGGGCAGATTTAACTATAAAACGTATTACTTGTGGTTCTAATTTTGTAATCATTTGTTTGGAATGTGGTTAGGTTTGGGTGAAAACAGTGTAGATCGTTCTGAGTTAATATTTGGAGTTTGAAAGTAGAATTAGAAAACATCACCAGTTCCAACTCTAGTAGGTTTTTTTTTACCTTAAATCGAATATCGATGCCGCCACTGTTCTGGTCGACATCGCATTAATGTCTATAGACAAGGTGCGAACGCCTGCCCGTGTTATTTAAAGTTGGCTGACATGAGTTTATGAGCGAACGTGACGTATTAAAGTTGGCAAACAATTTAGTCTCTGCGCTGAAAGGTGTGATTTTGTGCACAACTCCTGCAGACTCCGGAGCTCCTCCGCTGTGGGGAATACTAAGTCTGAGCTCAGGGCTGTCCAGTTTTTACTACTAAGATTCCTTATCATTCATACAGATTTATTTGTTTTAGACATAAATGGAACTGTCTAGAAAGAGCAAGCTATGCCCTCTAGGCAGTAAAAAAGAAACATAAATATTTTCTGCAGTAAATTAATTCATGACGTAAAGGAACATAATATATATATATGTATATATATGTATATATATATATATGTATATATATATATATATGTATATATATATATATATATATATATATATATATATAATTTGAACTGCTAATAGAAATTACGGGAAAACGGCTGAACGGATTTTAATGACTTACCCGTCATTTTCAAGCTTTGCATCCAGGGACTTTCAGAAAAATAGTAACTTTCAGTGAAGCGTTAGTTTTCCTACATTATTTTCCTATTTTAAAAAATCCATCTTTCGTCGGTTTTGAGAACTAACTGCATTTCAGTAAACAACAACATTACAATAAACAATAGGCTATTACACGAAGGCCATGATCTGCAGAATTACTGACATATTTAGAGCTCAAATTCAATTGGTTATTAAAAACTTCAAGAATTACTAAAATTATTTACAGGTCTAATTCTGCGGTGTGTAATTTTCTAAGTACAGCTGTGTATTGGATATTAAAATATACAAAACTTGATGTGGTTTGATGACATTAGTACCATTATAAATGAAATATTATTATAGTTAATGTCATGATGTGACTATTTTTCATTAATTATACATATTAATGCTATATTGATGATATGAAAGTGAAACGTTTTGAAGTAATGTAAGTAGATGTAGAGAATATTTTAAATTAGATCTTCATTTCTATAATTTACTGAGTGCGGATATATACAGTATATATAAGTGAGGCTGGGTCTTTTTGATATACTTAATAGCGGTGTGGTGTAGATATTTACATGCGCCATTCTCTTCAGTATTGGCTCGAGAGAGCGCAAAAATTACAGGCAGTGAGCAGGATAAAATGATTTTACCCTCTACATTTCAAGCTCTACATGTAGCAGCTATACCGAGATGTTATGTATATTGTTCGAAAGCATAGGAAACCTGACATTTTTGAACTTTCACCTACAATCCACAATGACCTCAAATAGCTATTGCTTTACTCCCACATGAAAAACCCACTGATCGTCTTGACATTGTTACTTGCGTTTCCGAGTTGAAACTCGAAAACTGAAGGTGGACAGGTTCAAGAAAAAGTATTTGGCATAAAAAACCATTCAGAGGAAGTATGTTTCATTACTACGGAAGAAAATAACTTTGAAAATGTCTGGTATTCTTCGTTGAAAATAAATCTCAAAAAAAAAAAAAAAAAAAAGAAAGAAAGAAAGAAAGAAAGAAAGAAAGAAAGAAACAAGAAAATGAACTTGTAATGAACTTAGTTTGGAGCATTTGCTGCACAAGCCACTAGTAACATATAATATACAGTAACGGTCTTACTAATAAAAACTCTATATACAGACGTTTAACTGTCTTATACTTATACGATGAGTAACTTGTTTATAAGTCGTGTGTAAATTCCTTACTAATAATCACTACATACGTCGTATATAACAGTATAACTGTTACACAGCTACGTCACAGTTTCGTCATTACTTCGTTACGAAAGGTAATAGAATATCTGAGGTTCTCTACTGGATCCGGTAGAGCGCTCTAGTGTGGCGTGTTAAATATCGATAGTACAACTGGCTCTAATCGATTACCACACTACATTTTGGTCAAAGAGTACAAGCTACAGCAATATTATTCTAATAATTATATGATCTTTGGTTTGTTCTTCTGTGGTTACAACACAGTCTACTATATACAGTCGCGAAGCTTGAGGTGTTTTTTTGCAAATCTCGCGATAAAGCGCTCCAAGCGGTTAGCAACTAGAAACAATAGACTGTCCACGGTCGACTTTGGATTTAGAGTGGACTGAGTCGCATTTCCATCTAGTGTTAGGTCGTTGCGTATTTCACATTGATGCTCGTGAAGAAAAATCCTAACATCTATATCTTATTTTACTAATAGATACAAAAAGTCGTTAATAAACAGCAGGAGGGAAGATCTAATGACAAAGAATGAAGCATATCTTTATAACAATATAAAGTTTTGCTCTCTTCATTTCGAAAACACACAATTTATGAATGAAAACAAAAATTAATTAATCTGGACTGCAGTTCCAACTTTATTTGATGTTTTAAATAAACCTGTTCTGTTATTACCTGCAGCTGAGAAACAGAAGCTTTGCACTAATTCTACGTCTGTATCAGCTGATTCCTTGAATAATTGTACATTTTAAGACAACTTAGGCCTACTTTTTTTTTCAAAGGATATGTTTTTAATTATAGCTGTTAATTTTGATGTTATTTTTATTTGTTACTTTACTAGAGACGTAGAAAAAGTAAGTCTGTTACAATAAAATTTATTGATCAAGTTTTATTTCCAATTCTGGTGTGATTATTATTGCTTAACCTCATCCCACTTTGTTAACTACTACAAGTACCGGTACACGTAAGTTACTCCCATTAATTCATATTTCCATTATTATTGTTATTATATTATTGTTGTAAAGGGAAATGCAAATTAATATTTATTGGTTTCATAGTTCATTAACGCTATAATCTTGAATGGGTGAAGCGATTATAGTAAATTTCACTTCGTTTTGCACAAACAAAAATAATATTAACCTATTTCTTGCAGGTATCTTCGAGTTTATGGTGAGATTTAATATACTTAATTAAAATAATAAATGAACTTTATCCATTTAAAATTTCAATAATGGAAGGAAGGTGCTAATTTTTCCAAAAGAACACGACAACGAAAGTGTAACATATTTTGTCATCTGCTAGGAGAGATCTGCGATGATGAGGCGATAGTAGCGATCCTAGTGGTGGGCAACTACCCATGTTTTGCATTTTTACTACATATTGAGCTTCGCGACTGTATATAGTAGACTGTGGTTACAAGGTAAACATCATCATAAAATGACAGTCGATACGAACAGCTGTTAAAGGGGCGGCCATTTTTTCCCTATATACAACGCTTAAACAAGGGGTTTCGTGTATATAACTGCTGCAAAGCAATTCCCATTGTGTAGTTACAGCCTGTTTATACGTCCATAGCTCATTCACGATTTATTAGTAACGTTTTCTGTCTCAACTCTGCATAAGTCTCGTATAAAAACTATACACGGTTTATTAGTAAGACTGTAAGAATAGACGAGCGGCGGACATAACATCCAGTCGTTATTGTCCATTAGATCTTAAATCAGAAGGTCCACAGCAAAAGAACCATGCAAAATGGTCCATACCTAAACATCCATACCTAAAGGTCCTTCAGTCCCAATGGTCCATAAATGATTCATAGGGTGACTAGATTCACATCGATAAAAAAGAGGATAAAAAGCTTCAAAAAGGAGGACATTGTTCGAAAAAAAAGGACAGAAAATATGTACTTATATTTAGGCTTAGGCCTATATTATACTTTAAATTACGTCAATATACAGTACAGATTTACGCTTATATAATATTTAAAATTATGTTAATTTCTATTTTATTACAAAATAATTATGATAAAACTTAATAATAATGATTTTACAGTTGGCTGCATATGAAAGTCAAGGGCACTATAATAAATTGAAGATGACAGAAAATATCTATTTATATTTAGGCTTAGGCCTACAGTTTATTTAAAATTATGTCAATATCTATTTTATTATAGCATAGGCCTACCTATGAAAGAACGTAATAATATAAAACGATTTTACAATTCCCTACATTTGAAAGCCAAGGGAACTATAATTATTATCAAAAGGAGGAGCAAAGAGAGTTATGAACATTGGCAAAGACGATATTCCGTCTATGCTGCTGCCACCTACTGGAAAATTACTTGAAAAAGGCGTCAAATCAGACAGTTTCAAAATATCTGGCATACACGTTACGAAAAGGTGAACATTTTTTTATTTTTTAAAATCCGCCCGGACCCCGAACAAAGGCCTAAAAAGGAGGACATGTCCGGATAAAAGAGGACGTTTGGTCACCCTATGGTTCAAAATGTTCATGTCAAAATGTTCAGTGCAGTTAAAGTTCCATATATTATAAACGTCCATGTGCGAGATTAAATAAAAAAAAATACGTTTTTAATTAAATATGTGTGGTGACTTGGAACACGCGCCATAGGGATTGCAATGCAAAAATTTGTGTTTTGTTAGTTACTCCAATTATTATAGAAGAAATTGTCATTAAAATTGTTGTAGAGAAAAAAATTCTGTATCCAATAACACCATTAAAAACAATTTTTGGCTCAGCATAAAAAATCTAAAAAGTAATACAAAATACTCCCGCCACAGAAACTGCACTAATTTTTAATGCATGCTAATTATAGTTAATAATAATAATAATATTATTGTTATTATTATTATTATTATTATTATTATTCCTTTATTTATTCTGGCGAAGATAAGATCATCAGGCCTTCTCTCCCACTTAGCCAGAAACAAAAGAAGCTGATACAATTTGCAGTAATACAATTAATGATTACAGACTAATATTTAAAGAACAGTAATAGAAAAATTTATATGATCATACAAGCACAAGTTGAGTAAAATAATGCAGACATACTAAATAATAATTACAAAAAATAAAGGGCTAGAAGTTACACTCAATGAATATGCATGCGGTAAGTGAACCAATATTACAAATTACAATAATTACAAATTCAAATGTAAATTATAACTATACAACACTGAGGAAAATTACATATATACACACATACACACAAAGGGGAATTAAACATGAATGAGGAAGAAAGAAGATATTTTCAGAAAAATGAGTAAAATATGTACTAACAATTTGTAGGATTGCAATGAAGATTTATACTATTTCAATGATAAAAGTACATATAATAATCATGATAGGATAGAGGAACGGGAAAATTAAATCTGAAGCTAGGAGTTATGTGGCTTAGTACTGGTCACGTGTTTAAAAATTTACTTTTAAGTGCAATATCGTTCGACAGTTCCTGAGGGAGCTGGGTAGGGAGTTCCAGAAACGAATTGCTGATGCTGTGAAAGAGGAAGAATAGTGAGCTGTTTTATGGCAAGGCATAGATAATAAAGGTTCATTTTTAGAACGAGTACCCAGGCTGTGATAAGAGGACAAGAAATTAAAACACACCCAGAGATAGTTAGGCATGGATTAGTAAAAACAATTCAATGCAAAGATATTCAAAGCAATGGGCTACAAACTACTCTACGAAATTCGCATTGCTCCTACCTGTTGTACAGTATATGAAGTACTAGCCATCTTGACAATACGATATACTGAAGATGAAAACTTTGAAGTATAGCAAAGGCACATAAAACGAAAAATTAAATTATAGAGATAATTTTTTGCGCTTTATGTCTGGAATAATATGGCTTTTCTAGGACCTCAACCAATTAGAGAAAAATAGTAAAGTTTATATATGGTGAAATAATAGAACAAGTTAACATTCACATATTTCAGTTGCTCTATAACTTATGAGAAAAAGTTTGAAACTGATAATAAACTAAATATTTTTAACTACTTTTGTGGTACAATTCGCCATACTTTGGGCAAAAGGGTGCGAAAAAAACTTTATTGAAGTTTTATAAAGCCATGGCAATCCCTGTGTTCTTGTACGGTTGTGAATGCTGGACTCTAACACAAGACCATGAACGAAGAATCTAAGCAAGAGAAAGAAGTTTTTGAGATACGTACTTTTGGATAGAAAGAGAAATGAAGATATATAAGTAAAGGACTAAATATACAAAATATAATAAAAATAATTAGAACAAAACACCAGGACTGGAAAGAACACATGCATAGAATGCCAGCAACACGTAGACCTACTGCTAAAGCAGCCATGGATTATAATCCAAGAGGAAGGAGGTCACGAGGAAGACTAGTTAAAAGATGGCGAGACCAATTTTTTTGGAGGCAGAACAGATCGAAAGGCATAAACCTTGAAGAAGAAGAAGAAGAAGAAGAAGAAGAAGGTGATGATGATGATTATGATGAGGAATAACGCTTCTACAGCATGAAACAACTTCAGTTATAAGAAATAATCACGTTACATTTTATAGACATGATTGGAGAATGCTGGGTTTGTAGTGAAAGACTTGCCCATGGGCAGAACATGTATGTATGTATGTATGTATGTATGTATGTATGTATGTATGTATGTATGTATGTATGTATGTATGACTTATGCGGTAAAACTTAGAATTGTGCGCACGCTTATATTATATAGTATTACCTTCCTGAAAAATGACAGTTATACGAAGACAATAGTACTAAAACATAATTGTTTATTTATTTAGGCCTAGTGCATACTCATATAGGTTATATTGTAAATAACATGCAGAAAACAATGGCAAAACCATCTTAATGCGCATACGTCATCTATGATTAGAGATTAGTATGCACTTGACTCGAAAAATCAATTCCGACTGTCAGGAAACGATTTGTGACAGTTTGACTTGCTATACGAACGCGTGACTATTAGTCAGAAACAGTCAGTTTGAAGTTTGCGCTGGGCGAACAGTAAAATCCATGTGCGCATGCTTGGAACTGTTGAAACCAGTTTGGAACTGCGGTGCGAACAAACCTGTTATAAACTGCTATGTTACAAACGTTATGAATTGAAAGTAGGTGACAGAAAAACGTTTATCATTGAAAAATTCTGTAAAATTTCTGAGCGTGAAATTGTGAAATGATGCGACTGTTTTTATTGATTTCTATAATATGATGAGGTACCGGTACTTATATCTTCTTGAAAGTATTAATGATATTTAAGAACTTTAATGATCTGTTTGTGCATGTTATGTAGGCCTGCGTAGTAGGAATTTCAATTTAGATTAAGATTTTGCAGACATAATTTGATGTTTATTCGAATTTTATTGCCAGAAAACTAGAATTATGTGCTCTCGTAATGAGAATTTTCTTAAATGTATTCACGAACTCGCTAAGAAATTCTTATTCGATTATAGAATGTAGTATTATTCTTCTGTTATTCCAAACAATCCAGTTAGAAAGTTGTTAAAATCTTGAACTTAATGGAAATGATGCATTGCCATGTACATTTCTTTTCTGTTCTAGATTAAAAAAGAAATTAAATGCTATATAACACGCCATGAGGTGGGGTTGGGGTAAGGGAAGTGGTAGGAGGAAATGAAAGAAGAACAGAGAAGTTAGAGGTAATTCTCTTATATTAATGGTATAATAATTTTCTGTGCGTCAGTTTGGATATTCTGAATATAAAAAGGTAAGATAAAATATTAAGGAAGAAATGACGTAGTAGAAGAAAAGAAAGTAAAAGGTGCTTAATTGAAATGAAAAGAAGAAAAAAATGGCAAAGCTTTTAAAACATCAATTTAAAATGAAGACTTTTTAAAAATCTGATCCAATTACCTTAAGAGTACCTGCACTCGAAAACATGCAGAAGGGCTCTTAATTTTAGAATTAATTAAACTGTGTGTCTGTTACTAAATGGACCGTGGAATATACCAGGCTTATGTTTCTCTCTCCATTCCTACATATTGAAAGCAGAAACCAAGTTCTTTCATTCATAAGGTAGAAAAACCTAGATTGAAAAGCTCCTTTGTTCTATATGTAGAAACAACATAATTTACTACCCGTAATGTTTAATTCAACTACATTTTGCTAGGTTAATTGTCAGTGTATACTCACTCGGCGTTTTCCCTGTTCTCCAATTTGTTTTTATTGGTGTTGATCAAGTTGTGAGTTATAAAATTTCTCTCTCACCTGAAACAAAACAGAGAAATATCACAAATTCTGATTTATTTTTACGGTGTAATAATATATTATCGTGTGAAATTAAATAAGGGTGAAAACCACCGCTGCACACGAAACTGAATGAAAATAAAACTAAGGAAATCCTACAGACAGCGCAAGGAAAGCCTTCCAAAACAAACAAAATTCACACAACTATCGAAAGAACTGCTTAATGCGAAGAAGATAGCGCAGGAAAATTACCTAAATAAACTCTTCATAGGTGAACAAAACGGGTGGGGGGAATTTTATAAATATGTGAAGAGACGACGCAAGGAAAACTATTCGAGCCTCCCCCTAAAAAATGACCACAATCAATTTATCGTACAGGACAGCGAAAAAGCAGAAAAATTAAATTCCTATTATGCCACTGTTTTTGGGATGAGGATAATAGTACCACATTTAGCTTCTGTGGAAAATACGGGTCAGTGTTCTATCAAGCCTAGGGACATAAGGAGAAGGATGTCTAAATTGAAAACTCATAAATCAGTAGGACCTGATGGTATCGCCGGAGACGTACTAAAATTGGGAGGGGAAGCCATGATTCCCTATCTAGTGCGTATATTTGAAATATCAATTAACAATGGTACTGTCCCGCGAGATGGGAAAGATGCAATAGTGGTGCCAATTTATAAGTCAGGGTCTCGCTCAGATACAAAAAATTACAGACCGGTCAACCTCACCTCTGTGGTTTGCAAACAGATGGAACACTTAATTTCAGCTTATCTAAGGCAGCATTGGGATGACTCAAATTGGTTACATAACTGTCAGCATGGATTTCGGGGGGGCTATTCATGTGAGAGTCGATTAGTAACTGTATGTCAGGATTTAGAAGACGGAATAGATTCCAGTAGCCAAGTAGATGCAGTGATTATTGACTTTTCACGCGCATTCGATGTAGTCCCACACGATATATTGTTGGTTAAACTACAATCAACGAGGATTGACTTCAGAGTGCTCCAGTGGATCAAGGAATTTTTAACTTGTCGCACTCAGAGAGTACGGGTAGGGGAGGAATTATAATTCGATAATTATCGAACCCAATTGAAATTACTTTCGGGGTCCCGCAGGAGAGTGTCTTGGAGCCTCTTCTATTCCTGGCTTTTGTAAATGATCTGCCATTTAATATCTTGTCTAGGGTTCGCTTATTCGCGGATGATTGTATGGTATACAGGGAAATAAAAAGTTATGAAGATACTACTCTTCTCCAGAATGACCTCAATAGAATAAACGATTGGGCAATAGCCAACAAAATGAAAATAAATTCTCTAAAGAGCAAAGCCATCAGCTTTACAAGGAAAAGAAAAAAATAGTCGCATCGTATAGGTTAGGGGGTGAAACCATTCCGGAAGTTAACAAATGTAAATACCTCGGAATAATATTTAGCAGCGATCTCGGCTGGGGGGAACACGTTACAGACACAGCGGGAAAAGCATGGACAGCGTTACACTTTGTGATGAGGGTACCAAGAAGAGGCTCTGATAAATCCAAAGAGATTGCATATAAATCACTAGTACGTCCAGTAACGGAATATGGTGCTGCATGTTGGGATCCTTACAGATTAGAATATATTAAGGCACTAGAAAAGATTCAAAAAAGGGCTCTCAAGTGTTGTCGGAAAAATTCACCATTAAAATGGGTCACACTCACGGACAGGAGAACGTGAATTCGATTATGCGCAATGTTCAAAACATACAGAGGTGAGCCTGCCTGGAGAGAAATAAAAAACAGGTTGCAGCCGCCAAATTACTCTTCAAGGAACGACCACTCATATGAATTGAGGGAAAGAAGGCAGAGGACGGACACTGGAAAGTTTGCTTTTCTCAATCGTACTATCAGGGACTGGAATGCTTTACCTGCAGACTTACTAAAGACTTTACCAACAACCAAAAATGTATTTAAAAATAGGCTTAAAGACTTTACTAATAGACGGTAATTATACACAGTATTTAAAGGGTGTAAATGATATGTTGTTATTGAAGTGTTGTATCAGTGAAGAATTATGTTGTGTCAGTGAAGTGTGTAGTGTAAGTGAAACGTGTTCCTGTCATTGAAGCTATATACTTTATAGTGGCAGTGCAAAGTATTTGAACAGTGAAATGTTTTTGAAGTGTTAGTGAAATCAGGATAGAATCAGTGAAATGTGTCGTAGTTCCATTGCAGTGAGTGAGTTGACAGCGAAATGAGTGTAATGTTGAAAGGCACTTGTGCAAATATGAACATATCATACTCGTGGGTTTTAGTTCGATCTTAGTTTTAAGATACAAATTAGATTTATTTCAAATGTTATTTTAAGTGATAGTTTCATTTAATTTAGGATATTGCCTGTTATTATTATTATTATTATTATTATTATTATTATTATTATTATTATTGTCAGTATTAATTATTAGTATTATTATTAATTGTATTTTAATTAATAAGTTTATTATTGTCATTATTGAGTGTAATTAGTTACTTCTGCCACCGGGTATATACCCATTGCAGTGTGAATAAATAAATACATACATAATGCCATGAAATTACTGCTATCAAAAACCTCTGGGATGCCACAAACCTCGTTCTGTCACTTAGCTAACCCTTCATAAAACCCTTTCTAACTTTGGTTATCAGAGGAGTAAAACTTGCCCCGGCGCCGGGGATAGAACCCGGGTCCTTGGTTCTACGTATCACTAAGCTACAGCGAAGTTCAATCCACAGCATCGGATCGAATCCCTGTCCTCTAGTGTCTTCTCCCTTTGTGCCTTACTCCATGTACGACATATATGTAATAACAATTGTTACCATAACAGATAAATTCTATACGACCAAAAATTAATCTTCACGTAGATTCTTCGCCCAGCAGTGCATATACTGTGGAATCCCGGTCACCCAGTCAACCAATTGAGTGCGCTTCTTGTATAATGGGAGTTGACTTAATACTGTATATGTCAACATATTAATTTGAAAATTGTACTTTCAATATTATTGTTCCTTTTAAAATTATTCCTGTTTATTTTTTATTTCATCATCCTTAATTAAAACCTTTCTTGTTTATTTCATCATCCCTAATTAAAAACTTTTCTAATACTTGTTTATATTATTTAGGTTACGTTATAGCTTCTGCTGTATGATATTATGGATAGTCACGCATCAGAGATGGTTTAATACTGAGATTTATTGAAAATCATCTGTCAAGTGAGGTTGATTACTGGAATCAGGATAATTGAAGTGGAATGCAACTGTTTTAATAAAAATGAAACTGAATCAACAAACGATGAAAGAGTAATGGAACGGAGAAAAATTCTCTCCGGCGCCGGGATTTGAACCCGGGTTTTCAGCTCTACGTGCTGATGCTTTATCCACTAAGCCACACCGGATACCACCCCGGCGTCGGACAGAATTGTTCAGATTAAGTTCCAACTCTTGGGTTCCCTCTCGTGGCCGCCCTCTGCACTACGTAATAGATGTCTATGAACGTAGGACGAAAGTCTACACATGTGCTGAAGTGCACTCGTTATGAGTGACTAGTTGGCCGGGATCCGACGGAATGAGCGCCCAAGAGTTGGAACTTAATCTGAACAATTCTGTCCGACGCCGGGGTGGTATCCGGTGTGGCTTAGTGGATAAAGCATCAGCACGTAGAGCTGAAAACCCGGGTTCAAATCCCGGCGCCGGAGAGAATTTTTCTCCGTTCCATTACTCTTTCATCGTATGATGACGCAGAATATCTGCATGGAAATGTCATATTTACTTCGATACATTAAAATAAAAAATAAATAAATAAATAAAAATAAAAAAAATAAAAATAATATATATGAATCTACAAAGCTTTCTTGACTAGTAACCAACTACAGAGTTCAATGATTCTATAGTTGGCACAACTAATAATAAAAAAATAGTTAATCATAACATTACTACTGCCATCTACCGGAATATTTGTAATGTTGAGGTGGTGCAATAATACATTTGAAGACAGTTCAATATTTTCGTAAGTCAATTAATATTTTATTGTATTAGAGTACTTTGTTACTTCTATTCTTTATATAGCTATTTTCTTCTAATCGTGTAATAGTCAATTAAATCCTACTTGAGTTTTGATTTTCTCTATCCAGATAAATCAAAACCTCTAGTGAGATTACTGTTGGTAAAATCTAATATGAGGTAACAAATCGAGAATGAATATCGATTATACAGAAACCATTTTAAAAGAGTGAATTAAATTGGTCAAATGCTCGGTGCCGAAAACTAGCTAACTACAACAATAGTTGACTTCAGTCTTAGTGGACGGGTTTTGAAGAAAATGCAAAAATTGTTTTCGCGTTTTCATTTAAAGTGACGTCTGGAGATTCTAGTCGAGAGACAGCAGTAAACCTCATTTTTAATTTAACTGTGTAATATTTACAACTGTCCTAAATCACGGCTCCGAAGATAGTATTCCGAATTGTAAGTTAATCCCCTTTTCTCGTTACTTTCTTGCATTTTCTTTTTTAAAAGATGTTTGATCTTTGGCTTTGTTGGAGTCTGATGCAATCTTCTTGTCTCCTCCTTATAGCCAGACTAGATAACATCGCGTTGTCATGGAGACGACGGGAATAAAAAAAGAAGAGAAAGGAGTAGAAAGAGGTGCGGGCAACGAATGGGTATCAGATTAAGGAGAATAAAAGACGTCCGGAGGACTTAAGAAGTGGAAGGGACTTATTATACAACACTTTGACGAGAATGAAGCGAACTGTACACACTAGATGAGTCTCTCTTCTTTTTCACAAATTTTATGTGCAGAAGCGATAACTGTGTTTACTGATGAGAGTTAAGCTGACGTAATGAGCTTAAGGAGTGATAGAGACCATCACTACCGTCATGTCTGTTTAGGAATTTGCGGGTTTAGTTTTTGAGTGGATAAAGACTTCCTCTTCCTTTCTTGTCGGTCATTAAGAAACTTCCTGACTTTTGTTTTCTAAGCATCGGCGTCGATCCGATTTACGAAGGAAGAATTAAAGTAAAGCCTATGGCACTGATACTTTCTGGACATGTTTCTCTTTCAGACGAATTCAGAGGCATCTGTCGTTCCAGAACTTGATCTCAGGGCACAACAATTTTGCCTCACTCTTCTTCTGTTAGGAAACAGAGAACGGACGGGAACGTTCTGAGTTCAAGTCCAGGCTGACTGTATTTCTCATCTTATTACCCGAACTGTTCCATGTCCTAGTGTTTACGTTCAGAAGGCATGGAAGATTAGTGGTGTGATGTGATTTGAAGACCTGTGATTTTGTCGCTGTGATAGGTTTGTCACTGGTGCCTATAGTTCCAAAATCACAGTTCCGAGAAATCGCCATCTCAGAGCGATACGTGGTTCATAGTGATGGCGACTGATGTACGTATAGCCTATTTACAACAGCTCCAGCGTTCACACAACGGCAAGTCACAAGATTAACTTGAAGGACAATATCCCACTGATCTAATTCTCCCATGATTTTCCTGTTCTAATTTCTTTCTTATTTCTTTTCTTTCTTTCTCCTCGCAATTTTCTTCTTTCTTTGAATTTTTCTCCTCGCAATTTTCTTCTTTCTTTGAATTTTTCCTATCAATGATCATCCAATTTCGTTTGTAGTTGTATTCCGCCTTTCTTTTTTTTCTTTCTTTCTTCCTGTCTTCTTTTCTTTTTTTCTTTTTCTTATTTATTCCTTTTGCCTCTGCTTTACCGTAGTTTTCATATTTTTTTGCATATTTCTTCATTCTTCTTTCTTTTTTCCTTTTCTTATTTTTCTGTTTCTCTCTCCGTTTCCTTTCCTCCTTAATAATAATAATAGTAATAATAATAATAATAATAATAATAATAATAATAGTTTTATTTTCCCTGGCAGAGTTAAGGCCATATGGCTTTCTCTTCCACTCAATCAGGATCAAAGCACATACAAAAAAATACATACCGGTACACAAGTGTTAACTTAAAAACTTATAATAATAATAATAATAATAATAATAATAATAATAATAATAATAATAATAATAATAATAAGAAAAAATAAAAAATAGAGATTGAATACATATGAATATAACCACAAACAGGAAAATGCATTCTGGTATACAATGTATTAACTTAAAACAAAATAATTAATACCTTTGACTATAATCACACAACTAAAGTAATAGTACAATTAGTATAATCAGCATGGGCTGCATTGAGACAATGACAGTTACCTAGATATTAGTATTGATGGAAAATACAAAGTAAGTTGTTCTTCTATATCACCCCTTACACTCTACATACGCGAAAGTATTTGTCTTTGTCGTGACACCCTCCATCCAATATTTGTCGGTTTTCATTGATGCGCCCTTTCATAAATCATTTAAAGTTGAAGTTTCGATTAATATCTCTTTCATTTGTTTAATTTTTTCTTGTTGTCCCCTTTGTTTTGGTGCATATTTTACCGCTTTTCTCGACTTTTCCTTCCCCTTCCTTAATTTTATGTATTATATTTCTTTCTCAACCTATTTCTTATTTTTTCTTCGCTTTCTATTTCCTTTGATTTTCATTTGACTATTTTGGAATTACAATCTATTACATATAGTAAAAGTAAAGAGAACTCCACACACGCAGTGTAGGCATGTCAAGTACAAAAAGAAAAAAAAAATAGAATTACATTCCAAATACCTGTGATAGGTACGACACTATTCACATGCAGTAATTACGCACTCACTGAAAATTTTCCCCAATAATCTATTGGATGTTGCGGAATTTATGAGAGAATGAAATTCCTTACATTCACCATTTCAGTTCGTAACACCTGACGTGCCAGATATTATTAACTGATGCGGAGCGGGAATAACTAAGTTGACTAAGATTCGATTTCTGTCCTGGTATTGATAGATATACGAGAACAGGCTATGACGTTATGTCTACTCAGTTTTCCATCCTTTGAAATACAGAGCCCATTTATTTTACCCAAACTGTTGCATAATGTAGTGTTGTTAAATTATTTCTTGACAAGTAACTACATTACGAATCTTTTCATCTCACCATTTTCATATTTGTCCAAGCCCCTACACCAGCAGCTGCGCAGACCATACAGGACCGGGCAAATAGAACAGTGCGCACGACGTCATCTCTGTGGTAGCTCAAGCTAGCAGGCCAATAAGTTTATAGCTACAAATGTTACAACCTATAAGTTTCAGGACCCTTAATATTGCATAACAATATAATAAACAGTCAAATTACGCTAAAATAATTAATAAGGACAAAATACGATTCATAAAACCAATACAAATGGATTGGATTGCATTAATAAAGTTTCATACGATGGTCTACCAGCTGCAGTTGAAGAAATACAGTACAATATATACTCTGATATATAATTTTATATTACGGTATTTTTGTCGAAACTAACAATTCTCTTGATATTTATATATTAAATACACCGTGTCCCGCTTAGAGGGATCGAGAAATAAGTGCTAATTTAAAGTATAAATAATGGTTTTATAACATAACTTTTTGTATAACTTGATGTAAAAACTCTCAGAGTTTCGGAGAATGGTCAATGCAACAAGATGTGTGCGCTTCGAGCTACCTTGAAGACATCTAAAGGTACTCAACCTTCTGCCAAGTGTTCCATAACATTTATGGGGTGATTAGCGCAGCTGCATTTATAATGCGTTGTCTCAGTTTTTCCAAAGTGTCAACTGTACCACGTTGGACACAACACTTGTCACAAAGCCCAGAGGATGGTCAATCGGCGTCAAGTCGGTTGACCTACTGTAGTTGACTGTAGGTGGCCAGGCAACCGATCAACCTATTGGGAAAGTGTGCATTCAAGAAGCCACGCACTGCTCCACAGTAATGGGGTGGAGCCCCATGTTGCTGAAGAACCGATTCTGGGAGGAGTTGATCAACAACAAAAGTTCTGCAACATCTCCAGATACACATTCCCTGTGACTGTTGCCTCGATGAAGAAGAATGGTTAAATTACGGAATGTTCTACTGAATGGCGCCAGGCTTGTTTCCACGATAAACAGTGCGCATGCGCATGTAACTGTTTTTGAACCATAGGTGCATAAACTTGGACAGTTTCTGCAGCTTGTCGAATGTAAATCACAACGACATCTTCATCTGATGTTAAATGGTAAGCATTTATTTCTCAATCCCTCTAAGCAGGTCACGGTATGCTATGCAAGCGTTATTATGGCAAAATGGCAGAAAAAAACAGACAGGAGTTTAGAAAATAAAATTAGGCCTACTGGTTTACTATCTGTCCTAAAATATAAAAACCTTTGTTCTGTTGAATGCTATTAATCAATTCACTAAACTTTACTTCAGAATGTATTAAATTCAAATTGCAACAACAATAATAATAATAATAATAATAATAATAATAATAATAATAAAAATAATAAAGATAATAATAATAATAATAATAATTAAAGCCTATTATTATTATTATTATTATTATTATTATTATTATTATTATTATTATTATTATTATTATTATTATTATTATTATTATTGTGGAATAGTGTAGCTCTCTTTGTTATATCAAGCATTAGATATGAAAAATTGTTGTTTACAATGTCATGCAAATTTTCGTTAATCAGTTTCTTTCCTACAATTCTTTGGTCAAGGTTTTGAGTTAGATATTATAAATGCCTATGTCACATTTTCTTTTACAAAGCAGAGTTTCTTTTTCCAAACTCCTAATCTGTTCATTATTTTTCTGTAACTCATCTTCCATCAGTGGCGTACGCAGAATTTTGTCAAAGGGGGGGGGGGAGTTATTAATCGTTTACAATTTAGACTACATTATCGGTATTTTAAATTTTTGTATTATTATTATTATTATTATTATTATTATTATTATGTTACGGTATATTTATTAATACTGTATTATACTATATATATTTTAAACAGTTATAATATTTGTATGTGATGAGTAAGATACTTTATTTTATATAACAGGAAATTCCATGGAAATAATAAAATATATTGATAAAAATTAAACAAAATAATGGAACATGGAACTCTCACCAAAGATGAAGAATGAAACTGGTACTATGAATATATTGAAAGGAGGATCATGCCTTATGTCGATGTAGATTTTGTTACTCTGACAGTAAAAAAATTAGAGAAGGGAAAACGATTATGGATAAAAAAAAGACTCAAATATAATATGTCATTTTTTAAGTTCAAGGTGGGGGGGGGTTCAAACGCGATAACCCCCCTCCCTTACGTACGTAATTGTTTTCCATTAATCTCAAACTTTTCTTGGGACTGAGCGTGTAATTGCGTTTCGAAATAGTAATATCAGAGACTTGTGAACAGTCCGCAGTAACAGTTACATTGTCTGGTTCTGCGACTCCATTACTTCTATTCATAAGGGGTCTTTCTACCTATAAAATATTATTATACCACGGAAAAAGAAATGCTACCAAATAAATGATTAAGTTCAAGTTAATGGAAATTAGAGGTATGTGAATTTATATTTTTTCAACAATGGAGCTACACGCATAAGACGTTTTGGAAAATTAAAGAGAGATGAAACTGCCATCATCATCTTCCCGCCCCCCCTTTATTTTTGCATATAATTTCCAGGAGCAATCTTCTGTGAAATGTTGAGAACAGAGTTTGTAATAATTTGTTCGAATAAAATTTTGTCTATTAATGGCGGACAGTCATCACGACAGTAGTTCTGCTTTTTTCTTAAGATCAAGCTGGAAATACCACGCATTTTATTATTATAATGCCTCTATCATACTTAAAATAAATACCAATATGTTCACCGAAATAATTTTAGTGTTATTTTTTCTTGTCACGCTCTGATAGAATAATTTAATATACATGGAAGTGTTATGTAGTGTCTGGATTAACTGAACGTTAAACTATTAGATACATTTAAATATCGGAATTTAGGCTTGAAAAGTGATGCTGGAGCCTTTCCTGAAGCGATTTGTGCAGTTATAAGTAGACATCGGGTATTTAGGAAAATGCCTATTTTATTTGAATGTTCATATTTAAAGGCTTTTAGAAAATTTGCACGAATCATGAGAAATGAAGCATTCTGATGAAGTTTGATCTTGCCTTTTTTTGCCTTTTTTGCCGTTTACGCCTTTTTTTTTTACTTTAATATGTACTTTTTTTTTCCTTTTTCTTGCTTTTATGTGTACCTTTTCTGCCTTTTTCTTTATATGACTACTCACTCAATACTGCATAATTTATTTCTGCGTTCGAAACTAAGGAAATTGCAGTTCTTATAGTAGCCATAAATGAGACACCCTGTTGCAACGCAGTAGTGTTGTTTCGCTTACTCCGGAATCGACCTTATCCTTATCCAGCACTGCTACCTGACTCCAGCACTGACCTACCCCCATTAATTCCTGGCTTAGTTGTCTCATGAGTGGTGCCTTATTGGTGTCACTTGTGAGGTTCAAACCTGTCTTCGTAGGTTAACTAAACAACAACAAACATAAATTCTGCAGTGCTCGGGAAAAGTGACACAAGTCAGTTTCCACAAACCTTTTTTGAAAATTTATTGACAACTTACGGAACATCTGCTCGCTTGGAAAAAAATACATAAGTATTCCTCCCATTACAATAATTCATACAGAAAAAAATCAAATCGACATAAACCAGTGTAAGTTGTCAATAAATTATCAAAATAAGTTTGTGGAACCAGACTTATGTCACTTTTCCCGAGCACTGCAGAGTTATTAGTCGATTACACGAAGCGTTGGATTTCCACGCTGATAACCTGGTTTCGAATCCCGGTGAGTCCAACTATAATTTGTGGTGGACAAAGACGGTGGATTGCTGGTAGGACTTCGCGGTTCTAACGACGTCTCATTATTGTTACATTAATCATCGTCACACTGATTTTGTCCAATAAACGTGATATAAGTTTCTGCGTTAATCTTGAAAAGTTGCTTGTTGTTTATTGTAACTCAGATTATGGACGTGAAGTTGTGGATGAATAAGTACAAGTGAAACAACTCTATAGAACAGAGAAACTACTTTTCCAGTGTACTTTAAGTTACTTGTGGTCTTATGGATGTTTACTCTATGAATTATGGGTGATTCAATATAATTTCAATGCCTTTTATTGCCCTATTTTTGTTGTTTTTAGAGACTTTTTAGGCGCCTAAAATACCATTTTTAGTGCCTTAACATCCGATATCTAGTTATAAGCTTTACATGTTTACAAGAATGCATCATTATAACAGATTCATCAAATACGCACTGGACACCCTTATCACAACCAGCTGATAAATGCCACACTTGCCACAATGATGACGATGCGCGATTGGAATCAATTTTGTACAGCACAGCAGCGCTCGCTGTGCGTCTAGATAAGTAACTATGACGTCATAGTGTTTATCTTTCATAGTTCTCATCTGTCGCGTGAATATATTTCCTCTCTGCTCACTTTTACCGTCTGCTATTTCCTTGGTTTTATTTTAGTTAGTGCTTTTATTGTAACTCGTTTCTTTTGATATCATTTTTCTCTTTTTAAGTCGTTCATATTTTCCTGCCTTTAAATATTAAAGACAGTTGGAGACTGCTGCTGTTCGTATTTGTAATATTTATGCATTGCTCTTTGGGGCTGTGGTAAAAGAAAAATGCCTTCAATTCATATACCAGAGCGCATGTTGCTAATGGAATAGAGAGCAAACTGTAAAGAAAAGGAGGGAAATATGCGGCGAGAGAGAAAGAGAAAGAAAACAGGCCTTTGCAGTGGTACAAAATTACCAGGAACACTTTGTGAACATTTGGTTCTACAATCCAAGAGAACAAATTAAAAAGAACTCCTTGACATTACAAGAGTAGAGAGCTTTGCGGTGAGGGTGGAAGGAAAAGGGCATGCATTAGCCTATCAGAACGGCCTGGAAAACAAAAACAAAAGCAATACAGTAATATGAAGAGAACTGGAAGGTAAGGGTTAAATATCTTTCAGCATTCAGTTTGTTCGTTGCGGTAGCCATGGTTTCTAATGTTGCAAAAGACCCGCGTGGCGGCGCTGATGTAGCACGGAACGGCTTACTCTCATATGACATGATGACATGGCCCACTCTAATGACCACATACATAGTGAATATGAGTCAGGTACTGTTCCACAAACTCGCTCTCTCCCTCATACAAAGTTTCTTCTCTCTAGGGATGCTAACATTATTACATGGAATGAGAAAAGGAAGGGATACGCTAACATAAAGAGAAATTAGATCACCAGAAGGTGACGCACGGCGATTCGCTGTTGTTGTGTCATACTGTTGCAGCCTATGTGTTTAGTCTTTGTTGCATTGTGTATAAATGAACCACAATGATATGAATCCTCTGAAAAGATTGCAACTGTAGCAGAGTTTTGAAAGAATCTTTTACAACCCAGTTTCTCCCACTTATTTTTCTTATAATTTTAACGTCATGTTCATACATAGACTAAAATCATCAAAGACACAACCATTTGATCTCATATTGGGGTTACATCGTCTTTAAAAACTAGGAAAATGATTTAAAACCATGCGTCATTCTACATATCTTGGTCCTGATAAATTTAGAAGTAAAATGGTGAAACACCTCCAATCAAATGTCATAAACTTTATTACCAGCTTATATGCCTTACTGAAATTATACTACTTTCCTCATGCTTGAAAGCAAGCAGAACTTATAAAAATACCGAAACCTGGGAAAAGCCTCAATTTCGCCATAAAATAGATGAGACGCAGATTGGGATAGATTTTTGAACATATTCTACATCGCAAATTACAATATCACATTGATTCGAATAATATTATTCCTGATCAACAGTTTGGTTTCGTTAAATCTTGATCTACAACACAACAATTGGTTCCCTTAACAAAGTATATCACTATAGTATTTAACAAGTACCTTCTCTATCTTCATAGATATTGAAAAAGCTCAGGATAAAGTGTAGCTTGATGATATATTTTTCAAATTGTAGCATCACAACTTATCTTGATAATAATTCGTGGTATATTATTTATCAGAGACAATTTTTTCTCAAAATATGTGATTGGTTCTCAGTCAGTGTCTTAGTATTAAATTGTAACAAAACTAACATATTAATTCCATTTAAATCCTTCCCAAATCCAACCTCGGAAATTTCAAGAGCGCTAAGTAACAACAGGTCCCTTACAGAAATAACAACCAAATTTCTTGGCTTAAAAATCGATATTATATTAAGTTGAAAAATGATATTAAATAAATTATCCCCAAACTAAATTCAGTATTTTTTACTATCAGATCTACACAAGAGGTAGTCAATATGAACATCTTAGAAACAATATATTTCGTATACTTATACTCGGTAATGAGTTTTGGAATACTATTCTGAGGAATTTCTACAGATAGTAACAGTATATTCCTACTATAAAAAGAGTTATTAGAGTAATAGTAGGTGCAAAATCGACGGAATTGTGTAGGACCATTTAAAAAAAACTGCAAATAATGCCCATGACTTGCCAGTATATTTTTTTCATTAATAAACGTCCTCGTATGCAATCGTGAAAACTTTGTACCTAATTCAACAGTTCATGGCATAAATACTCTTAAAAAATAACTTTCATACTCCATCGGCAAATTTATCGTGCTACCAAAAATGTTTAATAGCCTCCCTATGGATATAAACAATGAAACTCGAAACATAAGATTATTTAGAGCCAAATTAAAGATGTACCTAATTTCATACGTCTTCTATCCTGCAGGTGAATTCATAACATTCAATAACACTGCATTAACATTTCTGTGTTGTATTTTAAGCATCGATACTAAGCCCTTATGTTGTACTAGTAGACTATATTGTAAAACACTTCTGTATATATATATTTCAACTAGAGTCACTAGATGAAAGATGAGTGCAACGGAGAAAAATTCTCTCCGGCACCGGGATTTGAACCCAGGGTTTCAGCTCTACGTGCTGACACTCTATCCACTAAGCCACACCGGATTCCCATCCCGATGTCGGATCGTATTCTCTGTTTAAGTTCCACCTCTTGGGTTCCCTCTAGTGGCCTACCCTCATGCACTGCGTCATAGATGTATGACAGTGGCACAATGTCCATATATGTGCAGAGTGACTAAGTGGCCGGGATCCGACGGAATAAGTAGGCAACTATGGTATCACTAGACGGTGCTCCAGTACATTTCAGACTTCCAGTACGCCAATGGGTATATCATAATTTTCCAGGTAGATGGATTGTAAGGGATGGCCCCATTGCCTGGCCAGTCCGGTCTCCGGACCTAATACCATTGGACTTCTTTCTCTGGGGCTGCATGAAGGAGAAAGTGTACCAAAAAGGAGATTGGAAGCAGGGAAGAGCTCGTTGCGAAGATTAACACGGCTGCAATGGAGATACACAAGCACGGATGGAATAATGTGCAGCGAGAGTTCAGACTGCGTGCTGAAGCGTGTGTTCGTGAGAGAGGGGGACATTTTGAGCATCTGCCTTAGATAACTGACAATTAGCTTACCTTCGCCCAATCAGACAAGTCCATTAGGTATGGAATGAAACGAGAATAGACACGATACGTGATATTCGTGTAACCGGAACGGGGATGAATATTGAAAAAGCGTATTAGGATGTTTTTATTGCAAATAAGGTCCTGAATCATCTCCATAAGGATTGACCTGCCCTTTTGATACACCCTGTATATAAAGCTTATATTAGATCTGTCCTCGCTTACGCTACTCCTAATCTCAGTTTGTACAAAATAGAGCTCTGAGGAGCATCGACAGCTACGACAGATAATATACAAGAATAATTCAATTGCTTGATGATTTATAAATTATAATGTAAAAAGATTTCACCAAAGCTTTGAGCAAAAACTTTTAAGAATCATTTTCTAGAAATTCAAATATAGGCCAATTTATTATTCAGGCATATACTATGTTCAACCAATGCGATTTTTATGGAATTCAGATTCATATACTGCAGTAAAAATTTCCGAAAGTCTCTGAAATGATTGTTATTATTAAATGTGCTGTAGGTGAGTTCAAAAGAATTTTTTCCAATTAGCAAACGATATCAAAAACTGAAGAGAAATAAGAACTCGAACGAACATTTGAACTATTAATGGTTAATGATTCGTAACGTTAATTAATTAATACTCTTTCCCGTCTGCTGTGTGTGAATGTAACCGTCATGTCTTGTGGTCGTAAAACTCTACTTTCCTTACAAGCTAAAATAGGCTGCTGTATTTGGACGAGCAAGTTTCCAAGAATTGCTTTCCGCTCAGCAGGGGCATTGACGCTCCGGAATTACTGAGCGAGATTAAACAAGACAGGCTCGTTGTACATTAATTAGACCTCACTACTGGCTTGATGTGTACAGTATATGGTAAACAGAGTTGAAACTAGAACGTACTGATCAATTGATCACTTTCATCTTCGCCAGAGACATTCTAAATTCACGTAATAATTTACTTTTTCTTGCATTTGAAATAAGTGAATGGAGGTAATCTCTATTATGTTTTGAACATAAATGAAGTTTCTAATTATTATTAACGTGAACTTTGGAAAGCTAAGCAACAACACAAAATTCGTATTTTAAATAGGAAATATTATATGAAAATCAGATATTAATCATTTTAAGAGGTGTGTAAGGTTACAATATTTCATCTATTTAATTTACTTTGTATATAAATAGTAACTAATGAAAAGAAGTCAATAAATAAAACAAGAACGTAGTATAAAGTTCGCTGTTGTGGCTATGTGGATAGCACGTCCACTCCCCAACAAAGTGGTTAGAGGTTCGAGGCATTAAAGCAGAGATCGGCAAAAATGTCATCGTGATCACTCGCAATAGTGACGTCGCAGGGGCAGCTCGGTAAACTATATTTGCGTCTATCCCGACTCCCCTATAACTCCAATACACAGACATCTATCTATCTATCTATCTATCTATCTATCTATCTATCTATCTATCTATCTATCTATCTATCTATCTATCTATCTATCTATCTATCTATCTATCTATCTATCTATCTATCTATCTATCTATCTATCTATCTATCTATCTATCTATCTATCTATCTATCTATCTATCTATCTATCTATCTATCTATCTATCTATCTATCTATCTATCTATCTATCTATCTATCTATCTATCTATCTATCTATCTATCTATCTATCTATCTATCTATCTATCTATCTATCTATCTATCTATCTATCTATCTATCTATCTATCTATCTATCTATCTATCTATCTATCTATCTATCTATCTATCTATCTATCTATCTATCTATCTATCTATCTATCTATCTATCTATCTATCTATCTATCTATCTATCTATCTATCTATCTATCTATCTATCTATCTATCTATCTATCTATCTATCTATCTATCTATCTATCTATCTATCTATCTATCTATCTATCTATCTATCTATCTATCTATCTATCTATCTATCTATCTATCTATCTATCTATCTATCTATCTATCTATCTATCTATCTATCTATCTATCTATCTATCTATCTATCTATCTATCTATCTATCTATCTATCTATCTATCTATCTATCTATCTATCTATCTATCTATCTATCTATCTATCTATCTATCTATCTATCTATCTATCTATCTATCTATCTATCTATCTATCTATCTATCTATCTATCTATCTATCTATCTATCTATCTATCTATCTATCTATCTATCTATCTATCTATCTATCTATCTATCTATCTATCTATCTATCTATCTATCTATCTATCTATCTATCTATCTATCTATCTATCTATCTATCTATCTATCTATCTATCTATCTATCTATCTATCTATCTATCTATCTATCTATCTATCTATCTATCTATCTATCTATCTATCTATCTATCTATCTATCTATCTATCTATCTATCTATCTATCTATCTATCTATCTATCTATCTATCTATCTATCTATCTATCTATCTATCTATCTATCTATCTATCTATCTATCTATCTATCTATCTATCTATCTATCTATCTATCTATCTATCTATCTATCTATCTATCTATCTATCTATCTATCTATCTATCTATCTATCTATCTATCTATCTATCTATCTATCTATCTATCTATCTATCTATCTATCTATCTATCTATCTATCTATCTATCTATCTATCTATCTATCTATCTATCTATCTATCTATCTATCTATCTATCTGTCTATTTATTTAACCTGGTAGAGATAAGGCCATCAGGCCTTCTTTTCCCCTGTACCAAAAGATTACAACTATAATATTAAGAATACAATTACAATTATAGACAATGTAGATGCCTCTTGTGTTCTAAAATTCTAATAGGTACTTGTAAATCAAACATCTAGCGACATTACGACACGTCATAAGATTATCACGAAATCATAGGTAATCATGAACATATCCAATGTTAATGTAAACGAAATGTGTACAGTATAAAGTATGTAAAAAAATAATTGTCTTTTCGTAGGGCAAAGCAAATAAAACATAAAAAATTTCAAATAACAGTTATGGTACCAAAATATGATGAAACAAGCCATGGGTGAAAGGGAACTCCATGCAAGTTATGTCATTGCTTTGGAAATCGCAAATCATTGAAGTGCTATAATGAAGGACAGTTCATTAAAACATGTCTGAATAAAGTTGCTAACATTAATTGTCCCGAATAATCTTATGCATTTAACAGTATGAAATTAACCACATGGACAATACAGAGGAGGATAAGGGATATTGAAACACTAGCTGAACGAGAAATAAAATCGAAGATGCATAGAAAAATACGTATAGTCCTATTTTAGGTCGCTTGCCGCTACACTACACAGCTGCTATGTTTGTTTCTACATTCAGTATATTTTCGAAAAATTTCGACCTGAAATAAAACTTGTAAAATCTAAACAAATATCGCAACTAGCAGACGAAAATTTACGAGTGGCAATTTGTGACTTATTTTCATAGGTTGTTTTAGCACAGTAAAAGTGAAGGTGAAATAAAATATAATATGTCCATCTATAAATCAAGTCCACACCTGCGGAGAAACGGTTAGCACGTCTGGCCGCGAAACCAGGTGGCCCGGGTTCGATTCCCGATCGGGACAAGTTACCTGGTTGAGGTTTTTCCGGGGTTTTTCCTCAACCCGTTACGAGAAAATGCTGGGTAACTATCGGTGCTGGACCCCGGACTCATTTCACCGGCATTATCACCTTCATCTCATTCAGACGCTAAATAACCTACGCTGTTGATAAATCGTCGTAAAATAACCAACAAAAATAAAATAAAATCTATAAATCAATATTGTGTAAACTACAACAGATGACTGGGTTGAGAGTCTGCCACTAGGATCCGAATGGAGTGCCCTGTACTCCTCGATTGATATTACATCTTGTGTATTGCGGCTTGCGTCCAGTGATGTCATCGTGAGTATAAAGTTGCCGACGGCTGCATTAAAGTATCGATATATTAAAAGCGCCGCCATTATGTCATCATAGTCTCCTAATACAGTTTAAGCTTTTATTCACTGATGTAAACGTATCTCTTCATAGATTCCTGTGAGTAAATTCTGAAACCCGTGTTATTTAACAACGGAAACGTTTATCACATTTATCACTCGGTATTAGTGATTCATAATTTTAATGTGATAAAAAGAATATCAGAACATGAGTATTCACCTGAAATTTATGAAATATCCCGAATAAAAATTACATAACTGGGGATCTCAAGGTCATTGAAATTCTACCTGGAATGTGGCTAGGATACATAAAGATATGAATAGCATAATTTATTCTGAAGCTTTAATTTACCAGTTATTGAAAACCTTACAAAGAACATTATTATTTTATGTGAAAAACACCTACAAAAAAAAATCAAATTAACTGAACTGAGGAAGAGAATTTTAGCCACTTTTAGACAGTACAGAAGATGTAGGTGTGAGAGTTAAGCAGGAAATACAAAGTTTCATACAACACTATCAGAGAAGAATACAAAAATAAAATCATTCAGACAAAAATCGATACGAGGAAAGAATTCTGTTCTACACAAACATCACAAAATCCATGCAGTGAGGTCTATAAAATTTGTCGTAAACCTGAAAATTTGAATCGTATTCTTATGACTATTAAAATTCATTATAGTAATACGATAAATGCACATGAAACAGCAACCCATCTGATTAACAAATTATTTCCTGAAGATACGCAGGACTCAATATGAAAAAAAAAACTATCAAAGTCACAATTCTCTTAAGGGTGATGTCATGGTGTAATACAGTATATTACTGCAAACTTTAGTGTTTTTGTTACCAAAACTGGTAAAGGAAAATTATCACCACATATACAATCATACATTTTTTCCATTTCATTAGGAGCTGCAATAAAGTTTTCAGTAATACTACAGTCTAGTTTATATACAGTCACGAAGGTCAATATGTAGGGAATATGCAACCATAGATAGATAACCACTAGGATCGCTACTATCACCTCATTACAGACAATGCGAAATAGTACCGGCACAGTATATTGTTCCTAGTACTTTCATCACCTCAAGCTTTGTGACTGTATGTATTAGACTGTAGTAATACACTAAATTAGATGATATCACCCTTAAGAGAATTGTGATTTTGATCGTTTTTCCCCTGTACGCTTGATATACTATTTCTAACAAAACTAACACTTCGCAGAGGACATGAACATGATTTTATTACGTATGAAGAAGTTAGATAACGGGATGATAAGAAAGTTCCGGGCTTTGTTGCACTCCCAACTAACATAATCAAGAATATTCATAATTGTTGTCCTGATTTATTTGTAAATATTTTTAGTAATTTAACATATTGAGGACTATTCATAAATGTTGTCCTTATTTATTTGTAAACATTTAATAACTTAACATAATCAAGAATATTCATAAACGTTGTCCTGATTTTAATAAGTGTTTGGAGTTACAAGAATTTTCTGATTGTTGAAAAATTTATGTAGATTCAGAGTGTATTAATTTTACGTATCACACAAGCTTACAGCACCACTCAACAGATACAACCCTGATTATAGCATCACAGTATCACCCAATTTGGCTGCCTTAACAGACCAGAGCTCCTTAGTCATAAATGGGGTACAGTATTTTTTGACCAAGGCTTTAACTACAAAGCGAGTATGATCGAGATAGATGTACAGCTAACTTGTATTCATAGTAACCAAACAAAGGACTCTAGTTATAAGGAATAAAAAAAAGACCTGGATTCCAATATTTAAGAGACAAGTTTCCGAGTTTGAGCAAAGAGAATTTCAACTAGAGCATATTCATTGGTCTTCTAATTCTAACAGTCATGGAAACCCTTTGTTTGAGGAAAATTCCAGTGTAACTGAAAAAGTGGCGTGGCAAGATATTGATCAAATTTCCTTGCGAGTTTTAAAAAAGATAACTGTATCCATCTGGTAGAAAATATAACATTTTAAATAATGGATTGCAACATTCTCTAAAAATTCGTGTTCTGCACTCCCGTCTGTACTTCTTTCCACCGATGCTTCGATCGGTGAGCGACGAGCGCAGGGATAGCGTCCATGATGATATCTCTGTAATTGAAAGGCGATGTACGGGAAGACGGTCTTCTAGCATGCTTTCTGACTGTGTTGGTTTCTTGTTAAAGCCGCGTTGACACGATACGAGTACAATCGGACACAGTTAGCTCGAACGATCACTCGGATGCTACTCGTATCGTAGCAACAGGTAATACGAGTGCAGTCGAACGCTGACATCCGATACGAGTGGACTCGGACCGTGCTTAACATGCACGAGTATAATCGCATAAGAGTGTGAATTAAAAATGGCGGAGCGTTGGAAGTTCTCGCTCAAGAAAATGAACAGAGCGTGAAAAGGTACATATTATTTTCGAGTCATAAGAAACAGAAAAAGTGATATGGAACTTAAGACTTACGGAATACAGGATAAAGGACGGACTGGCCTCTAGAGTAAAACGTAAACTTCACGATGAAAATTTTATGTTAAGTTCAGCGCCAAATAAATACAGGGACATCATTTTATTTTTACTAACATTTTTAATATTAACCTGGATATACCTTCAGAGAACCGGAAACACCGTTTGCTAACCCCCTTCCACGACTGTAGTTCGATGATTCTGGCGTAAAACACAAACAAATCACTTTACTAGGTATAGGGGGGAAGAAAAGTACGGTAGTTCATCCATTTACGTAATCTAGGAAATATCGCGATTTTGAGTGCGATAATTTTCATTAGGTTTTTGTTTAATCAAAATGCAGTACTGTATTAAGAATAAGTGTTTTTACTCACGAACTGAGTTATCCATGCGAACGTATTCATTATGCAGTGTATATTATACGTCTACAGCACATTAGCGTACAATATAGAGAATGAAGTTAAATTGAAAAATAATCATAATATGGATATTTAAACACAATTTTGAAAATGGTGCCGTTCATTTCGATACAAGCTTCAGTTCTTTCGTGCATATTATCGCACTATAGACTATTGCATCTAATTCCAATTGCCAGTTTCGTCCTTCGTACTAGTAACTCATGTTGAAATAATTCTATACTTACTCTATAAAAGAATACCTTACGTACTGTAAATTCAATCTTCACTTCTGCCCGATCCGCACAGATAAAATTACTCTAACATGCTATCTACTGTCCGTCCAAGTGGTTATGCCGCAGGATCGTAGAAAGGGGGGGGGAAATCATGTGACAGTTAATTACTTAACGAGGCCCTTTTATTTAAGTTATTTTAAACAGTTGTATAATATTACGTAAACGTCCAATTCCTAACAGAAATTAATGTTTTCAGAAAAGAGCTAAGACAGTCCAGATTTTACAGAGGGGCGAACAGAAGCAAGGTGGGGGAAATCGGGATGCGACGTAGGCAAACGGACAGTATCTGTGCGAAAATATGATTCAATATTGAAAGGTCTTTCGTCACTGGAAAACGCGAACATATTTCTGGAACGCACTATACTCGCTAACTCAGTGCTGTTTACTATATGCGGCCTTGATTCTGCGTGGAGGACAGTTGGATCTTCATTAGTAGAAGAGGTGGGAGTGAAGTACATTAAAAAACTCAGGTACAATAAAAATTGAATTAAAAATAAAATGATGTCACTGTATAATACTTTTAAATATTTTGTTTATTTTATTATTCACATTCACAACACCAAATTACTCTTCTTTACCTCTATACCACTATATCCAAGTGAGAAGACCGAATCAAAAATCTTCAATAATGTAAATTTAATTAAACTCTCATTATACATGTAAGCTGTGCACAAATTTCCGTGATTCACTAATACATTAAAAGTAGATTCCGCAGGAAAATAATTTCATTTTTCCTCTATTTCTGTAGCGGTTAAGTTTGCGATAATGATTCATGTACAGGGTGAGCGAAAAATCCGTTTAGGTTAAGCTACACCTGTCATCATTATAGATTAAAATTTTGTGTAAATTCACCCCTATAAAGGGGTACTTCCTCTATATAATTGTACACAAAAAATATATGTTACTTGTAACTTCCGTATAATGTTCCATAAAAATATGTTATATAGGACTTAAGTTATTATTTTTATCTAAATTCACCCCTATGGAAAAGAAGATCCTCTTACACAAACGTAATCAATGTTTCGACACAAAAATATAGCGTATGCTATCTGTAATTTCCGTATAAAATTTTGTAAAAATCTATTACATAGAAGAGAAGTTACTAATTTTGTTTAAATGTGCCCCCAATGAAGGGATAGTCCCTGTAATATAAACTTAACCAGAGTTTGTACACAAAAATACAGTATATTATGCCACCTGTAACTCCTACACAAAGTTTCATATAAATTTGTAATATATTGGAGAAAAGTTATTAATTTTGTCTAAATTCATCCCTATAAAGGGGTAGTTTCTCCTATACAAACGTAATCAGAGTTTCTACACAAAACTTTATGCTACCTGTAACTCTTATACATAGTTTCATAAAAATCCGTTACAATGGAGAGAATTTATATTAATTTTCTATAACCACCCCCTATTAAGGAATAGTTCCTCGTACACAGACGTAATAAATGTTTGTACACAAAAAGAAATGCTATCTATAAGATCTATACAAAGTTTCATAACAATCCGTTAGAGTGAAGAGAAGTTATTAATTCTGTTCAGCTAGATTTGCTTTTTTGCACACTGTGCGGCTCACCAGCTCAATTCGCCATGAGTGTGAAAATGCGATTTATCGAGCTTTTCGCAGCTAGGTCGATTCGTCGGGGATTCGAGAACTTTCCTAAGTGATGCAATATAACTGTGTAAAAATTACATAAAAATACTGGCTATGTGGTTTGTGTGTCTGCAGTTTAAATTGTAGCATTTATCTTATTAATTTATCCATATGTTAACAAATCCCCTTGAATACTAGGGTGTTCATAACTTATTTTACTGAAGTGCTTTAATTACTTCTTGTAAATATTCAAATGATACTTACCATTACATCAGATCACCGAAATGTTCACCGTCTGCTGTCAAATATGCGTCAATCCTGTTGAAAGGGTTGCGGAAATTTGAGTGAAATTAGGCTAATTTTGTAATAAATAATTTGTCACCAAGTTTTAAAGTTTTATGCTATTAAAATAGAATTAGGCTTACGCCTATATTTTGTGTTTTTTATACATACGAATAACATGTGTTCGCACTTCATTCACAAACTTAATTTTTTTTTTTTGTGATGATGGCACGTGTATTCCGGAATAATTACGACGAAATTTCCTCTTATAGTATTTGTAAGAACATGTTTTCATATAACGGTCGTAAATGAATATTATTTGTTCCAAATTATCATCATATTACACAATCAGTCACTCACACAGCAATAAACGCATCAAACTAGCAGCATATTCACAACTCAACTGAGTACGAAACTGGTTACTAGCTGTCATGACTCGCGATAGCTGACCTTGAATACATCGGGATCACCGTTCCACCAGTTCCAGATGTTTCCAATAAACCAGACCGCTTGATAGAAAATAATGAGTCAACTGTAATATTATTCGTAAAATAATTAAGCAATTGAATATTCGCTAATGATTGAAATATACATGCCCAATTTTAAGAACTACATCTCCTACTATACATAGCACTCGTTTGTAATCTTGCCATTCATAAATGTGGGGTACAATATTTGATTATTGCACAGTTCATCTCGGAACAAAAATTAATTTTTAACATTGCTTCATTATATATCTATCAATCAAAACACTGATAAACATATCTATAGACTTCTATGTGAGGGTCGCCCTTTTTTGGCACAGGCGGAATAGCGCTGGCCTTCTGTGTCCGATGTTGCGGATTCGATCCCGGCCCAGGTCGATGGCATTTAAGTATGCTTAATTGCGACAGGCTCATGTCACTAGATTTAGTGGCATGTAAAAGAACTCCTGCTGGACCAAATTCCTGCACACTGTCGAAGCTAATATAACCTCGGCAGTTGCGAGCGTCGTTAAATAAAGCATAATTAATTCTATGTGAGTACCTAATCGTCTTGTTTAAATTATTTTGAAAGCCATTAAATGAGCCTATATTTATTTATTTATTTATTTATTTATTCATACATTCATTCTTTTATTTATTTATTTATTCATTCATTTATTCATTCATTTATTTATTCAATTATTTATTCATTTATTCACTTATTCATTTATTTATTTATTATTCTCACAATATTGTATGGGTGTGAAACTTGGGCTCCAACGAAAAAACAGAAAGATAGAATACAAACGGCGGAGATGAGGTTCCTCAGACAAGTTAAAGGGTGTACAAAACTTGATAGAATTAGAAATGAGGATATAAGAGACGAATTAAAAGTACAGCCTTTATTGGATAAAGTCACGAATTATAGATAAAAATGGAATGAACACATGAATGGAATGAGTAAGGAGAGATATCCATTGTTAGCAAGAAATTATCAAGCAAGAGGAAGGCGTGACGTCGGGAGACCTAGAAAACGTTGGGCTGATGAATTATGAAGTCGGAACGGAAAATTGCCTAATCCTTGGAGTGACGATAATGATGATGATTTATTTATTTATTAATTTATTCTTTCAGTGGTATAGATACTGTATACTTTACTCCATTCATAAATAAAGTTCATGAATATTGTAACACGTGCATATACTGGATTATAAGAGTGATTTGAAACTTCAGTTTGGAACTGTATTTGTCAACAAGCCGTCCTTTTGTTGTAGCGTAAACATATATGACTGTTACATCGGAAATCTAGCGTTTTTTCCTTGGATTATTTTGTAAAAAATAACAGTGATTATTATCTGCAATTTCTGTGAGTGATGTTGTATTCGAATTCAATTCAAACCGAAGTTTTTATCGATTTATAAGTCACGTATCCCATCGGCGATATTCTCTGCATTTTTTATGCTTAATCATGATGTCTGTTTGTCCGGAACAGGAATGTTTGAAATCATAGGAGAATGATTATTATCGTAATTAGTTACGGCAGAATAATTAGTGCGAATGGAAATATTTACGCAGCTGTGGAAAACAGACTGGCAGACAAACATTACTTCGTTGCAGCATGAATTCCCCTTGGAAAGCATTCGGCTCAAATTGCATTGCGATTGGATCTATGTAGTATGCACAGTATTAATGGCAATAGCAACGAAGGCAGGGATTACAATAACGTACATTTAAATGCATGCCAGTTCTTACTACACATCTGCTTAATGAAAAAATGAAAAATTAAATTGTAGGAAATACACGGAATTATTAAACTATTCGCCATCAATATAATTGTAATATTATTATTAATTAGATGTTTTAAGTAGTCACAAACTCTGTTGCGCTGGTCTTCAATTCATGTGGACCGGGTTTAATCCTCGGACAGGTAATGGTGGAATTTGTGGTGAATAAAGACATTGCAGAGGTCTTTTCTTGAAATACTCCTGCTTTATTCTCTCATTCCATCAACATGATCCACCTTCTACTAATTTCATCTCTAGTCTGTAATAGTTTAAATTAGGCAGATGAGAAATCTTCGGCAGTACGTCTATACGACTCTGATATTGGAAGGACTTAGAGCTCAAAATTCTGGGGCTTATGGGTTACTCTTCTACAAATGGGACTGGCTCTGTTAAGGCTGAGACGAATGTTACCCGGAATACCTGTCGGACTTCGACAATCATTGCACATAATCTATATACGTGGGGTGTAACTTTAATAGTGGCAACACTGCTGTTAAAGCGAAACGAGATGGAGCTAATTGTTGTCACTTCTACCACATGTTAGTCTATGTCTGCCCTCCTCCCCCCCTAAAAGAACTCTTCCGTCCGACTCACAGCGCATGCGCTGTGGAGAGTTGAAATTAGTCTCCTGCTGGTTACAGCTCTAAGCGGTTGTGCTTCGCCATGTTTACAAAGCAGGAACAGTGATTTTGGCCGAAAATTCAATCTGCCTGTGGTCATACAGCACGACAATGTCATGACGGTCTTGTTAAGGCATGTGAAGAGACGGTGTTACTATACAGGTCTGTGGCGAGCATGTCAAGCGCATATGAGCAAATGGTGGGTTCGAGCCTTTAATGAGGAGCGTAACCGCGTGGAAAATATGTCTCTCAAAATACACACTGTTTTAGTCATTTTTGGAGCATAATCTGAGACCAGCGTTGCGAAGAAAGCGCCCATACGTTTTGCAGAACCCTCGCATCATTTTGCAGGATAACGCAAGGCGCACACGGCACACACTATAGTTGATTTGTACCGTCGCTGGGGGTGGGAAGTGCTTTTTCAGACATCACATTCACCAGACTTAAGCCCCTGTGATTATGACTTAATCCCAAAGATGAAGGAACCACTTCGTGACGTTCGATTCCGGACTGTTCCCGATATTCTGCAGGCAGTAGGGCGGTCCATCAGAAACATCAACAGAACAGGAGCTGCTACAGGGATACTACGACTTCCACTCGCTGGCAACGAGTTGTAGACAATGCTGGTTACTACATCGAAGGACTGTAGAAGTTTCACAGATGTATCACTTGTATATTCGTAATAAATAAATAGTTGTCATTATTAAAGTTACAATCTGTGTATGTGTTCATAAATGTGGGGCCGTATTACTGACCCAAAACATAACAAAAAGTTCATATGAACGTGAGTCTGCAAACCCTTCGTTAGGGAGTTAAAAGTAGAAGAAAAATGTAATGGTAATAATGATATTGGTTATGTTAATGACAGTACAGTTATCGCCAAGCTTAGACACATTTTCCAGAATTGTGGCTGACCCAAACATAATAAAGCATACGGTGCATGTCTACTACTTACGTACGTTGTTACGTATTATTTTTAAATAGAGCAGTTAATAGTTGTCTGTCGCAAACGTCTTGTCAGCCATTATGTCAGCACATTACTGCACACCGAACAGTATACAAGGGAGTTGTAACATCGTATTTAAAATTCCAGAACAATTAATTAACGGCCATCTGCACAAATATAAATTGGTGATGGGAGTATTCGAATAAAAATTTAAGAATTATTCTATTCTTGTAAGTTCTCGAGATATGTCTCGAATCGTGAAATAGTATTCGAATGCTTTGCTCAGATGGTAGATGCTGTGAGAAGTGAAGAATGAGAACAGAAAGAAACTGTAGATGAGGAAGTTTTCGAGAACACCGATTGTTCATCAATCGTATACATTTGGCTAATCTCGCCTACAAATAGTAAAGACTTGCTCCAGATCGTCTCTCTCTGTCTCACCTCTCTCCTCTTCCTTCCTTTCGTTTAATTACGAAACGCAGAAATCAACACCTTTATCGGAAGTTGCAGATAGCTACAGCATGTGATTGGAACAATAAAAAATATATAAACTCCTGTGCTTGCACAATACACTGCTTTCACTGATATCTTTATCGCTATCATGCTGGATTTTGGAAAGAGAAGCGAGAACCTGCATGTCAGTAATACAATAGCTATTCGAATGATAAAAGTATTCTATAACTTTCATTCGAATAAACTTTTCGATCCTTAACATTATTCTGTTCTTAAAATTATACGGTTCTGTCCATCACTACTATAAATATTTATGGCGGGATCTGGAATTTTCGTCACCGATTTTTCGACACCCGGTTATTTCGTCACATTACATTTCGCCACTGCAACATTTTGTCACCGATTCACTTTTGTCACCACCATATTTTGTCACCAAGTCACTTTTGTCACTACCATATTTTGTCACCAATTTAATTTCTTCATCACTATTCGCCACCACAATTTTTCCCTCCTTCATGTCGCTTCCGTTATGATACCTATATAAAATAATACGTACATGGAATTGTTACATTCGTACCAAGGAAAACATGCCCACAACAACAAATACTTGCGAATACTTTAACGGTCAAAGCAAATCCCTCCTTTTAACTTGTCCTTCAGTTACTAAAGGAAGAGACTGCGAGGATACATCAAGACATTGAGAAATTAGAAGCAGGTCAATTTTCACCCAGAAAAAGAAGAAATGCACTTCTTTAGATAACAGAATTGCAAGAATTGTCGATAGGTATGAAGCCTATAGAACAGAAGATAGAATCCTAGATTACCTACGTCCCATAGGTCACAATTTCATTAGACAATTTTATTGAAACTCCATAAAAACAGGATGAATGTATGCAACTTCAAAATCCATGTTAATACAAAGCATGAAAATAATAATTATACAGTGACTCATAATAAAAACAGCCTAAATGAAATTTTCTCTATTTTTGATGACGAAATACCCTCAGTGTAAGAAATATGATCACAAAATATATATGATGACGAAATATCTTCGGTGACAAAATCTCCTGTGACAAAAAACATGATAACAAAATGTATTTGATGGCCAAAACACTAATGATAAAAAAAATAGGTGACAAACTATAACGGTGACGAAATTTCCGGTTACGAAGTGCCCTAGACCCATTTATGGCAACATAATTTAATCCCTCTATTCTAGTTAAGGCCGTCTACGTTTGGGGAGAAGATTACCAACCAATTAATGATGCATGATTAATGGAGAAACTAATGAACTTATGAGTATTTAAGATAAAAGTGTAGATTAACAGAATTGAATGTTATGACAGATACATATCAAAGTGCAACCGTTATCATTTCATGAACACGAAAACTTGTATGATCTTGACCACTATAGAATTTGTACAATCTGGAAACAGAAATCGATAACATTTTCGAACCTAAGGCTTGATCAGTTACAGGAAGAGTCAGTGAGACAGCTAAGAAAGCGTTGGGTTTCACATAGATAACGCTCATCTTTCCACTCTTGTTTGATTAGAAGTGGCACTAGCGGAAATTTCACCGATAGCATCTCGGAGTTCACTCGTACGTGCTCCAGATCTCGAGGACCACCCGACATAGAGACGCTGGATCCATTACCCATCCCACGCGATATTGGGCCGTGACGCTGAAATAACAAACACCTGCAAGCCGGCATCACATTCAAGGGCCTGGCTCCGATTTCAGACTGCTCGTTTCCAGAAAATAATATATTATTATTATTATTATTATTATTATTATTATTATTATTATTATTATTATTATTATTATTATTATTCCTTACGTTCGGCATATAGACCAGTGATGTCGAAGCAAGCGCATTTTTGTGACTTTGACGTCGTACGCAGGCATCAAGCGCTAGGTATGCTAGGAGGAATAAGCAGCCTGATGGATTAAGAAAACAGTGGTGCACAAACTTCAAACGAAACGTGAAATTCTATGTCATTTTTATATGGCTTCTTTCTGTTTGTTATTTTCTGTATTGTCTGTAAAACAAAAGTACTAAAACATATTTCTTAGCTTAATATTGCAGTTGTGTTTTAAACGTTAATAACATAATAAAGAGTAAAGAAGGAATATTCACACAGATTCCATAATAACTACAACTATACTGTACTAAGTGAATTAAACACATCATTCATAAAGAAAGTGTCATCCCAAAGAAAAACATTGAATATGACATGATAAGTTGAAATTGATGTTGATGGTATCTGTAGCCTTATAAAAGTAATCAAAACAATATTATAGTACAAAGCAAAGTTGTCTAGATGTATGTTTTAAATTTAACTAATATTACATAATAAAACTCTTATCGCATTATACTGTTCGGTGACATTGGTGCGCAACTTTCTGTTATTAGAATATTAAACTATCTCGAAATCTGCTGAAGCTATAGAGCTGACGTTTTACCAACATATATGCACTTATCTTTTGTTTGTGATGTAACAATATTTGCTTTGTTAATTCATTTCCTTACAAACATTTTCCATCCGAATATTTTCAAACATTTTAATACACTATCTTCAGTAATACGTATTTACGATGTATTAGATTTACGAAAACATTGTTTTTGTACCTATAAGGATACAAAACAAATATATCTGAAAATTTCACTTTTCTGTAAAAAAAAGTTGACAAAATATTCCTTTTGAATAAAAAATCAAACTTGTGAAAATTGAATATTAACATTAAAACTTACATTCTTATAATGCACTTATACTTCTCAGACAAATCTAAAAATTAACATGGATACAGTTTTAATGAGTTCTCTTCCCTTTATCCATTGAATCAGTGCTGGCCATCCCTGTATATAGCTCGACCAAGCGGCATATACTACTTCTTTCGTCTGTCTCTTTCCTTTCCGCTGTAAAGCACTCAGGCTCTCCTGGGCTCTAAAGCGCGCGCTTGCTCCTATGGGCATCAGTTGACATCACTGATATAGACTATACTATATCAGTTCTAAATCGACGATCCATCTTCCTCAGGAACAGATGAGGCGTGTGATATCCTACATTTGTAAAATGAGCCTATTTACTGTATTTATTAGTGTCCTGCAATGTTCGAACATGAGAGAGGCAACCAAGACATTACAAACCTCGTTTTATTACATATGAAAAACTAATCGCAAGATCTGTGATAAAATGTTTAAGTGGTTAAAACATGAGTGGAGGACAGCTAATATTTTTGTAACAATGTGAAACAAACACGACAGGTCTCTTTCTGCATAGCGAACATTGGCGAATATCGAATTTCGCCATACTCGACAAACTTGAACCGAACATAGCGTCTTTTTTTTTTTTAATACAGGAGAGGTGAAAAGAAAACTAGATCCTTGGAAACCAACTTCACCGTTATACGGTTACCTGGTTGAGGTTTTTTTCTGGTTTTTTCCCTCAACCCAATATGAGAAAATGCTGGGTAACTTTCAGTGCTGGACCCCGGACTCATTTCACCGGCATTATCACCTTCATCTCATTCAGAGATGTTGATAAAACGTCGTAAAATAACCTACTAAAAAAACCGTTATACGTACATTTTTTTTTTAATTCTCATGGGTCATAGAAACATTTTTTCAGTTTCAAAATGCGATTAAAATTAATATTCAAGTCGCAATTTAAGTTTAAAATGTGGAGTTGTCCATCTCTGAAACTAATCATAGAGTTGTCTGTTTTTGAAGCTAAATAAAACAATATTTAAAGTAGAGTTGTCTGTTTTTGAAACAAAACGAATACATATGTAAAGTGAAACTGTCTACTTTTGAATCTAAGTCTCTTCTAACTCGGTTTCAAAGCAAATTTACGTAAAACAATACTTACTCGTTCACAAACCGATTATATACAGTAAACAATCAGGCATATTGGATTCGCAATGCGTGATGGGAAAGGGTAATACGAATGTGGGCTTCTCATTGACTACTGAAGGAATTGTCCTAATTTGAAACCAAGCCACAGTGGAGTTGAGTACATTTTGATTATAAAGCGCACAATTAAGTGCTATTTTCGCTCTGTTCTATTCGTTTTTGAATCTAAACAGTTCCAGAATCGCATTCAGCATACAAAATTCTATGAGAAACAATCGATATCTCGAAATCGCAAAAAATGGATTTATCTAACATTGGTACTATGCTCCTCATGTAATTTCGAATTTTTATTCTCAGACTACCCTATAAAGGTTACAGTCCACAAATACAACTGTAATTGGCATAACCTAAGTTTCTACATCGTACATTCAGCTGAATTATGTCACTTGGTTCTCATCTGTCTCCTTATACTTCAAACGATGAATTCAAAACTAAGGCATCTGTTAATAAAGAACTATAGAAACTGTTTAATACAATTTGTAAATTCAATAGACTTTGAGAAACTGAATCATATATAGATAACGAAAGGACATGTTAGGCTGGGCGAAGTATTTAATAATGATTGTAAAATGTTTAGAGACGCATGTAGTGTTACCAACGAGTAACGGAGCATGCCGATTATGTGCATAAAACATACATACATACATACATACATATATACAAAGCGAAGAATGGATTCGTCGTAATAAAAAGTTATCTCTATTTTAGATCCAGAGACAGGATAATTATGTTTTTGTCTTATTGCATGGAATGCTCATAGTAGTTTGAACTATATTCATAAATCCATGAGATTTCTGAAGAAAAGAATTTGTCTCACATCGTGCTAACTTTAGTTGATTTAAGATCCAAAGCTGTACAGGAATGTCAGCGTAACAGTTTTGTTATGAAACAAGAAACATGAGACATTTTCACGTTCTGCTATACAGTATATCGTTATTCGCAACTCTTTGAGGTTTTGTTCTAAAAACATAAAGTACTGATATTGTTTGTCTCACATGTCAAGAAAGCAAATAGAAAACCTTAGTTTTCGATGGTGTATTCCTTCATAGTCCCATATTGTTTATTTCGCCATCAGTCCTTTCTGAATAACCCGGTACACAAAGAACACAAGCAGGATTCCATTACGGAAAAGGGCAATGGCGGCCGTTACGTGAGGCTGCCTTCCTTTGTTTGTCGCGTTGAAAGTTGGGGGAGGGGAGGTTTCCCTCCAGTGCGTAAGCTACAGTCACATGGAGGTCAAACAAAAGCAGTACTATAGTGCACACATGGGTGGAATGGAAGGCTGTGTTGTTTGTTATGTAAAACAACAGCCAGTGCATGTAATAGGGTTTAATCCAGTTACTATGACGACTGCCCGATGCATGTTTCTGCTCACTTGTTTTCTTTGTCGTTAATTTTGCATTGTTCTTAAGAGACTATTGTTTACACGGTGCTTAAATTCTGTTTTGGAATGTGCCACGAAAGTAATGCTCAGCCTCTTCAAAACAACTGAGAATGGCATACTATTGAGATTTTTGCAATGATCAGTTGTTTAAAGGAATCCTTATTTCAAACGCTCCCCAATATATTGTATTTTATCCAACTCATATTTTTAAAATATGGCAGAATAAGCTGAGCGTTGTAAATTCAATGGTGTATAGAGTAAATGAGGTGTTCTCTACAACTTGGCGTAAAGTTAGGTACGTCGTTTTTCCGTTTCCACCATATAGCCTACAGAATGGAAATGAAATAATCCGGCAGATTTAAAGAGACGATAGGATACACTTAAAAAGAAATAAAAAAAACCTATATTACGTTTCGTGATTAAAGGCATAGTTAAATATAAAATTAATTTAGAAATTTCAGCAGTCTGGCAACATCGCGGCTAATACAATCCTCTTTATTTTACTATCCAAATTTCACGAGAGGATCTCTGTGAGGGAAGTACGGTCCTTGCGGGGTAAGAGGAGAGTAAACCAGTAACTCTGCGTTCTTGAAGGAGCAGGTGGATGAGAGTGCTGTTATTGGCCGGCTGGGAGAAACAAGGTTCAATCAATGGCCGGCCGGTTCCGTGTCGGAATTAGGTTATAAGAGTGGGAGAAAAACACGCATTCCTTGCTCGGATCTTCTCTCGAAACGCGGACTGTAGTATATAGATGTAAGAGATCAACGAACTGAGGTATATTTTCTACGCGAACCTCTCTTTCTAACTACAACGTTGCAATCTAGTTGTATCGGTCAGTGGCTTGAAATTAGTGGCTTTGTATTAGATTTACACGAATATCATCCACGCTATTGAAATATGCCAGAGGATAAAATTATATTTTATTAGATACTGTATTCTGTTGATATGGATAAAAATTACGATCCTAATAGCAATAGTTACCGAATAAGAGAGTGTTAAATATTTGAGAAAAAAATTTTCTCTGAGAAAACTATGAACTTTCCACAAATATGGTATTACATGTTTTCTTACATACAAAATGACCTATTCGCTCTGAAAATCTGAGGATTATTTCACTTCCATTTATTCAACCCTTAATAACACAAAACATTATTTCCAACAAACACAGTGTTCTCTAGAAACATTTTTCGTTCTGAAAAGGAATTTTAAAATGTTACATTTCTTTGCATCAAATTCTGCACATTTAAGACGAAGTTGCATAAACATAGCTAATTACAGTTAACATTTCATCAAAGATAAGGAAGTGAACTGAGTTATATCTCAATTTATGTTGTAGCCTATATCATTGATCTTAGGTGAACTTGGTTTATTGATAACCTAAGACCACAAAAATACATGACAACAGCGAGAAATATGAGGGAACATAGCGAGTACTTTGCAATAAATTGTACAATATTTATTTGCCTCCTTGATATATAGTATAACCATAAAATATTTATGGGAGAACACAAGAATAAGAAGAAGACAAAGGAGAGGACCAATTGCTAAGGCAATGCAAGGGAGGGAAAATTTATAGGGGCCAATCGTAGAAAAGAGAGTTCTTCATAATTTTAAAAGGTAAGAGAGGGAGAGAGATAGATAGATAGATAGATAGATAGATAGATAGATAGATAGATAGATAGATAGATAGATAGATAGATAGATAGATAGATAGATAGATAGATAGATAGATAGATAGATAGATAGATAGATAGATAGATAGATAGATAGATAGATAGATAGATAGATAGATAGATAGATAGATAGATAGATAGATAGATAGATAGATAGATAGATAGATAGATAGATAGATAGATAGAGAGAGAGAGAGAGAGAGAGAGAGAGAGAGTGTGTGTGTGTAATTGAAATTATTGTTTTCAAACATAAGACAGTTAGGTCCTATACAGAATTAAGAAACAAAATTATATTATCAGAAAAAGGGAAGGACGTGTGGAAAGAATTACTTGCTGACTATAAATGCACGAATGTAATTCCGAAAGATTGGAAAAGTGTGAATTTGTGTTAAGAAAACGCACAAAAAAAACTAAAACCTGGAAATAACATGACCTATAAGCCTATAACCAAGATATAACATTTTGTCCACGTGAAATACCAGTATTAATACAGTATATTTTTAATTGTAATGTAGAAAATATACTATCTAGCGTAACTCCATAAAATTCATCACGATACTACAATGCTGGGATGTGGACTCCGGTCCCATACACCATTATGCAAAATATGAATAATGTTGGTACCCTGTGATCAGCTAGTGTTGGCAGTCTGGTTTGGATGTTGCATTGTAATATTCAAAACCATGACATAGTATTTTCCCATTCATGGGCATCTGTTTTTGCCATGCGATAGGGACTTTGGCAAAATAAAACGACTTCCTTAGCGAGCTACTATAAACTGTTGAACAGTGTGGAGAATTAATGCTAAAACCATCAACAAGAATTATTAATTTCTTCTCTTTTTCTCTCTTAAAAAACATAAAATGCACTAGGTTGTGTACGAACGCACGATCTCATGAATACTAGTCCGGAACGCTACCACTGCGCTACATCAGTAACATGCAGAACACTACAATAACTGTAGATGTCAGACCACGTTGTCCAACAACATGTAACATCGTCTGTCTCCGAATTTTAGCGAAGATACCCGAAGAGAACTTAGCTTCTATACAGCGGTCACTTTTTCTTTTGACAGCTTTTGACAGCTGTAGGGCCTACATCAGTCGCCATCGCTGTGAGTCACATATCTAGCAGAGATGGCAATTTCTAGGAGCTGTGATTTTGGAACTGTAGTCACAGAATTCTTCAAATCACGCCCCACTACTACACAATCGGAAGAGTAGTCTGATAAATCTCAGGGGTCAACAGTATCGGAAACTTCTACTTCCCCCTAAGACTTTACCCAAGCCTATTTTGACTATTTTACACGAGAGATTAAATGAGTGGCAAGTGGAGAGTGTTGGTGGAATGCTAGAGGGAAAGGGGAGTGCCCAGAGGAATACCCTGTATAACGTCTGCTTTTCCCACCACAAATTCCACCAAGACCTGGTCGGGGATCGACCAGCAAGCTAGCGTTGAACCACAGACGGAGGATTATTTTACATCCCTGCTGGTAACTAAACCCGAGTCGATTTGATTTGTAGACTACACGTTGTAAACTCGGTGAATATTATTAATTTAAAATCTGACAATTTACGCAAAATTAAAATGAATTTTTACACGGGGTCTATTTGATGGCCTGTATTCGTTTCACAGTATGTGAATGTGATTTTATCACTAGTTTGAAACAAAAATCCCCTGATTCCATTACTCAATGAAAAAACAGGAAGGGTAAAGGATTGGGAGGGAGAAAAACTTGAAAGAGATAAGAGCAGAGAGAGGGGGAACAGAGATAAAGAGACAGTGGGAAGAGGAACGGTGGAGAGGGGAATGGAAGGGTAGAAGGGGAGAGATTCTGGTCAAATGTGATGCAGGGATAAACCTTCTTTCTGGATGAAGTTTAAAATTACAGAAATAATCCACGCCGGAATTCCACTGCATATTTACATATTGACCGGCTTACGATATGAGATCCCTGGATTGTGTTATCAGTTCGTCTTCCATCCGTCATTGTGATGAGATGTACAAATATCACAAATTCACAAGTAAATCCTGTCTCACCGCTACGTTATTTTAATCCCGTCTCACTTTCGCTGAGTGTGAGGGTCTGACACGAAGCTCTACAGTTTCTATCAACCGAACTACCAACAACATGCAAGAAAGTTCTCCACATGCTTCGTTGGTCTACCACACACGCATCTCGAATACGATTCTGAGTTTGGTAGTGATGGAATTTGTAATGAACAAAACAAAAGGTTTAGATAGTTTTTCTCAGGGTTCTTCCGTTTTCTTCTTTCATTGTAGACCTCTGTATCCTCTTGAAAACGACAGACCGAGTTCGCCGATTAATCCCTGGTTGTGAAGAAAATAGGCGGAAAATGATACGCTCGAGTGCATGCAGTCGAGAATTTATAACCGATCGGTTGACATGTTTACTCGGTCGGTCGCCAAAGCTCGAGGTATTGCACTACAATTACATCACTTTTTAATGCTGATACCCAAAACAGCCTACCTAAGAAGGTTACTATTTTGTTTTTATTTCAGATAGCACGAAATTAGGAAGTATTTGAACATTTAAACAAGGAAACATATTTATTTAAATGACACAATTCTTTAAATGAAGTAATGTTGAATATTATCAATAATATTATTCAGAATCCATTTTGTCGAACTCATTATATCAGTAATGAAAATGTTTAATGTAGCTTATTAAATATACGATTTCATAAAAAGAACATAAATTTTTTGAAGCATCTCAAATTTCTTCCAAAGAAGACAATCTATTTCAGTCACAGTATTAAAAAATAAAATAAATCTGCATCTTCACTTTACTTAACTTTTGTACTATAATGTATGTTATGTGTCATATTATATAAAATATGTTATGTAATATATAATATATTATATTGTGTTTAATCGCAGAAAATGATTGACGTTGGAGCAATTTCTGGTAAGAGGGTTACAGATTCTATTATTCCACACTCAATGACCATATCACCAAATATCAAGGATGAAGCAAATAAAATTATTTTTAAAGTTATTCCAGAATTAAAAGAATCAATGGAAAAATCACCATTTGGTTTTAAAATTAAAAATTTTGTTCAGTCTTATCTAGAATTCTGTCCTTGGTTTCTTTAATGTATTTACTTGTGCCCTGTTCCATTGTTAACACAACACTGTTACACGGTCCACACCTGTAGAGTAACGGTTAGCGCGTCTGACCGCGAAACCAGGTGACCCAGGTTCGAATTCCGATCGTGGCAGATTACCTAGTTGAGGTTTTTCCGGGGTTTTGCCTCAACCCAATATAAGCAAATAACTATCAGTGCTGGACCCCGGACTCAAGGCTTTTGACAAAGTGGATTAGAATAAACTAATAAGGATCGTAAAGAAAATTGGTGTGGATTAGAAAGAGAGAATGCTATTCAGTAATATTTATATGAAACGACTCCAAGTCAGGAAAAGAGAAGATAGACCAGAAAGAAATGAAATAGGGAGAGGAGTACGTCAAGGATGCCCTTTATCACCTAACCTGTTTAACATATACTTGGAAGATTTAGTGTAGAACTGTTTTCAGGACATGGGAGGGGTGATAGGAGGAAGAAGAATAAAGAGCATAAGATTTTCTGATGATATGATGTTAGCAGAAGAGAAGATGATACTAAGGGATATGCTACTGGAGTTAAATAGCAGCTGTCAGCAGTATGGGATGAAGATAAATGCAAAAGATAAGGCCTACATATTTTAATCATGTTTAACGATTACTCCTTGCTTTGGATTCCTACTAATTATTTAGATTTTCGGCCTTATAAATAGGATAACGGGATCTTATAATACATGATTAAATACTGTAGTACCAAAATTGCTGTTTCCAGCCACATTAGGGAAATCTAAGACTCTCAGTAGCTGCGTCGTTGTCCAATGCGCACAATTAGAAGATTTCTATAATAATGGTTTATTTTAACAGGCAGAGTTAAGGCCATTCGGCCTTCTCTTCCACTTAGCCAATATGATACAAAATTACTACATTGCTATAAACAAAACATAATTAATACAATATAATAAACAATTAATATAATGTACATAATTAATATACTAATTCTACAAATCGTTTAAAAAATTTTTGTAAATGTTTGAATGTTCTGTTTTCGTTCAGATTTAAAGTGACTGTATTAGTAATTCACTACCAAAGATGGAACTCCAAATTGAGGCTGCGCTTTAAAATTTTGCCAACATTACAGCAGAAAAATATATAGAGTGAACCGTAAGTTGTAATTAATTTCAGGGGGTTATTCTTTGAGGTATTTGAAACAAAAAATTTTAATACAATTTTGCTCGTTTTTGCTTCCTTTCTGAGATAAAAATTATTTTACATTAAATATTTCATATTGTGTTTCGGGAAAGACATTAATTTAGTTCCTAATAGTGAACAGTGTAGCCAATTATGATAATAAATGATTGAAAGAATTTTAGTTTTCTCCTTTAACCCTCTGATGCATGACTGTTCCCCCCCCCCTTAATGCATGACATGGGTCTATGAGGCCCGCACTTACTTGCAATGTGAAATACGGTGTTAATTTGAATTGTAATGTAAAATAACGTGTTATTTTGAATTAATATGTTTATTTATTTAAATTATACAAAATGGTAACTAATATTGCATATAAATATTAAATTTTATTCTTTTAATTATACATATAAACTAGTCAATTTTCAATTTGTAGCCGTGGAGAATTAAATATAAACATTCACATGTTAGATTCTCTTTTCATTTTACTTCTAACCTGTTGTCAAGATTTTAACTGTTTACATTCACAGCATAGTACGAGGTGCATCCAGGAAGTAAGTTCCAATGGCCGTTAAAGGAAAAAAAGCCTCAATAAGTAAGAAATATTTATTGTACTATTTACAGATTCACTGGCTACTTCTCAACATAGTCACCACAGTCATTGAGGCTTTTATCATACCGGTGCACCATCGTTTGTATGTCCTTGTCATAGGAATCTGCCGCTAACCTCTAGAGCCATGAAGTCACTGCTTTCAGTACCTGAACGTCGTTGTGGAAACGTTTTCCAGCCAGAATGCGCTTCATAAGTCGGAAGGGATAAATGTCACTTGGCGCAATGTCGGGGTGGATAATCGAAGATCTCCCATCCAAACTGAAGCAACAGATTCTGTGTGGCATTGATTGTATGAGGTCGTGCGTTGTTGTGCAAAAGCGTAATGACTCTTTATTCCACGTCTCTTGTTCTGGATTGTCCTCCTCAGATTTGCAATGTCTGACAATACCGCTCAGCTTTAACTGTCTCCCCTCGCGATAAAAACTTGCACGTGACGTCACCACGTCGATCCCAGAAGACAATGAACATGATTTTTTGACAGCGATTGTCTGCTTGAATTTGGTCCTCACAGGTGAACCACTATGCCGCCAATGCATGTATTGTTGTTTTGTTTCTGCTGTGGCACGCAACATCCAAGTTTCATCCCCAGTGACAACATCGTCGAGAAACTCATCACCTTTCTCTGCATACCGCTGGAGGAATGTCAATGCTGCAGCCAGACGTTAGGTTTGCGTTCATCTGTCGGCTGTTTTGGCAACCATAGGCCTACAGGTATATTTTAATTTATTTCTATACCCGCTACAATGAAAGTGACTTCACTGAATGAATAGTATTGTCTTTCAGTCAGTTCATATTGTCTTTGCACCAATGATTGCTGCCATGCAAAAATGTATAACAGTAAGCGTTTTAATTATCGCTTGTGTTTATTTGACAAGGCAACAATGAGTGCGGTTCTAACTTTATTTTTAACGGTTATTTATTTATTTATTTATTTTTTTCAGTTTTCATTGCGATGTTGTTGTAGCTTGTACTAAAGTCGCGACGCTGTTATTCCCGGCGTGACTCCTCCTCTTTGCTTACGTCTTAGGAAGTGAAGGCTCTATAAAGTCTACGTAGGTAGTATCGTTGGCAATTTTTTTCTTTCGTTGCCGAGCTACCAGACGAGGAATCTATTTGCCACACCGTTAAACATTATCATGTCGTAGCTCCTATGATAATAAATCAAACGCACTGTAATTCAGCAAATAATTGAGCGGCAAATAACGTCTTCGTGTGCTTTCTGCGAACGCCAACGAAAGAGCCAAAATGGCGGGCGATTATATTAAGTATTTGTCGAATCTTAAGAAATGAATAACGTCTTCCTCAGCGAATCACAAGACGCACACGTTTAAATGTAGCCGACCTGCAACGCGATTGGCTGCCGGAAATTAGAGCGACGGGACTTTTATAGCTAAAATAATATTTCATATCACAACATATCAGTACAACCAAACACAAAAATGCACTTTCCAACGCTACTGGAAATAAGATTTCTTTGCTTCCAACAGTAATTGCAACATCGAGTCGAAAATCTTAATTTGCATTCGACTTATGTAAAGCTTTTCTTGGTGCCGAAAGTCCTTTGTGGAAAGTAAAAGGTTGTGGGTCTAGTGCAAGGTTTTTGTAATTGCCTTTTATTGGGTATTTTAACTATTTATAATGTCTTTTTGCCTGCCTATTTTAGCTATTTATGATGCCTTTTTACCTGCCTATTTTAATGATTCATAATTAGTAAACTTCTGGTCTCTGATTATTAGTTTTAAAGTGAAATACTTTCGCACTCACACATAGCATTAAGAATAAAATCCGTTCAGTAAGGAATAAACGAAGAATGATCATTAACAGATGGACGACAGAGCTATAGCTTACAAAAATCCAATATTACAGTAACAGAAATGGTGAAAGAATACATCTATATATTAATAATATTCAAATATAATTTTCATGTTTACACTATGTAGCCTACGTTCTCATTACAAGGATTATATATAATTGAATAAAGAAGTGTATAATTAATATTCGTTTTAAAGAAATTAAAATAACAGATTCTGGGATATATAAGCCTACGTCATCACGCTATGAGGAGGTCATTAGGTTATAGTGGAATGTGATACCCATGGCAGCGCTAAGCTTGATGTATGGACAAGATGAATTTTGGACTAGGACCGTGTTCTCCAGCTCCCAGTAATGAAATTACCATACGAGAGACATTGTGGAGCCGTTTACACAAATGTGCCTGATCTATGTGTAGTGCGCCCAGACTCCCAGCTGTTAATTGCCTTCTAGCAGTGGTTTCATTTAAGATACCAACTGAGTAATTTACTTAGAAAATTAAATAAACCGTATTTATTTGTGTCAAATCCCACAGATTTTTAATCACATCTTAGTTTCAAAAACATTATAGATAGAGTTAATTGTCTATTTTATTCTTCTGTTTCAACCACTTCCATCCCTTTCTTTCTCTTACATTGTTCCCTCTTCTTTCCACTGTCTTTCTCTTCCTCTTCTTCCACTACTTTTTATTTTATTCTTCCTTCGCTCTTCTTCATTCTTTCCCAGATCTTCTTGTTAGTCATTAGACTTTAGAATAAATACCGTATTCTATACCTTCCTCTTATTCTCCAAACTTTCAGGCCTCTTTTTTTATCTTATTTTTGCCTCTGTGTCCAATATTAAAGCCTGTTAGAGATTTTATCTCCTGGCATTCTATTGAGATTGGCAATTCAATTTTCTCTCCATTTAGTTAATTTGTGCTTCTCCGCTCCCATATTTTAGTTCTAGCTTCATTGTCTTACTTAGGATTACCTTGGATTTTGGAGTCTTTAGTCACGTAAAATAAATAGAGACTCATTCCAGCTGCTTCGATTTTCTTAAGTCCTGCTTTCCCGCTACCGGCACTTCACTGCTATGAATGAATGAGAGCTTGAAGTTGTGTCTTTATTTTCCCGATCTTCAAGATTTATTTTAAGAACTGTTGTTTAAGTTACTGACAAAGTAGATTCATTTTTCCGCATCGAAGTATCTTCTTATAGAAGTTTAATATATTATTAGCCGACACTCCCAAGTTCGTTGTTTTCAGATTCGGAAATTAAAAAATGTAGCTGACCCCCCCCCCCCCCACCAGCAGCTATGTACTAGTGAGCAATTATCATTTTGTGAAGCTTGAGTTCAATTCCCGGTCCTAAATGCAATGGTACTTACAGTGAATATAATCGTAAGATGAAAATGAGTGTGCCTCCAAGCTCTCCGTTTATTTTAATATTTTAAAGTTTAACTGTATAGGTATCCTACAAGCAAAGCTCAGCTCGGACTCCTCGCGGCGCGCATTCTATACCCGTCTTCCCCCCTGCAGTAGGCGCGAGAGCATGCTGGGAACTGGAGCATGCGTCATCTGTGCGAGACAGTCACGCCCGCTGGTTTCTGCGCACTGAGTTTTCCTTGTTGGATGCCTATAATAATGTCATTATTCAGTTCTTTTATCACAATTAATGAAAAATGTGGTAAATAGGATTGATTGATTGATTGATTGATTGATTGATTGATTCATTCATTCATTCATTCATAGTGTTTTTCCCAAGGGCACATCTTTCATTGTAAACCCAGCATTCTCTAGTCTTTCCTGTTTCCTACCTTCCTCTTTGTCTCCGCATATGATCTATGTATGTTAATGTCGTCTATCATCTGATATCTTCTTCTACCCAGAACTCTTCTCCCGTTCACCATTCTTTCCAGTGTATCCTTCAGAAGGCAGTTTCTTCTCAACCAATGACCCAGCCAATTCCTTTTCATTCTCGTGATGAGTTTGAGCATCATTCTTTCTTCACTCTTTCCAATACAGATTCATTTCTTATTCTGTCTGTTCATTTCACACGCTCCATCCTTCTACATATCCACATTTCAAATGCTTCTAGTCGCTTCTCTTCACTTCGTCGTAGTGTCCATGTTTCTGCCACATACAGTACTGCACTCCACACAAAGCACTTCACTAGTCTCTTCCTTAGCTCTTTCTCCAGAGGTCCGCAGAAGATGCCCCTTTTGTGTGTGTATACAGAGTGATTCATAACCTCTGCGACAAACTCTAGGGGTGAGTGATCTAACAATAAGGAACCATTTTTTTGAACAACTTATGTCTTTTGATGCGTCGTTTCGCAGTTAGCGTTGAAAATGTTTTTTGCGAGGGCGTACGTCAATGTATGCGAATGTGTGCACCTCTGTTTGTTTATTGAGATCTTTGTAGGAGACGAGAAGGTTGTTGTTCTTTGTTTACGTTTAATGTTCAATATATTTTCCTTTCAGTTCAGTTTAATCATCAATTGGGAAAGTCAACCTGTTTGGCGAGTTGGTATAGCGCTGGCCTTCTACGCCCAGGGTTGCAGGTTCGATCCCGGGCCAGGTCGATGGCATTTAAGTGTGCTTAAAATTGCTATAGGCTCATGTCAGTAGATTTACTGGCATTTAAAAGAACTCCTGCGGACAAAATTCCGGCACATCCGGCGACGCTGATATAACCTCTGCAGTTGCGAGCGTCGTTAAATAAAACATAACATTTTTTTTATCTAATTGGGAATGGATGTCTACACTTTTCTTGAGTTACCGACATGGTAATGTCTTATGGGGAGGCTCGTGGAAACGGAAGAAGAGCTCTCCACATGTACCAACAATAGTTTCAAAGCAGAAATCACCCTCACTACACAATGTTGCTGGACTTTATCAGCGCCTTCGAGACGATGGGTCTCTTCGTCCCCGGTGCATTGGTGGAAGACCGCGTAGACATCCATTCTCAATTGATGATTACACTGAACTGAAAGGAAAAGATAGTTAACACATGCTGACTTATAAAATAATCTTTTTCGTGATTAACTATCTTTCCACAAACCTTACATAACAAAACTGTAGACGTAGATGGGAGAATAATATAAATATGCATTTGGTGGAGGTGGGATATGATGGTAGAGACTAGATTAATCTTGCTCTGAATAGAGACCGATGGCGGGCTTATGTGAGGGCGGCAATGAACCTGCGGGTTCCTTAAAAGTCATTTTTTAATAAGTAAATAAATGTACATTATTTAACAAATAGTCCACACATGTGGAGTAACTGTTAGCGCTTCTGGCCGCGAAACCAGGTGGCCCGGGTTCGATTCGCGGTCGGGGCAAGTTACATGGTTGAGGTTTTTTCCGGGGTTTTCCCTCAACCCAGTATGAGCAAATCCTGGGTAACTTTCGGTGCTGGATTCCGGACTCATTTCACCGGTATTATCACCTTCATCTCATTCAGACGCTAAATAACCTAAGATGTTGATAAAGCGTTGTAAAATAACCTATTAAATTAGAAAAAATTAACAAAAATTTACTTTATTTTCGGAATTGAAATCAATTAGCTCAAGACCATAAGAAAAGATTAAAATATGTATTTATAAAGAAAACCCCGAAAATATTTATTTTACATAATTTTTTCTAAAAACATGTATTTTTATGTGAAATAGAGATTTCATATTTATGGTACTGTTTCTTCGATCGGAGTTTTAAACTTGGTTAATGCTTTATCTACATGCACCGTGGGTGTACGACGGCAAATACCGTTGCACATAAAAGGAGGACGATGAATCACATTTACACTCTTATTGGGAAAAGGTCTCTACAATGGCTATTACAATGATATCTGGTACTGACAGTTGAAAATGGATTAATAACATAAAATTTGACCTTTATGTATATCTATTCCTAAAAATGAATTTACGCGTATTACTTGCAATAAATCAACTACTCAGCCTCAGCTGCTTTATTTCGTTCTCATATCGAAGGCACAAGTAGAATTCTTTTATCTAAAAACTCAGTCTAGATGCAACTCTCTTGTTTTGGATATAAAAACAATCTCAGTACCAGAGAGAAACGAAATAATTAGTGACTTTTATACAACATCACCTCTATTGGCAGAAGAATTTAGACATCACACGGTGGGGTATTTGCTCAATCTAGCCATCCAATAGTCCATTTCTTCAAAATTGTTTCAGGTAAAATGAATTACTATATGAGATATTAGAATAGTCAGGGAAGCACACACCATCCTTTTCCCTTTCCCTAGGTTATTAGTAGAGCCAGGATGTTTGGCAAAATGCCTTTTTTACTGGGTGGAAGTAAGTCATTATTTGCATAGATATAAATGTGATTTGGAGTGAATCAAAGTGATAGGTCCAATTTTTATTTTGCCTGTTTTGCCTTTTTAAGATGTTTCTTACTAATAAAAGTCTTTTTTGTCATTTTAAAGCAATATTTCTTCTTTATTTGCAATTTTCTAATTAATTGTAATGTAATGTGTATGAAATTTAAATATTTGAAACAATGGCTAACTTTATTAACGATAGTAAATAAAAGTAATTTATTTCGGTGTTTAATCTGCTAATAATTGTGCTTTAATACTATTGGTGTAATATGAATAATGATCGACAATCCACAACTAGAAATGTAATATTGTCATATCTTCACGATACCAACCATCATCTTTATAATTTTAAATATTAAGCTCGTTCTGATAGAAGTTGTCAAGTAGCATTTCCAATTGTTGGCTTTCATATTTTCAAATCTTACTGTTACTATTTATTATTGCAGGAGAAAAAAAATTGAGTGAGGAACAGCTATTGTCGGATGACAGAAGGTATAAGATCGGTTAGTTAAAATGCCTAAATTCAGTAAACCAGTGAAAAGTAAACTTCATGCTTACGTTAGTGAATTTAGTACCCATGCTTTTTCAACCGATGGAACAGTTTTGTTATGTAAGGTTTGTGAAAAGACAGTTAATCACGAAAAAAAAAAGTATTTTATAAGTCAACATATGTCACCTACGAAGTAAATATGTGTTGATATAGTTTAAATTTATTGCTAAAATATATTATGACTTTTTAAAATTTATAATTCCTTTTTCAAAAATTGTTGTGCCTTTTTTTACGTTTTTATAGCCTTTTTTGCCTGCCCGTTTGAACTGTTATAAATGCCTAAAAATCCGGGCTCTAGTTATCAGCATAGCACTCCAGTCAGTCGGAAGTCGGTCGTCTTTGATAGTGCAAGTACCTATTCTGTGCGTTCTATGTGAGCTTGTATATTCAAGGTGAATTTTCTTTGTTTCGGAAAGCGGTGCATTTATTAAAGTTATGGATTGTGCTGAAGAGGGTAAGTGAGAATATAATATGTAAAGTATTTTAACCACAACTGCATTAATTTTTAAACAGTTAAAGCTACATTAAAGACGTTCATTTGTTAGCAATTTATGTGCCAGTTCTAAAGTTAAATCGAAGGTATTAGTTATATTTGACTCTAGAAAAATAAAAATAATTACGGCGGATTCACGTGAACGTACTCATAATAGTCCATTATTCTGATCTTCTCATAAACGGATTGATATCAGTACAAAGAACAAATCAACACCAGTCCTGAAGGTTGTTTGTTGTTTAGTCAAACCTGTCCGAAGACACCAATAAGGCATCATTCATGAGGCAACTGACCTAGATGATAATTGGGGTAGGATGGCCAATTCCTTTTCCCCTGTTCCTGAAGGAAATACTGCAAATGCTTCTTTCAGCTAAACATACATTTAAGACCAATGAAAATGGCGCAAATGCTTCTTCGGACGAAGAAGGCAGATCTTAAGACGAAGAGTTATGGATGCCATTCTTCTCGGAATAAGCTTTGTGTAACTTAAATATACATATTATTTTCTATTACACGACAGATAGCCCCTAGTATAATAATTATAATTTTCTCTTGCAGCCCTGGCAGTTTTGACCTATGTCTAATAACGTAGTATATTGTTTGAAATTTAGATGCATAACTGAATATTATATACGAAAAAATCGGGTTGATAGGGTCTATTAATATGATATGTTGACATTTTAACGTCTTACAATAACAAACAACTGTCATAGTGCCAAGCCTGTAAGAGGGATTTATTTATTTATGTATTTATTTATTTATTTATTTAGTCCATTCATTCATTCATTCATTCATTCATTCATTCATTCATTCATTCATTCATTCATTCATTCATTCATTCATTCATTCATTCATTCATTCATTCATTCAGAGGTTTTCCCCAACCGTAAAGTGAATGCCAGGTAATCTATGGCGAATCCTCAGCTCATCTCGCCAATTACCATCTCGCTATCACCAATATCATCGACATTAAATAACCTAGTAGTTGATACAGCGTCGTTAAATAACCAACTTCATTTATTTATTTATTTATTTATTTATCATACAACACGTTCCATTACTCGATGTAATATTACATGCTTTGGTTATCCTATTAGCAATTAAAAATATCTTCCTTAATTGCCGTATATACAATGTAACAGTTAATGTTTAAAAGTTTGTAGTTTTTATGACAAAAATGTCAGAGTTTACTAGTTGGGTCGCATGGTCAAAAATATATACTAGTTCGGTCCCGAATCGAAAATAGAGCAGTACTGGTTGGAAGTCAACATTTTCCTTCCCATTCTATGCAGGCTTAGGACTGTCATAAGGCAGGGGCGGGTAAATTCATGACTCGAGACAGCAGACTACAAAATTGCCTGCCCGTCTTTTAAGGCATGGTTAAAAATGTTGATTCTCATGTAAATTGTATAGTACCTATAAAACGTAGTCAAAACTTCTTAAACTTTAGAGCTATGTTTTTGGGAGAAATTTGTAGGACAGTGTATTTAGATATTGGAGCCTGTTTGTTTGTTTATTTATATACAAATTCTGCCATTTTGTATCTAATATATTGTTTTTTCTTTAATTGATATGGTCTTCTTTTGCTGTTGGACTTCTAATTTGTATATAAGTGTCAATTTTAATTCGTTTTAGAACGTCTATTAATTGAAATATGTTAGGATCAGCGGTATAGAATAAGCCTTTAATTTTACATGGAAAGATTCACAACTGTTTGTCGTTATTTCTGTCGTAGCTATGAAGTAGACCATAATTCTGGCGGGAAAATAGCATCAGGCTTGTCGCACCGGTACTCAAAGACGTTGTACCGTACTTATATAGTATCGGATGTACTCCTCTAGCACATAATCGGAAAATTGCTACACTTCTTCATTTTGGGATTGAATGCTCATCAAGTCTTCAGTCTATTTGTTAATAGGGTAAAGTTGCCTATTTCCGTGATACTGCTAACCCCGTGATACTTTTCTTAAATTGAATGTCAGTCAAAGCTTTGCCGTTCGACCATAGCGCCAGACATCTTTCTCGAAAGATTGCATCTTTCACCTATTTTTGAGACATCGGTGAACTTCATAACAAGATACCCAACCCCGTGACATTCAGTGAAAAAACTTATCACGGAATTAGGAGTATCACGGAATTAGGCAACTTTACCGTATAACTTATATTTTCTTTTTAAATAGATACATAAATGGATTTATTGAGTAATATTATACATACGGATTTTATATTATCATAATTTTCTCTAAAATCCAATGCATGGGTCTTCTACTTTGTACCTAAAACAAGTCCTACTTTGTAGGTCCCCCCCCCCACCTATGATTATATCCAACCACTCTCTAAAAGAACACACATATTAAAATAAAGATGACACAACAAAACACATTATATAATATATCCTAGCCTAAAAGAAATAAAAGTGTACAGTTGGGTAGATACTATTATCCCTTCTTCAATTCGTGTCACAAACTTCAACAGCTGAAGTTCTAATCTTTCTCGCCTTCAGGAGGAACAATCCAGTCTTTTGTTCGTATTCTCTATTCTCCATGAGGTCAAGATATGCAAGCGAACTCCTATTCTGAATGTTTATAGGAGTTCTTTTCTCTGCAAAGCGGACAAAGACGCTACCCTTCTTCGTTGACAATTTTATTACTCTTCCATGCCTCCAATCTTAGCCACGCTAAACCTGCTCTGCTGTCTTTGTTACAAGAATTTATATATTTACACCTCCCCCAGTTAAGCATGAGATCTGATTGTAAATGTAGTATATTTTCTTTGATATATATCTTGTCTATACTTGCATAGTTCGGACCGAATTAGTACTGTACTTTTCTGAACCCCGGACCGAATTAGTACTGTACCTTTGAGGTGTGTATCTAATGGGACCTAACTAGTCTGCACCCAAAAATGTTGAGTAGAAGAATCTCATGATTTGTTGTTATTTAGTCAATTGTACGAAGACAGGTCTGAACCTCACGTGTCATACCAAGAAGGCACCACTTATGAGACTACTAGGTCAGGAGATATGTCAACTTGTACACTAATTCACCAATTACAGAAGCACTAATTATATTGAAAGAAAATGAGAATGATAATCATTATATTAAGGGGGTAAAAAATGAATAAAGATTTTATACTGAGAACCTACGATCAGAATTATAAAAACAATTCTATACTAAATTACTTACTTGCTTTTAAGAAACCCGGAGGTTCGTTGCCGCTCTCACATAAGCCCACCATTGGTCGCTATCCTGAGCAAGATTAATCCAGTCTCTATAATCATATACCACCTCCCTCAAATCCATTTTCATATTATCTTCCCATCTACGTCTCTGCCTCCCTAAAGGTCTTTTCCCCCGGCCTCCCAACTAACACTCTATATGCATTTCTGGATTTGCCCATACGTGCTACATGCCCTGCCCATCTCAAACGTCTGGATTTAATGTTCCTAATTATATCAGGTGAAGAATACAAGGCGTGCAGTTCTGTGTTGTGTAACTTTCTCCATTCTCCTGTAACTTCATCTCTCTTAGCCCCAAATATTTTCCTAAGCACCTTATTCTCAAACAGCCTTAACCGATGTTCTTCTCCCCAGTGAGAGTCCAAGTTTCACAACCATACAGAACAACCGGTAATATAACTGTTTTATAAATTCTAACTTTCAGATTTTTTGACAGCAGACTGGATGATAAAAGCTTCTCAACCGAATAATAACAGACATTTCCCATAATTATTCTGTGTTGAATTTCCTCCCGAGTATCATTTATATTTGTTACTGTTACTCCCAGGTATTTGAATTTTTCCACCTCTTCAAAAGATAAATTTCCAATTTTTATATTTCCATTTCGTACAAAATTCTCGTCACGAGACATAATCATATACTTTGTCTTTTCGGGATTTACTTCCAAACCTATCTCAAAAACAATTCTATAGATTTAGAAAAAGAAAATACATTTCAATTATTGTCATAGAATACCTTAAATCAGTAAATAAACACTTCCTGAATGAATAAGACAATATAAATAACTTTGCCCACCTACATAATGTAAATAACGCTGTGCGTGAGCATGAAACTCAAATTATTATTATTTCGGTTCTAACTGATAATAAACTCCTTTTTAAACAACATGAATTATTTAAAATTCGTTATTGCAACCAAACTAACTATTCGCGACTCGCGGTTTATTTGTCAGAATCGAGACGCAGTAAGACGATTATGAATTTATAAAAAATTCATGGCCAGCAAATTGTGGGGCGGATAACTAACTGCATGCAACGTGGTCAGGTTATTTATAGCAGGACACAGAACATTTGGCAATGCTGCAATGGAACACATGTTCCACGAAAATACCACATAAGCCCTCACTAACACCGTACAGCTTCCGCGGCGCATAATCCATTGTAGTGGGCAGGTATATAATGCAGGAGGCCACCATTAGCAAAACACCAAACATCTCTGTGCTCTGTACTATGTCCATTGTTCCTGTGAATTAAGGCTTAGTATCGAAGATATTTACATGTCATATGATAATATCATTCTGTTAACTTCTTGCCCTCAATTTATCTTTCATTGTAACATGTTCCATGAAGTTAATATTGAAATAGAGCTAGGAATAATTAATTAAATTGTTCCTATTATTATTATTATTATTATTATTATTATTATTATTATTATTATTAATTATTACTATTATTATTATTATCAGACCCCGGAGAAAGTATTGCTTACAGGGAAACGCGCGATGTAGTATAGCTAATGTTTATGAACCGAGGACTCTTGCACGCATCACTGTGCAGGTAGTAGTAGTGCCGGCGTAGCTTAGTACAATGCAGTCAAAAGCAATTGACACGGGTCTTCAGAATGCCGAGACCAAAAGTACGCAAGATAGAAGCACTAAGGAAATATGTTCGTCAATAAAATGTTTTCCATCCATGGTAATGAACTGTTTTGTGAATTGTGTCACGTGAAATTGGCAGCCGACGTGGCATGTAACGTTAAGAAGCATAAACGCGCATGTAACAGACAACAGAATTTAATCAAGCTACAGCAGGAATCTCCTTCACATCTACTTGAACGAACATTTTACGAAGATATGTGACGCATTTATTGCTTCAAATATTCCGTTAAAAAATTAGAAAACGAGAAACTCTGTGGCTTTTCAGGAAAGTACACTGGAAGACAAATTCCTAAAGAAGCAACACTGCGGAAGAAGTATGTGCAACATGCATATCGTCGCTTAAGAACCAATACCGCGTAACTGACATTTTTGGTCAAAACTGTTTTTTTGCACAGATGGTACCTCCATTGTCATCTGCATGCATTGACAAGCGCGGGAATTTGATTGCATGAATGGCCTGCATGCGAAGGAGGGGGGTACAATACCGCGTATCTGAAGTCACGAGAAGTCTGTAGGAAATACCGCGTATCTGAAAACAGATAGGCTGTTATGTCTACTACCTGCGTGCCATCAGTACGGAAGCTGGCTCTCGTTACTGCCTTGTAAAATTGTATCAACAGTGTGTGATATTCTGAGAAGATTAAAGAAGTGTTCAGTTTCAATTATTTAAAAGGTAAATATAATAGAATTATTTCACTAATGTCAATTGAATGTTAGTTGAGCTGAATTGCCGCAGAATCTCCAAGTTCATTCACTGAAATATAGTACATTTAATATTTTATTATTATATAGGCCTACATATACAAGAAAAGAAATGGACAGTGAATCGGACGACGGTCAGTTTAGCGAGAACGAAATCCTATCTGTGCTATGTTCTGCATTCAAGACGGGAGAAACTTCTGTGAACATTAACAAAGGTATGGCATAAGAAATATCACAGTTATTAAACGTTTATTTTTCTTCATTTACGGAATCATAACAGCAAACTTAATTTAAGTACTTAATATAAATAATCATGAATGGGCCGCTAAAATAATTTGCGCTACATTCAGTGGTGCTGAGCTTGGTTCCTTACATTTCCTCCGGTAGGAGGAAGATCTAAATTGATGATAATATTTACTACACATGTTTTAAGCCATTTATATCACATTTATAAACACTAGTAATCTTATCTTATTCGTAGGTGTACTGCCTGATAATTCAAATGCAAAAGAAAACCGTCCTTCTGGAAATGGGCTGCTGCAGATCAGGGATTATCCGTCCAGTGTTTCCGGTAAGGTTATGATCGTATTATGCAGTCTGGTATGATTTAAAGCAACGCTATTAAAATAATACAGCTAGAAATAGGATAGGACAGAAACTGAAGACAATACCATGTCAATGAAGGATCTACACCAAATTTCGGAAGCGTCTTCATATGTAGACAACCCCGAAGAATTTGTGAATGCTACTTATTCTACATCTTTACATTCGTCAGAAAAAGGTAAAGAGAAGAATCTACAAGCGTTTCATGGAAATTTGACAGAAAATAAAAAGAAGTTCAAAACCACAAAAGGGTAAGTGGAAGAAAATGAAAAATAGAAAACTTAGAATGGAAGAAGAAGCTTATCTTAGCTACAAGAGATCGAAAGATGGCAAAGTAACACATGATACGGAAAGAGATGCAAGGAATTTGGGGCCAGAGTGTGGTTATAAAATGTGCCAAAATTCGAAAGTAATGGGCTGTAATTTAATTTCTAATTAGAGAAGACATCTTTCAGGCATTCTGGAAATCTATGACAGAGGACCGTTTACGTATCAAATCTACGAAAAGACCTGACAGTACAAATTCTGAATCGAGAAGAAAGAGAACATTTGTCTACAACGTAAAAGTTGATGAGAAAAAAATTCAGGTTTGCAAAAAGATGTTTCTGTGTACATTGGGAATTAAAGAATGAACTGTGCAATATTGGTTAGCTAATAGTACTGATGGCGTCCCTTCAGTAAAAAGAAAGCCATGTTCTCGTGCAAAAGCACAGAAAAAAGAGCATTAGTAGCCTGCCTAAATTACCGTCACATTATTGTATATAGAATCGATTGTGCCATAGTTTTTATGATAGTATTCCACACTAGGGTTACTCAAGGATTAGTTTTTGTGATTTCAGCATAGACCTATAATTATTTCTTTATTGTGTTTAACGAATGTTGTGCCTGAAAAATTATCATCATTATTATATCTTTGTATGATTTTCTTTTCATTATTCGCAAGTCAGTCAAGTCCATTGTCAATAATAATAATAATAATAATAATAATAACTTAATAATAATAATAATAATAATAATATTATTATTATTATTATTAATTATTTTATTATAAAATTATATTTGTGAACAACGTTTTAGCAACAATTCTACTTATTTATTCATATACGTAGTGTGAAAATAAAGTACCTGGTATCAGATTGTCATTATTATTATTATTATTATTATTATTATTATTATTGCTTACAAATGGCTTTTAAGGAACCCGAAGGTTCATTGCCGCCCTCACATAAGCCCGCCATCGGTCCCTATTATTATTATTATTATTATTATTATTATTATTATTATTATTATTATTATAACAATAAACATTGAACTGTGTCTTCTTTTTCCTTTCCCATAGTTTCAGCATTTGATTGACTGAGAATGCAGCAATCATTGTCTGGAACATAATCTAGTGCTGATTCAAGCTACAGCCTACCGACCTTGACCTCAAGTCAGACGGTAGGACAACAATTCAGATAACACATTGACATATACAAGAGCACGAATATTATTTCCAGAAGGCAGTTTTCACGCAAAGAAAACGCTTGTCAGCATGTGTCCTGAAGCTGCTAAAGTTGCCTCACAATAGCGCTTAACTAACAAATTGTAGTCAACGGCAGAGTTCCAATACCGCGTAAGTGATATGGCCAAATGTCTACGGCCATGATCATCCATTTTAACTTGGTTACAAATTAGTTATGCTATTTCATAGCCATACACCACTTTTCAAGACTATTGCGTTATTTTTATGGTTTTTATTCGGTTTTTCCTTCTTCTGTAAAATTTACATTTTGTCAGTTACGCGGTATTGGTTCTTAAGTGACGATATGAGAAATGTCTGCGTGAAGTGAAGTGTAAATTACAAAATGAGAAGATATGGGTTTCTATAGATGAAAGCATGAACTCCGTTGGACGTCACGTTGCAAATGTGGTTGTAGGTGCCCTTAGTTCGGAATATTGCTGTAGACCCTATCTCTTAATGAGTGAAGGGTTAGAGAAGGTTAATTATTCCACCATATGTGAACTTTTTGATAGTGCTATGGAGTTGCTATGGCCATCATGTGTACAATTCGAAAATGTGTTACTATATGTTACAGATGCTGCAAGCTATATGAAGAAATCTGCTAAGTTTCTTGAAACACGTTATCCGAATATGATACACGTTACATGTCTTGCACATGCATGTCATAGTTCATTGCAACGCATCAATACGTAAATAATATTATTACCAGTGTGTCAAGTGCAATGAAATATTTAGGTCCCTTAATGAGAATAAATTAGAATTAAACTTTGTAAGTTTCATAGCTAATCACTGGAAATTAGTCAAAAGGACGCACAAATAATGAGACTTTCATGTATTACTTCATTTCTCATGAACCAAATTGTACTACTGCCAACGTCACGCTGTCTATCGTTATTTACCCCATCCCTCTCGAAGCAGGTATGCTATGTTGCATATTAAGCTGAAAGCAATACTTTTCCAGGGGCTAATTATTATCATTGATGTATTACTCGATTCTAAATTATATTTTCATGATCATGTTCAATATATGTATAATCATTCAATAAGAATGCTTGGTTTAATAAGGTCTATAACTTATTCTTTTTCTACTCCTGAGTCTCTATTAATTCTGTACATTACTTTGGTCCGATCTAAACTTGAATATGCATCTCTAGCCTGGAATTCCATTACTTCAACTGATTCGGTGAAATTGGAAAACATTGAAAGAAAATTTATTTCCTTATGTGCTTTTCGATTTATACCAAATTCCTCTGAATTCAATTATGAGATTACCTGTAAATATTTAAACTGTTGTAGCCTTTATTCTAGACATCAAAATCTTGATTATCAATTTTTTTTGCAAAGTGATCAAGGGTGATATTGATTGCGAGTCTATCATAAACAATATCAGCCTTCGTATTCCTACAGAGGGTTTAAGATTTCAAAAAAAATTTAGAACAGAAATTCAAAATCACTTTCTTATGTCTGTAGATGCATAAAATATGCCAATTTGCATGGACACAATTTAGATCCTTTTAAAGTATAGTTTCATTTATTAGTATTTATTGTCCTTGTTCTCAATTTTATTCATTTACGTTTTTCTTGATTTAAGATATTATTTATTTATTTTTGCACCTTTGTGTCTTCTGTTTTTGTATGTATTGTGCTGAACTCTAATTGGCCTCTGGCTGTTGTTCAGCACACAAATATTAATAGTAATAATAAATAAATAATTATTAGTATTATTACTATTATTATTATTATTATCATTATTATTATTATTATTATTATTATTATATTATTAGCCTATTATTATTAGCATAATATTTTCATTATATTATATTTAATATTCAGTGAATTCAAAATGTCGGAGATATTAACATACGGCTACTACCTCTCATTTCATCAGCATTCCGAACCTTCTTAGTAATAGGCACTGAATGCAAGAGGTAATACAGCAACTTACTTTATTTACAGCTGCAGAAGTTTTATACCATATTTCTTTACTCCTTGATATCATCTACAAAATCTAGAACTAGACATAATGTACGGAAGGAAAGTAGTAGACTTTCACAACTGCATTGCGACATATGACTTTCATCTTCAAACATCTGGTTGTAAGATATTATTTATTTTTTTACCTGATTATCAGGGAAAGGGATTTGGAGTATTATAAAGAATGGTCAAACGTAGTATAGATATTTGTAGCTCAGTGACTGTCAAGTGAGCTGCGTCACAGAGCATGGACGAGTACAGTCCACTTCATACAAACTTACACGCAACATGCTGTAAACGTATTGCAGAATAAACAAATGTTATAGTTTAATGATATATAGTGGCCTACATAATGTACATAATCTGCATTTCACTTTCAACTACATGTGTTTTTCTTGGCAAAACACCAATAAACAACATTACAAATATACATAATTAAATTTCAATCTCTGCGTCCTCGCGTGTCAGTGGAAACATTGATGGCTGATTGACAGTTGTCTTCTGGTATGGAACTCGCCTCTGAATATGTATGTTTTTTTTTTCTGTCAGGAGCGTGTTAAATTAAAACCTTTATTTACAATATTATGAAATATGATAATATGTATACAACGTATACTACAGAATTTACAATATATGCAATATACTACAATGTTTACAACATAGCCTAATGTAGTATCATTAAAAGTTGAACAAAATATATAACCAAACGAAATGGCATTTTCAATTAATGCTATGTTTTCTTGACGAAACAATTATTCCTACTGTGCCTTGTTGTAATCAATTGTAAATATCATGTTGAATGATGTCATTGCGACACGTCTTTGTTAGTACATCTGAAATCCGACTAAGAATATCGTATCCATCATTTTTAATCAAACCCTGTTCATTTTTTCACCTACACGGTTTCCTACTTCACCTTCTACTGCACTCAGTTTATTTCCAATAGTCCTCATAATATTTATTTGCTCAACTAGTTCTACTCCTGACTTGTCTAATCGAATAATGGCATCCGGTAAATATATAAAAAAAATTACTTAATATCCACGACTTCTTTCTCGATTGTTCTATCCTTTAGCAGTTCTTGGCGTATTTGAATCGCAGCCGCGTCATCGGGATTGAAAGACTGGACCACATTCTTCACAGATTGGAGGTGATGTGCGTAATAATTGCAAGCTTCTAACCATGACCCCCAGCTCTTAAGAACTGGAAATGGGGGGAGCGACAATTTAGGGAATTGTTTCCTGAATTTTGATACTCGATCTGGAGCTTTTACAAATATAGGCTAGTCTTTCAATTTTGTATTGTTAGTTGGTTTCACTTTCGGCATTGTACCTGCACTTCATACTCTGAACTGCAAACCTGCATGTTGAAGTTCTTATGCGGCAACTGTCCCGTTCACCTGCTGTTGACGTGCAGAGAGCTGCGAGTATGTCATGGAAGGGAGGACTTGGTATAAAGGGTTGTAAACAAATGACTGTGTAGATGCCAATACTAGCTTTTACTGCTCCAAATTCCGTTCCCTACTGATTATTTAACAACCATATATCAACTACGAGATTATTTAGTGTCGATGGAATTGATGACAGCTTGTAATTAATAACAAAAACCTTAGTAATGCAAATAAGTTTTTCATATACAATGACAATATTAAGTTCCGGCGTCGTGGTCTAAGGCATCCTGCCTAGGACTCGCGTTACGGAAAGCGCGCTGGTTCGAGTCCTCATGGGGGAAGAAATGTTCTAATGAAATTTCGGCCAGTGTATGGGACCGGTGCCCACCCAACATCGTGATGCACTTGAGGAGCTACGATAGGTAGCCAAATCCGGTTACGCAAACCAGCTATAACGGCTGGGGGGCTCATCGTGCTAACCACACGATACCTCCATTCTGGTTGGATGATCGTCCACCTCTGCTTTGGCATGCAGCCGGCTGGTCGGTCTTGGCCCTTCGTGGGCTGTAGCGCCACGGATTACTATTATTATTATTATTATTATTATTATTATTACATTATTAAGAGACTATATAAATCTCACGAAACGCAGAAAATTGTTATTGCATAATTGTAAAATATTTAATTAGGAAACATGACTAACTGGTATTATAAATTGGATTAACATATTGAAATAATTTTAAACAAACTCAGAACAACATTATACTTAATTACTTAATGGCTTTTAAATAACCCGGAGGTTCATTGCCGCCCTCACATAAGCCAGCCATTGGTCCCTGTCCTGAGCAACATTATAGAAATCATATTGTATACAGAGTGTAAGGGATATAAGTGCCGTCCTTTTCACAATCGTCGGGGACGGTGTACGGATCAAAAAATGTCCATACAACATAGGGTCAAAGCTTGATAGTTTTCCCAGAATAAATATGTTTCTTAGTTTATGTGCGTTATACTGCTTATATCGTTAGTGAAAATACGAAAACAATTACTTCAGTAGGTATATCAAGCAAAGGCTTAATATTAGTTTCAATAAATATTTGTGTGTTCTATTACGTTTTCGTGAAATTAAATAAAAATGCATGCTTAAATTTATTAATATTCTGGCTTGAGAGACGTAGCAACGTTTTCAGCAGGCAATACTCTGCACATACGTACGTACGAGTCAGCTGAGTTCAAGCTCCCTGTCCATAGCTCTACTGCAGAGCGGTTGAGAGTTCAGTACAGGGTATTCAATAAATAACTTACAATGTCATTCATAGTCCAGGAATATCATATGTTATTAATTTATGGAGAAGGTCTTCGTAATTCAAATGCGGCAAGAAGGATGTACCGTGAACTTTTCCCGCAAGGGTGCTTATCTAATCCGCGTTTTATCTTTTGTCCTTTATCAATTCAGTTTCCATATTTCCTTAATATTGTTCCCAAGTAATCATGATTATTCGCAAAACGCAGTTCTCAGCGATTATTAGAAACTGGGAGGAGTCTCTTACCCCGTTTCGAAAATCACACAATTAGAAATTTCTTTAAAAATGATAGTTCTACTGATTTCCAGAAATGGAAGAGATTAAAATTTAGCATTACAAAAAAAGTTCGTGTGATTTTATGCAGTAAACCATTATTGTTTATTTTTTAGACGTACAATAAAAATGGAGCAATATTGTTCAATAAAATGTAAATTTAACATAATGTTCCATTAATGGAATTGAAGGTTTGTATTTGCTGCTCGTTTTATGTAAACAACAGTTGCCCTGTCCGCCTCTGCATTAGAACAGAGCATCTGTTTTGTACCGGTATGTCTGTATCCGCTTTAACTGTACTGTGTACTTGTAAGCCTCCTCCTCCTCATCCAGCAACGTTACAACACTTCTCATATTGCAAACTTTAATAATAATTAGTTAAATATTGCAATTAGAAAAAAATTGTGAGGACATTTTTACTTCCTTATGACCAAGGCCCGGATCTTGGAGACTTGTGTTGCTGCACGTACGTAAGTAACCGACTTCAATGTCAACATAAACTCATTCCAACCCCGCTTCCGTAAAGGAGGTACTGTCAGATCCGCTTGAAAAGTGACTTCCGTCTAGAACAACATATATTTTATTAATAACCTTGGAAAATACATTGAATTTAATGGTGTGCTCTGTACATTTTATTGCAGTGTATGACTATGTACATTCGAAGGTTTTCGAATTGAAAACTTTTTCGATTGTCAGAACCGATTTTAAGCGCGAAAAACTTCTTTCCACGTCACAAGACGTGACGGGTGCAAACTTAAAATACTGAATGTATTCACTGTCACTGTTATGTGTTTGATTTTCAGTACTTGCTAGCTGATCACGTATTTGGCAAAGATCAGAATATCCAACATTTTTGTCAATAATTGTTTTCAGTTTTTGTGTCACTGCTTAGGCGGGCCCCTCTCTGACTTGATCTAGGGCTGTGGGCAAGTCTTGTACTACTTTAAGAGACTTAGATATTTCCATGGCACTTGTTTCCAACAGCTTAATATATTTTGACATATCCTTGAACTTCTGTTCAATAAACATAATGTGGTCTCTCAGCTGTTCCGACACTAACTCTTTAGCTATGGCAACTGAAGAACAATCCTCACTATTGAGCACTGCTAACACGTCTACTATTTTTTCGTAGTATTTTGCATAATAGCTTGCAGCATCCAACCAAGTACCCCAACGTATTATGATTGGCTTTGGAGGTAAGGGAATTTCTGGCGCTATATTTTTAAATACTTGTAACCTAGTAGGTGCCTTTAAAAGTATATTTTTTCAAATTTGATGTGAACCGGTCCACATCTGGATAGGAACTCCTCACAGTCTCGGCTACTCTGTGAAGACAATGAGCAAGACAAGTCATGTGACAGATGTTAGGGTAGCTTAATTTTATTTGTCTGCCTGCTTTCATCATGTAAGCAGCGCCATCGGTGACTAGCATGAGGATATGTTCACGTTTAACTCCGTCTGGCCATAAAAGAGACATTGAGTTTTCAAATAGTGTTACAATGGATGCATGATTCACTATATCAAGTACCTCTGCGGTTAACAAAAACTTTTCACCAGGTCCATCAGGACTCAATGTTCCGACAACGACATATGCTACAAATCGCCCTGTTTCATCAGTCGTTTCGTCCACAGAAACCCAAATCTTATTATTTCCTACCGCTTTCCTTATCTGATTTAAAACATCTGCATAACAATCTGGCAGATAGTTTTTGCGAAGAGTTGATTCGGAAGGAAGTTGTTTTTCTGTATATTTTTCTATGAAGTTCTTAAAAAAAACATTATCTTCTTTATGGAATGGAATGTTGGCCCCCACCATTATCTCACAGACGTCCCGAAAAAATGTATACTTCCGACTTGAGAGAGAAGTAGATGGAACTTTGTTTACTTCCTGCTCCAATAAAGCTACACTTGCCTTATGTTGTTTTGTGTTGCAATGTCTTTCAATGAATGCTCGTTTCCAGCCTCTAGTTTGTGTGCGGAAAAATCTACAAATTATAAATTCTCCATTCGAAGAAAATATTTCACCTCCTCCAAATTCCTCCACGAAACAATTCACCTACAATTCAAAGTAGTATTGTTAAACGTTTATAACACCGCTTCTAATAACACGTATGTTGTGAGTTCTCAAAACGTCCGCTTACCTGTACTTCTTTGAATGTAATTGGCTTCGCCATGACTCGGTTACCTCGTCCGTATGCTGTACTTGTATGTGCCCGCTTTGTTATTAGTTGTGACTGTCACTGCGCACTTGCAACGCAAACTACCAGCTCAAACCCCCCGTCCTATCTGAAGCCGTAGTCGAGCGGAGAACATCCGTGGCCTGCTTATGACATAAATAATTATCAGTTAAAATAACGGCACTTGTACCCCTTACACCCTATATAAATATTATATCCATTCTAGCATAAGTAACCTCACATGAAGTGCGAAGTTTGATATATGGTCGTCCAAACAGATTACGCCTACTCAAAACGTAGCCTTCTAAGAGAAACTTAGCATTAGTGACTTTAATCTGCGCTTCGAACGCAAGGAGCTTCTTGATGTAGTGGTATTTTCTTGGGCCTTCTAGCCATAACGATCCATTTTGGCCTGGACGGAACATTCTGTCGGTTATGCTTTCAGAAATAGTTCAACTACGATAGAACTCAAACTTGCACTTAATGGGTTTAATTTAGAAACATCGAGGCTTCTCAGAATTGGTCAGGAGAGACCAGACTATTGATTATCAAGTTCTAAACCGGTTAATGGGGGACGGTTCATGTTTCGTGCAAATCAACTTCGAAGACACAACTACTATATCAATTTCTCTTGGCCGCATCCAGTTCTTGGAGAATTGTCCACTTACGGATTCAAAATAACACAACTCTGGTGGCACTGATGATCAGGTTAAATTACTTTTGTACTGACTCAAGTTGTAATATTGTTAGAAATCTATCGGGATATGAGTTTATTTTTTCACAGGACACTGGAGAGAGATTTTGTGTCTTTCATAAGAGTACTGTACATTGCATTGTCTCCTTCTATCATATAAATGATGACTTTGTTTCACGTTAACCGTATGAGCGGATAGTCCTACTGGTTTCGTTAATTGGCAATTGAGGTCCTCAGAATAATAACGGCAGATCTCAGCCGAAGTTCATTTTGAGAAAAATAACATATTATGTTTGTTTTAAAGCTCTGCGAAATGTTAAAATTACGACATCATTTTTTCAGGATCTGTTAAATATGATGCGTAAAGTTTACCTGCAAATTCTTGAGCCTTTGTCGTTAGTACTTCGTCTGTTCTTCTGCTGTTTAATTAAACAGAGTATATGGATATTTAAAAAATGGGATAATGATTATTTTTTATTTATACAGGGTGTAAGGGGTATAAATGCCATTATATTAACTGAAGATTATTCATGTCACAAGGAAGAAAATAAAGTCCTTACAATTTTTTTTCTAATTACAATATTTAACTAATTATTAAAGTTTACAATATTAGATGTTTTGGTCCACGCCTGTGGAGTAACGGTTAGCACGTCTAGCCGCGGAACCAGGTGACCCGGGTTCGATTCCCGGTCGGGGCAAGTTACCTGGTTGAGGTTTTTTCCGGGGTTTTCCCTCAACCCAATACGAGCAAATGCTGGGTAACCCGGACTCATTTCACCGGCATTATCACCTCCATCTCATTCAGAAGCTAAATAACCAAAGCTGTTGATAAAGCGTCGTAAAATAACTAATAAAAAATAGATGTTTTGCAACGTTGCTGGATGGAGAGGAGGGGGTTTATAAGTGCACAGTACAGCTCAAGCGTGTACAGACATACCGATACAGATGCTCTGTTCTAATGCAGGAGCGGATGATGGTAATACTGTTGTTTACATAAATCAGTACTGCTGCTGAACACATTGCCACGTCTCTCACGCCAGACTATTAACAAATTTAAGCTTGCATTTTTATTTAATTTCACGAAAACGTAATAGAACACACACATATTTATTTAAACTAATATTAACCCTTTCCTACATATACTTACTGATGTAATTGTTTTCGTAATTTTACTAACGATAAATAAGCAATATAACGCAAATAAAATAAGAAAAGAATTTTGTTTGGGGAAACTAAAATTTTGACCCTATGTTGTATGGCCTTTTTTATCCTTTAGACATTCCCCATTGACTGTAAAAAGGACGGACTTATATCCCTTGTATTCTGTATGTCCTGGTACGAATAATCTATATCGTCGCTGCGCCTCCAAAATCCATTGTGTGTGTTTTAAAACGAATTTGAAGGAGAAATAAAAAAGCTTTGTCACTTTTAATTCTCTTAATATTATAGTTCGGTATAATTTCATAATTTATCTTGTAATAATTGAAATTATACAGAAAGTAGCTTTGAATATCAAGGGAGTTAAAAGTGACAATGCTTTGTTCTTTATCCTGCAAAATCTTTTTAAAAACACAAAACGGGTTTTGGAGACGCAGCGACGATATATGATGGAATCGAAAACTTTCATATTTACTAAGTAAATTCAAAGAGGAACAATGTCCAGTAAAAGTGCCAGTGGACGCCATCATATGAACTACGACGCCAAGAACTTATTTTGGATGCAAACTAAACTCCACACTGTTGAGATATGATATATTCACTGCGAAAGCTTTCTTTCCCACTGAGGACTAATTTTCAATGTGGAATATGAGAGCTTTGTCAAATCCCAATTAATATGATACTTCACCGTATGAAGGCGTATACTGGTTAAGGGGTTTGGGCTACCGCTGACCCTATTATTACACAAAATATATCTAACAATTACTTTAATTTTAATTACTATGGTAAAACTAATAATACAAAATTATTACATTATGTTATATTATAAACTTTTTCTTTTGTAATTTCCTTGGGCTACCGCCGGTAGCCCCGGTAGCCCGCAAAATACGCCCCTTTGAAAGGTAAATGGGAGGATACACAGTCGTACTTCTATCTCAAATTTCGAGTACGGTTGGGATCTGCCGTTTTTATTCTGAGCGCCAAAATTGAACAGGCATGCTCACAGTAAAGATAATAATCTCTAGTAAATATAAGCTACAACAACAGTGATGAGGATAATGAAAATATTATTGACAGCGATGACAGAATCCCAGGGAACAATAATTAATTTCCTTTACGCAAAGATTTCCTCTATTTAGGCCTACAGGTGTATGCCTATATCAGAAAGAGGTATGCAAATTACTTATCCATTAATAATACAAGATCGTCTGTTACAAGTGTGGGCTGCGATTAACTTCATAATAAATTAGTACACCCAGTTCTGTACATATTAAACACGAGTTATACTTACTTATGGCTTTTAGAGAACCCGAAGGCTCATTGCCGCCCTCACATAAGCCCACCATCGGTCCCTAACCTGAACAAGATTAATCCAGTCTCTACCATCATATCCCACCTCCCTCAAATCTATTTAATATTATTCTCCCATCTACGTCTCGGCATCCCCAAAGGTCTTTTTCCCTCCCGGCCTCCCTACTAAGACTCTATATGCATTTCTGGGTTCGCCCTTACGTGCTACATGCCCTGTCCATCTCAGACGTTTGGATTTAATGTTCTTTATTATGTCAGGTGAAGAATGCAATACGTGCTTGTATGTCGTGTAGCTCTCTCCATTCTCCAGTAACTTCATCCCTCTTAGACCCAAACATTTTCCTAAACACTTTATTCTCAAACATCCTTAACCCTAGGATGCATAACATGGGTCCATTGGACCCGGCGGAATATTTAATAATTATTATCTAAATAACTAATTCACAGTGTGACTCTGCCCACTAGGTATGCTACTCTTGTTATTTCCTTTATACACCTATAGCACATTTGTTGTTTTATTCTCTTATTTTATATATGTTTTTTATTCGTGTTCATATATACTACACTTTTACATAACATGGGTCTAATAGACCCATTGCTTAAATTGTTTTATTATCGTAAATATTATTGTAGTCTGGCATCTAAACAGAATCCTATGAACTACTAAACATATTTTCATGAGTTGGCAAGACTTCTACAGCTGGAAAGTGAAATTTCGGACGACGATGAGGAATATACATATATCTCCAGCAATGGATGACAATACCCCGGATGAAGATGAAGTTTTTCTGCAGAACTGGATAGTATGGTGTGAGCATGAAGATGAAATCTGGATGCTTGTTTGACACCAGTCGACAATCAAAACATATAGATGAGAATATATTGCTTCTAGTGGGATGAAATGGAGGACAGAAACCTCTGCTCAGAGTAAACCTCCTGTCCACAACTCTGTAAGATTTGTATCAAGTCCTTGAAGGGCTATAGGAACTGCTACTCTCAGAGGTGCCTGGGATTTATTTATCCCACAGAATATTTTGGATGAAACTGTGAGATGTATCAACTTAGAAGCAAAAAGGTTTTATCTACTAAAGAAAATAAAATGGCAAGAAGTATCAATAGATGAAATGGTTGCTTTTCATGGAATTTTGTTGCATATGACAGCAGACAAATCTTGGGATGTTCGAATAAGAGAATTTCTTCCTGGTAAAATTTCCAATCCTTTTATAGAGCTACAATGTCTGTGAATCATTTTGAAGCTATGAAAAGATTTTTAAGGTTCGATGATAAGAGAACACGAAAGGTTAGATTACAAACACATAAACTTGTTCTTATTTCTTATGTGTGGCAAGTATTTACGGAACAATGCAGATAAGTAATGGTCCCACAACCAAATGTCACAATATACGAATAGCTGGTTTTGTTTAGAGGCCGTTGTAGTTTTGTACAATATATGCCAAAGAAGCCAGCGAACTACGAGATCAAAATTATGTGGATGTGTGAAGCAGCAACTGGTTATGCCGTTCACGGGATTGTATATTCAGGGGGGGGGGGAAATCGGAGAACCACCACAGAAGGATTTGGCTCTCAATATTGTGAAGTTTCTAAATCGCTATGTACTTGGTACAGCTCGAAATATCGCCATGGACAATTATTTTACAAATATACCTTTGGCGCAATATAAAGTATGTTGGAGAAGAAAGTGACAATTGTGGAATCAATTAGGCAAAAACAAGAGAGACATTCGAAAAGAAATGAAATCCACTGCAAAATCGAATAGTGAACAAAAGTGTATTTGTATTTCACAAGGACATGACAATAGTTAGAGAAACAAAAGCGCTATTCTGGCAAGTACTATGATAATGCTGTTCACGAACATCACCCAAAAAGAAACCTGAGATTGTAAAATTCTACAGTCGCACTAAGAGTGGTGTTGATGTAATGGATCAGAAAGTACACAATTATACTTGTAAAATGCAAACCAAATGCTGTCCCATGGAGCTTTGGTGTAATATTTTGGACGTTACTGCTCTAAATGCATTCATTCTGTATTGTACCCAGCACCGTAGGTACCATAAAGGACTTTTACACAAATGGAGACTATTCATCAAAGAGATGTCAATGAAAATGGTCCAACCATACATGATTAGAAGATCGTTCAATCTCCGTCTGCATAAGTCGATTTACGTGGACATGGAAAAGTTCATCACTAATCTAGGTAGTAGTGTGCACAGTAACAACAACAGTAGTGGCAACCATCAAAACAAGAGGAGGAGATGTTTCCTATGTCCTACAGCGACAGATAGAAATACCAAATCTATCTGCTACAAGTGTACAAATAATGTTTGTCAGGAGCGTAGTACAGTCGTGTGCAATAATATGATATACCTGTACTTGTGTGGTTATTCCTTACCGATTTTCTTCTTCTTCTTCTTCTTCTTCTTCTTCTTCTTCTTCTTCTTCTTCTACCTCGTGGATACATTACATTTTTATCCTATATAAATAAATATATGTGTTTGTGTTGTCTTGGCGTCATGGCGTAAAGCATCCTGCCTAGGACTCGCGTTACGGAATGCGCGCTGATTCGAGTCCTCATGAGGAAAGAAATTTTCTCGTGAAATTTCGGCCACTGTATGGGACCGGTGTCCAACCAGCATCGTGATGCACTTGGGGAGCTACGATAGGTAATGAAATTCGGTTACGCAAACCAGCTATAACAGCTGGAGGGCTCATCGTACTAACTACACGATACGTCCATTCTGGTTGAATGACCGTCCACCTCCGCTTCTGGATGTGGCCGTGAGGCCAGCAGCCGGCTGGTCGGTCTTGGCACTTCGTGGGCTGTAGCGCCACGGATTTATTATTATTATTATTATTATTATTATTATTATTATTATTATTATTATTATTATTATTATTATTATTATGCGTTTGTGTTTTAATAAGAACAACTTATTTTCACTCGCTACTTAGGTATAAAACTATATTATTTTCTTTGCCCAAAGAAAAACATTAGCAACCTACATTATTATCTTGTAGAAATAAATGAATATAATTATATATTTGTTTATTCACATGTTACTTAGTTATAAAATTGTATAGGCCTATTATTTTCTACAATTAAAACTCCTAAATTCAAATTAAATTAAATAATAGATTAATATTATTCCATTTTTATGTGTAATTCCTCATTAAATAGCATACGGCTCCAATGGACCCATGTTATGTAAATGTGTAGGAAAAGTAGCTCATGCATCCTAGGGTGAACCTCTGTTCCTCTCTTAAAGTGAGAATCCAAGTTTCACAACCATACAGAACAACCGGTAATATAAGTGTTTTATAAATTCTAACTTTCAGCTTTTCTGAGAGCAGACTGGATGACAAAAGCTTCTCAACCGAATAATAACACGCATTTCCCATATTTATTCTGCGTTTAATTTCCTCCCGATTGTTATTTATATTTGTTACTGTTGTTCCAAGATGTTTGAATTTTTTCAACTCTTCAAAGGATAAATTTTTTATATATTTCCACTTCGTACTATATTCTGGTCACGAGACATAATCGTATAGTTTGTTTTTTGAGATTTACTCCAAACCTATCTCTAGACTTGCTTCAAGTAAAATTAAACACATGTTATATTTCATTTATTAGTTAGGAGTTAACAACAGTCTGTTTTTCTCTCTGAAACGTACATAGACCTGTATATTATTGTATCATCAGGGAAGGATAACAGTTGTGATAACTGAAAAATATCCGAAATGGAGTGCTTATATTATTTTGTCATCAGAGAAGGATAATAGTTGTGATAACTGAAAAATATCCCTAATGAAGTGCTTTATACAGGTTGTTAAAAGTATCCAATATTTCAGTAGGTGATAGTATGCATCAAAGCAGGAAAATAATGTCTAATAAACATGGGTCCTACGACACATAGGCCTACTCTCTGAGAGCTGAACATTTGTTCATAGGAGGTGCTCAATGTGACTCCCATTTATCGCAATGCATTCCTTTGCCCTACAATACAGCAGGCTAACAGATAATCATACGGTAGTTGACACCCCTGGTATGGAATACTGATACGTCGCAAGGAATACTGAAAACAAAAGTCTGGTTTCGGATATGAGCGGGGTTCAGCACAGATGGTTTTGTGAATTTTCGTAATCAGCATGTGTGGGCTGATGAAAATCCCCATGCAGTTGAAGAAACAAGACATCAACACCGATTCTCAATCAACGGTTGGAGGAAACCTCGGAAAAACCCAGCGAGATAATCAACCCAAGCGGGGATCGAACGGCGCCCGAGCGCAGCTCCGAATCGGAGCCTTAGCCGACTGAACTACACCGGTGGCTACTTGGATTTAGGCTTAGGCCTATATTATACTTTAAATTACATCAATATTTATTTCATTACAGTCGACACTTGTGGAGTAACGGTTAGCGCGTCTGGCTGCGAAACCAGGTGGCCCGGGTTCGATTCCCGGTCGGGGCAAGTTACCTGGTTGAAGTTTTTTCCGGGGTTTTCCCTGAACCCAATATGAGCAAATGCTGGGTAACTTTCGGTGCTGGAACCCGTATTCATTTCACCGGCATTATCACCTTCATCTCAGTTCAATAACCAGAGATGTTGATAAAGCGTCGTAAAATAACATACTAAAAAGAAAAAATTTCATTACAAAATATTTACAGCACAGATTTAGGCTTATATCATACTTAAAAGTATGTTAATGTCTATTTTATTACAAAATAATTAGGATAAAAGTAATAATAATAATAATAATAATAATAATAATAATAATGATTTTACACTTAGCTACATATTAAAGTCAAGGGAACTATAATTATTAAAGAGGACAGAAAGAGTATATTCCGTCGTTGCTGCCGTCATCTACTGGAAAATTACTTGAAAAAGGCGTGAAATCAGATAACTTCAAAATATCAGGCATATATGTTACGAAAAGGAGGACATTTCTTGATTTTTTAAAAATCCACCCAGACTCCGGACAACCTCCTGAAAAAGGACGTGTCCGGACAAAAGAGAACGTCTGGTCACCCTGTTCGTAGTTATATTTATTTCTGAATTTAATATTTACGTTCAAGTTTTAAGTGCATTTTCCTCAGGTTAGATATCATGTGGATTGCTTCCTTTCTGCAAAACATGGTTTAATTAGCCCCTTTTTTCAGGAAGAACATACAGAACCTTTAACACCATCATACTTGCATTTTCGCATATCATTAATTACTTCCGGATAATCATGACACCCAGATACAAATTTGGTCTCATTCAATTGAATATATAAAGTATAAATAATGTGATAATTCTAAACTCCCATGTCTAAACATCTGGTGGGACACACTCTCTTTAGCCCTTAATGTTGTACCGTCTCTCATATATTCACGTGCATCATTGCAGATTAAAATGACTTGTGATAACGAATGTGGCAAAAATTCGTCCAATAATTTGGGATGAACTGCTGTGTAATAATAAAGTTTTTTTTTTTTCTTTGTCAGTGTTAGGTTTGCCTCTCCTTACATTGTCGATTTACAATCAAAGCGGTGTAAGGGAGGGCATTATAACTTATCTTGACCAACACCAGACAGAGCCATATTGCAAGGTTCCCTTGTCGTGTGGTCAGCAACACAGGAAGCACATGACAAGAGACATACATACAGTCCTGTGGATGGAAGATAAATCTCTTCCATTGCCCCCACAGGGAATTGAGCAACGGACTGCTTAGTTGAAAAGAGCAAATGTATACACATACCCAAGACGAGGATGATAATATAAAAACATAGTTTTTAATGTAACTATTACACTTTTACTACGTCATACTACTCTTGACCAATAAAACGGTACGAAAGGACGTCTTTCAACTTATCATGGCTGCTTATCGTACAATTTTATCACTTCCCTAGCATTTGTTTCTTTATTTGCCAACATTTCAAAGTGCAAATTCTTTATGATACTATAAAACATGCTTTGCGATCGTCGTTTGTTTCCCGCATAGATAGTCGACTGAAAATGGCGGCACCGTTCAAACATTGTCATGAAGGTAACATTAGTGAAATAGAATTTTAGTAAGTAAGTCAATTGATACCTAGTTTATTGTATTAGAGTACTTTATTTTCTCTAATCTTTATATACTTTATTTTGTTTTAATCAACTCGCTATCATTTGTTTCTTTGTTTGCCAACATTTCAAACTGCAAATTCTTTACGGTACTATAAAACATGCTTTGCGATCTTCATTTGTTTACCGCTTAGACAGCCTACTGAAAATGGCAGCTCAGTTCAAACGTTTTGGTGAAGTTAACATTAGTGAAGTAGAATTTCAGTAAGTCAATTCATATTTTATTGTATTAGAGTACTTTATTTCTTCAAATTTTTATATACTTTCTTCTAATCGTGTAATAGTCAATTAAATCCCACTCGAGTTTTGATTTTCTCTAGATAAATCGAAACCTCTAGAGAGATTACTGTTGAATATGAGTTAGGTCTTCATCCACAGTAAAGGAGGCAAGACCTGTCTTGTGACCTTATCATGTGCCGTGGCTATGTAAACAATGTGGAGGGGAAGACAGGTTTCAGTCTTAGATTAACTTCCGTGTCTGTAGATTCTAGTATTAACCATCATGAAACAAACTCTCTTTCTGATAGTTCATTCTTTCCATTCTCGTACAGCTCACATGCCAGGTCTCGCCTCCCATCTATACGTGTCCGCATTGAACACTGGTATAATTTACTAATGTGTTTCAGCTCCTCAACCCAAACACTCCTATAGTCGTGTGAAATTTGCTCATTTGGAACAACTTTCTTTCAATAGTTCGGAAAATTCCACATTATCACTAAAAATAAAGATTCTTTGCATGCGAAGTAAGTAAATCAACAAAGAAATAAGTAAGGTACATGAAAATGACAAGTGAATATAAGAAAATTGTATAAGATGAAGGAAGTAACGTGTGAAAGTAATAAGATTATCAATGAATATGTTATAAACATTATAAACCTGAAACTTAACTATTCGTGTGCGAAATTTTCGAATTATTTCTACATTTTTTTTCCTTTAATTAAGTGAGAAAATTAGCTCCTGTAATATAATATAACACCGTCTGATTTCAGTTTATGACAGGCTCCTATTACGATTTACTTGCAACCTAATTATTTATTCTCATTATATAAATATATTTTTGATTTATATTTTTTTCTCACTATAATATAGTTCTAGAAAACTTATATTAAATTAATTCTCATAATTTTAACCAACTAGCTATGTCAACTTAATTATAATTCTTCACATATTGCACATAGACTGGATTGAATTAAATTAGCTCATAAGTTAAGTTATTACTTTTTCTTATAGGTTTATCTCAATTTAATAAACATGTACTAGTCGTTAACTGAATAATATTGCTGGAGAACCTTTTAAGCGTATTGTAAATATTCATAATTTAAATATGTATGTAACTATTTTATTGATTAAGGCTGGTTGAGTGGAAGAAAAGCCCTTTATGGCCTTAACTCTGCTAGCGAAAATAAATAAAACATTCTATTTTAATTAGAGCATAATGTATATTCTTATTTATATGTCGGAATAATAAAGAAAAGATAGTTAGGGAACCTTGGTTCTATTTTTAACATCGAATAACGTTATTAAGTTTAGTATTGAAATTACTTTATCTTGACATTAAAATTAAACCTTCATTGAAATATTGCTATAAGCCTGTGTGCACTATTTTTCTTGAAGTTATTTTGTAATAAAGTCTCGTACTATATTCTGCGCGACTGTTTTATGTAAACATTTTAATTTGTGCGTGACGTGAAGTCACAAGCTTGCTATTGTTAAGGTTAATGCCTCATGCTCTAAACATAGTAGCTTTATAAGCGAAATAAAAATGGTTTCAACTCATAAATCGTAGGAGATGAATTAGATAGATCAAAACGAATTACATTTTTGAAAAGATCACATTAATTAACGTATTTCAATCCATCCATTTTTTTATTGCTTACCAGTAGTAAGCAGTTGAAAATATGTAAAATTAGGAAAAGTATTGCATAGATTATTGTTCAAGCAATATATGTACAATACAGTAGCACTTATAAGATCATTATAATCAAGAAATAAGTGACAATTTAAAATCAGAATCTAGGAAATCAGGAAAAATGTATGAAAACAAATTATTGACTGCTTAAATTGACTTTTGGTGGGCAGCAGTAAGAAAATTAGGAAGGAAAAAAATATTAATAAAACAATTAAAGCAATTAGGTGGTAAAAAAGAACGTTGTGAAAGTAATTGAAGGAAGAAGATTAAAATGGTTTGCATACTGGAAGAGGATGAAAAATGAGAGAATACCGGAGATGATGCTGGAATGAAATGGGAGGAAAGTAGAAAAGAAGAAAATCAAGAGAACAATGGATGGATAGCGTAAGAAGGAGTATGACTAGAAGATATCTTACCGAAGAAGATGCCGAGAATAGAGATTTGTGAGGGAGCAAAATTTCTTTGCGTGAAGTGTAACTACTGTACTGTAAAAAATCCGAATAAAAATGAAATAAACATAATTTTTTTCATTTACGTATAACGTGTTCCTATAAATATGCCATAACTATTAAGTTATTAGCATCCAAAAACGAAACTGTATCAATGTTACGCGAAAATCTGTCTTTTTCGTCCTAGTAATTCTATAAAAATGTTATTCAACGTTGAAACTTACTGACAGAATACGTGTGCAAAATAGTTTAGTTATTAGTGTTTACGGATAGCTGCTGTAACTTTACTGACTTTTGACGTGTAAGTTGTCCTGGCTCAGAAAGACAGAAAATAAAACAAAATTGGAAGTGATTGTATAATAGTGTTTATTGTATAACAACGGATTTAACTGCAAAGGTTAGATCTATTCGAAATTGAACATGGGCGAGATGTAAACGATAAATTTCGCCTGGAGACGTCTATCAGGCACAGATAAATCCACGACACGAATTTCCAACTTAAGATTTCATTGCTGGTGGCCCACTGTGGAACAGGGGTACAAACTTCTGCGATATGAATAAAAACATGACAACTTTAAATAAATGCCATAGAACTCGAATAGCAAACTATCAAAATATTACAAATGTTCTAAATACCGATACTCACTGTATGAAAAGTTACACGTGATCATTCTATATCTGTCTTGCCAAAGGGAACAGAAGAAATTGTGTTCACAGACTTTAAGTCAAATTTTTCTACGAGGCTTTCAATTGAAGGCTCCTGATATTTCCCTTTCTTTTTATAGAAACTATATATTGTAAATTCTCGCTTCTTATTCGGATAATCCGAAATTTACTTTCTATACGTATAATGGAAATGTACCTGTAATTCAGTTTGGTAAGTGAATTCTTAGGCCTAGAATTTAATACGTATTAATGTTTGTATATGGATACATAGCGCACTTTACCTGTACAGGTGAGTTACGTTAGTGTTAGCGCTAAGCCTATTAGTGAAGCGTGACTGTAAAAATGCCAAATTATTTCGTTCTCTTGAATCCTCAGTTATACCACTGTTTTCACGATATTTGAAGCGCCAGATTTTAGTAATGAGTAAAACAATATATATCTATACATTATAATAGTCACCTCCTTCTCTCACTATTACCATGGCAGAGTTTCAATGTCGTGCGCAAGTTTTTAAGCGCATATGTGCGCACGTGTGTCTTTGTAATAGTCTGTAATTTTTAGTTCTTGTGTGTGTATGCGGTTTTATGTTTGATTGCCTGTAGTTTTATGTTTGTGTGCCTGTAATTCAATGTTTTCGTACCTGTAGTTAGTATTTGTTCTGTCGTTCAGTTTTTGTGAGTTTCTAGTGCTGTGTTTGTGTGTCTCAAGTTCTGTGTATGTGTAAGTATAGTTCTGTGTTTGTGTGACTATAGTTTTATGCTTGTGTGTCTCTAGTTTTGTGCTTGTTGACTCTACTTTTTTGCTTGTGTGACTAATTTTGTGCTTATGTGATTCTAGTTTCGTGTTTGTGTGACTCTAGTTTTGTGTTTGTGCGCCAGTATTTTTGTTTTTTTTTTTTGCGCTTGTAGTATTGTGTTTGTGCACTGTGTTTTTGTGTTTGTGCACTGGTTTTGTGTTTGTCGTATGTATGATTTGTGTTTATGTGAAGTTTCGTGTTTTTTGTATGTGTGCTTTTGCATTTTTTTATTTGCGTATATGTGGTTTTGTGTTTGTGTGTGTAACAGTGGCGGCTGATTGGCTGAGGCAAGTGAGGCCGGGCCTCAGTCACTTTGCTTCCTTAAATTAAAAATTTTAGTCGTTTTTAGTCTATATAACATATTATATTTGTTATTTCAATGAAGCGTATAGAGTTGTAGAAGTAGAAAACTGTGTGATGTATACAGACCTGCCTTGCAGTAAAATTTGTTCCTGAGGCCAGGATCGCTCGTGCAGGGTCAGGCTTCTGCATTTCGTATGTTTCCACGGGTTTTAAGGTTGCACTTGGAAAGCTGAAATTGAGGCATAATTTCTTGTGGCGTCGTGGCCTAGCAGGCATTCCCCATCCATCAGCCTTCACTGCTCCCATTCAGAACCCGGTCTTTTGTCAGTGCCGGTCTCAAGTGTCGGTTGGGTTGAGAGTAACAGTGGTGAATCATCGTGTGGTCCACTGTGATTATATGTTTCGGGAAAGTAGAAATCGAAAGAAATAATGATGATAATTGTAATAAATTCATTGTTAGAATATCGTTATCGATAGGAAATAATATTGAAAAAAGGAACGTTTTAAATTAAGACAGACCTACGCCATCACTGACAATTTTTCAGAAAGATAATCTTAAAACTCGAGCTTTCAATGCATCCTGGTGTAACATTAAATGGGTCTTTGGTAATGTGGTGCGAAATAAACTTTCCTGTTGGTCGTGCTTGTTGCTGTCAAAAACAAAACAAAAACAAACCAAAAAGAGAGAACAGTGTGTCTACTGAAACTACAGCGATCTGAAAAATATTTCCAGAGGAATTTCAACACATGCTTCTTCAGTTGAGCATAATATTCGTTGCTTTATAAAAATTAGATAGTTAAGCCTACTGAAATCAACTCACAGCATAGCTACTTATTTGAAGATTGACATTATTTTTCATTAATGATAAAAATGGTGATGATGGTGATGATAATAATAATAATAATAATAATAATAATAATAAAGTAATAATGTCAATCACAAAGTATCATCAATAAGGAAGGTAGCCTGCTTAAACTACTTACTACAGGCCTCACCGAGGATTTCGGTGACCAGCCGCTACTGGTGTGTAGGTGTGGTTTTGTGTGGCTTGTATGTATATGTGTTCGTTTTTATGAATTTGTATTGTTTATGTGTGCATGGTTTTGTCTTGTTTTTGTGTGTAACTATGTGTGATTTTGAGTGTGAGTGTGTATGTATAGTACTGAATATCTTATTTTAGGAATTATTAGTATCATAGACTTTGTTCATTTGACATTGGTCGCTAAATTGAGTACAGAAAGTCTAAGCATGACATGATTTCATATACATATTTATTTAACCCTACTTTTAAGATAAATTCGCATAGTGGAGCAAATATTATATTGCACCTTTGCGAGAGAAGCTCGATTTCCATTGCGGTTTAATCGGGTTCTGTCATCAGTGGTAGATTCTTTTGAGCGGATCATTACGTAGGAACCGACGCTGAGACATACATCAGACGCCCGGCGCCGAATCCAATCAATGCGCCGTTGTCGAGGTATTCCTCACTCGGCGGCAAGATATCCATTGTGCATTTCTGAAAATTAACTCCAAAGTTGCGGTGCTGGTTGGGACAAGAAGTTACATTAATCTTGAAAACTGCGCGAACGAGAAGGATAGGATACAAAAAAGTATGAGAAATTGGTATTCCGGAAAGAAAGTGAAACCTAGAGGACTTTCATAACACGACTGAAGAAGAAGGGAGAGTGTCCGTGGCGTTTTCATCCAACGGGAATAATAAAGGAAGAGAATGGAAGTTAGAAGTAAGGCAGAATGAGATAATGAGGCTGGAGGAAGAAAGGAACAAATGGTTAGCGTAGTTCTTGCATTGGTGTAAAAAGTTGAATGCTACAGACTAAGCCTTCATTGCTTTTAGTTTTCTACTGAAGTTATACTTCAATTTGCTTAAGCTTGTATATTATTAAAGGAGGGTCAGACAGAATAATTGATCTCTGTCGTTTGTTAACAGTGTGATTTTAAAATCTTTGCTCTATTTTTGGTTGTGTTTCTGTAGTATCACTACGCCACTTCTTCTAGTTCTTGAGGTACTACATCTTTCTATAGGCTAAGGTTTGACCTTTCTTTGCACCAATATTATACTCTTTGACATAGCAAGTCTCCCTGACCGAGTGGTGAGCATAATGAAAAACAACCGCGAAGACAAAAAAGAACAAGAAAAAGACGAGGAACAAACATCCAGTCATGTGAAACGGAGATAAATCTCCGTCCACGTCACAAAACGCTTGGTTGGGAAGACCACTCACTATCACTTCAGCCATAGCGGCGGACAATCTGCTCCGTTGTTAAATGCAGTATCTAAATATTAGCTACGTATTATAAATCTTTGCTTTTCTGTAATTGAATATGAATTTCTGCCTGAAAAAACTGACATAGCGCAAACTGGAACATTACCAGTAACCTACCCAATTCCTTTTTTTCTTTCTGATTAGTTTCAGCATTATTTTTTCTTCGTAAATTCTTTTTATTATGGCTTTGTTTCTTATTCTGCCTGTCCATTTCACACTAAGAAGTGAAGAGAAACGATTAGAAGCATTTGAAATGTGGATATAGAGAAGAATGGAGCGTGTGAAATGGACAGGCAGAATAAAAAACGAAGCTATACTAAAAATAATATACGAAGAAAGAATAATGCTGAAACTAATAAGGAAGAGAAAAAGAAATTGGGTAGGTCACTGGCTAAGGAGAAACTGCTTGCACTGGAAGGAATAATGAACTGGAGGGAAGTTCGGGACAGAAGAAGATATCAGATGATAGTATTAAGATATATGGATCGTATGCTGCGGAAACTAAGAGGAAGATGGAAAATAGAAAAGATAGGGTAAAGCTGGGTTTGCAGTGAAATACCTGACCTTGGAGAAATGCTAAGGAATGTGTTGGCCAAAAGGGGGAAAATGTGTTTTCCATTCACGACAATGAATTCTGTCTTAAATTATGTGCAGTAGTAGCAGAGTAGGCCTACATAGCATATATAATTAACAAACAAGTGCATAGTATTACTCGACTAAGGTCGGTGGAGCCGCGGGCGTAATGTGAACTATCGCGATACAGTATTATGAACGCCAGCGCAGTAGCGCCACGGCTCCGGGCTGCAGGACTCCACTGGCCTTGGTCGAGTAATACCTATTAGACATAAACGTGCCTGTGACAGAAAATAGCAAGTTAGCGAGATGCCACAGGAGTCTACATCACAATCAAGTGAAATAACATTTTATTAAGACCTCTGTGTAAGTGGTAAGTTGTCTGATTTCTTTTTAAAGTAAATTACGGGTGCCACAAGGTTCAATTCTCGGGTTATTTATATTTATTATTATGATAAATGACATTGTTTATAATGTGCCATCTGCTTTTCCAATTTTGAATGGAGATGATACGTGTTTTATAAATGTAAATCAAGTTCGTAAAGTATGAAATACACATTGTATAGATGTTATGGAAGCAACTGAATATTGGTTTGCCAGTAATTAATTTGTTTTAAACGAGAATAAAACTCAAGAAAAGACGTTTAGTCTTAGAGCAGTTCAAATACTTTCTCATCAGTGAAACTACTTGAATTCAATTTAGATCAAAAACTACTTTGGAATGAATATGTATCTTTTGTCTGTAATAAGTTGTCACGAGTATTGTATGTTCTTCGGAGACTTGTGAATTGTGCAAGTCAACAAGTTATCATGAATGTATACTTTGATCTTTTTCATTGTCATTTACTATATTATGGTATACACATCTGGAGCTATTCGTCTAGTACCAACAAGATCTCTATATCGCAGAGAAGGGCTTTACTTAACATGGCAAGGAAATAAAATTTTGAATGTTGTAAAAGCTTATTTATTAATTATAAAATACTAACTTTTCCTAGAATTTGTATCTTTGCTTGTCTGATTTTTATAAGAGAAAATATGAATAAATATTGTAGTAGATCAAACATTCATGGTTATGGCATTATGTCATATGATGATTTGAGTTTTATTTCCAAAGCACTGAAGAGTTGGGAAACTATGGGAATACAATTTTAATGCCTTCCCTGTTAATGCTAAATGTGTTAGTCTTTCCAATTAAAAAAGAAAAGAAGTTCTCTTAAAGTGGTTAACTGATGAGACTTTTTATACTGTTGACTTCATTGTCATTACTAGTTACGTGTAGAATCTCTTTTCCAATAGTTGGTTTAAAAATATTCTCCCGTCCTACTGTAGCGAGTCGTCTAACAGCTCTAAGGTACGTCGGAATATCGTAGGTCTACTATATGTAGAGGATAGTCCACACAGCTATCTGGTGTAGTGTGTATTATCAGTAGCTTTTTCACTTTGCCTATCTACGGCTACATAATGGAGGAATCTAAAAGACGGAAAAATGATCATCAGGCAAATTCAATATTGCATGGGAAAATGCTTATTTTTTCACAGAAGCTGGAATCAATATTTATCTGCCACAAATGTTTGAAAGAAAGAGGAGGGACACAAGAAGTAAAAAATGCGTTCATTTCATCAAGAGCCAATTTAACTGTGTTGGGTTGAGCCTAAAAAATTGTCTGGCAGCGTTAAAAAGAAGGAAGCTGTGGAGGCTACTGAATAGTGACATCAGCTAGAAATATTTGACACCTTATTTTATTTTGTACGTTTAGACGATATTCTTATTCTTGTAACTTCATTATCGGAAGCACCTCATCTCCAAAAATGGATATTAGTAAATGTTCGTCCTTCATTAAGGCAATGATATAATACTTTTCAAAGCTCTGAAACGAAGAAAAATTCGACAATCATGTCAAGCACAAGGCTTTTTAATCTAGCAAATTTATCCATCGAGAGGGAGATAAGTTGGGATTTGTTGAAGGATCCAGCATCAGCGATCGACAGATTCTTTGCTAGGAAGTCTCGACAACTCCTGTTCATCTTGTGAAGCATTTGAATAGGTATGCCTTGCGTGATTGTTTATTATAATTTTGCATGCTATTAAATAAGACTTCCGAGAATGAGTTTCAAGAGAGTTCACGGCAGCGGCATTGTCAGGAGATGGGTCAGGTAGTTTCTAAACCCTGCATATCTGGCCCACCCAAAATAATTAGTCTGGCTACGCCACTGGGCTGGAGTCAATACTTATCTGTCACAAAAGTTTGAAAGAAAGAGGAAAACACAATACAATGCGTCATTACTAATCCACACATAGAGATATGATGATTTTATTGGTGAAGAACGCAGTAAAAAGTTCAAGAGTTGAAAGTTCCATCATTAGTTGAGGTAGGGTACGTTAGAATTTATTAATCTTCAACAATTTAAATATCTCTCTTTAGGGAAAAGGCCAGCTCCTTGTTGATATGTTGAATAAATTACGGAATTTCAGTCTTAAACTTACACTTTTCGTAAGTCAGTTTCGAGAAGGTATTATGGCTCACTTTCTAATGATAGATACTGCTCGTCATGAAGCCATGTTAAACGATTATATTCAAATATTAATTGAAATTCTAAATGAATTTAATTCTAGGTTCCAAGATCTTGTCTTTATTGAAAATAAGTTTAAAGTTATCATAATAAATTCCTTCAACACCAGTTGAAACAGTGTCATACGATTTACAGCTTGAACTTATTGATCTTCAATGTGGTCTAAGGGCTAAAGACTGAATAATACTACTAGTCTGGTTGAGTTTTATAAGACCAAGCCTCAGCAATAATATCCACGACTACACAAGCTGGCTGTGAAAATGATTGCTATGTTTGGCTCAACATTTATATTTGTGAGCAACTGTTTTATATTATCAACTTTAATAAAGGCAGACATGAACATCTGTAGCTGATCAGTATTGTTCTTTTCAGCTTCCAACAGCATACAATCCCGTTTTGATGTACTGATAAATAAAAATATAACAAAATGATACTGTAAATTTAAGTAGCTTTAGAGTTTCTATTATTTCTGTAAAATAAATATTTTTTTTTAATTAATAATAGCCCAAGATAGTTTTGTGAACACTGAACGGGAATTCATTTCAATAACACTCGTACTAATACTTTTGTGAACATGTTGTACGATATCACCCCTTCTTCCAGTCCACCCTTATACAGAGCGCAGCCAATATCTGCATTCCGCTCTCGAGCTGTGAGCCGACTCGGAGAGCGCAAACCTTGTGCAGGTTTGTGCTAAAATATCGATTTGCTCATTACATAACAATTGTAAATGAGTATGAGTTATCAACATAAAGATTTCACTATCAATATCCAACATAAATAAATTGCTCGCGTTTATTAGTCAGAATTTAACTAGTCTATTTTTTTTTGTAATAGAGGCTCTTTCAAATTTTTGGAAAGAACAGGAAATGATCACCTTCTTTTCTTCTATATGGCCATTAGAACATTCAAAATGGCTGTCTAATTGAACGCAGTAATTTCTGTCTCATTTAACTCCTATCGTATTGTCTTGCTGGGTTTCTCATTTAACTCATTCTGTGCTTTACTTTACATGACTATCCAGTACCTGAACATTCAATGCTTCACGTGCATCATTTCTAGACTCGCGTAAAGTATCTCTGATTTTGTCATTAGTTATAATATTAGCCTATACTTAAACAAACTTTAAAAGTACACCTCTATGGCATTCCACCACCGCCCATTAGGCCTAGACGCTATGTCCACGGATATTTCGTCCACTGTTTCGTACGTCCCTTTCATTTTCTGTCGACTCTACTTTTTCGTCCTGTGGTGTTTTATGTCCAGTATTATTTCGTCCACAGTTTAAATGTCCATTGCGATTTTTTGTCCTCTGAAAGTTTGGGTCATATTTTATTATGTGCGACATTTATCTTTGTTCTCTTTATTAAGTTGTCCATTTTATTGTCTCGTCCAGTACACTGTGGCTAATATTTCTGATTGTACATTTACATAAATGGTTTCAAACTAATACACTATTACTACTATACCATTTCCACTTCTATAATGTCCACACCTGTGGAGTAACGGTCAGCGCGTCTGGCCGCGAAACCAGGTGGCCCTGGTTCGAATCCCGGTCGGGGCAAGTTACTTGGTTGAGGTTTTTTCTGGGGTTTTCCCTCAACCCAATATGAGCAAATGCTGGGTAACTTTCGGTGCTGGACCCCGGACTCATTTCACTGGCATTATCACCTTCATTTCATTCAGACGCTAAATAACCTAGATGTTGATACAGCGTCGTAAAATAACCCAATAAAAAAACTTCTATAATAATAATAATAATAATAATAATAATAATAATAATAATAATAATAATGTGAATGAAAGTTGTAAGTATAATTGTTGTGGACTAGCATGTGCCGCCCTCTTAAAATTATCATCTTTTAATCCATTTTAAATGTTTTTCACTTACTTCAAAATTTAATAACTGAACCAATGAACTACATATTTCCATAGAAATGAACATTATTATGCTACAAGGTAATTAAATACATTTGCATAGCAACACTTCTTTTTAAATTGCATATTAGAAGTACTTGTTACCCAAAAATGAACAAAATATTCGAGGACAAAATATTTTATTTGGCACAGAAACTAGTGGGCAAAGAAAAATGGGGATAAATTATGAACACAATAATTCTTGACCGAAATATTAATAGACAAATTTTTTGGTGGACGAAATGTTTGCTGGACTAATTTCCTTGGGCAAAATAGCTGTGAACGTGAGGAAGTGGACAAATTGTCTAAATTGTCTGATGGACGTACTGGTGTGGACGTATCGTCCTGGAAACTTTCCGGTACTTGTAACTTTCTCGCGCTCTGCAAGGCTCAACTTTGTTTGTGGCAGTGTTGTCAAATTTTACTTAAAGTTACTTACGTTTATCACTAATATGTTTACTTTAGAGCTTTAGTTATGTCGTCATTGGCGCTTATGATAGCTCTTATAAACAATGGTTGGCGCAAACGTAATCAACCATGCAGGAAGTTCCAGTGTTTGGAACTATTCCCAGACTTTATCATCAGTCATCAGGACAGCCACAGAAAGGATATACTCGCTGATGAATTCCTCACTAAAGCTCATTCACACTTTTCAAGTGTAACTTGAATTCAAGTCACGATTTCAAGTAACCTGGATTCAAGTCGCAGTTCAGACATATTCAAGTTATTTTGTTTTCAAGTGGGATAAAATGGCGTCGATGGAAGTTGTGCAATTAGGAATTTCTGTAGTATCAAGTCTCCATGACAGGGGAATGATAACTATATTGAAGAAATGGAAGACGCGTTGTTCAGTATAGGTTAGGAATTAGATTAGTAAGAGAAATACACGACCATTGACCATTACAAATAGAATAAGTGAAATCTTCAAGGAGATTTAATAATCTTATCGCAAATGTAATAAAATATAAGCAAGTCTGATTTACCATAATTGAAAATTATTTTCTTGAAGCTGTTACAGTTCCCAAAAAAATCTATCAACCACATTGAACCATGCCAGTTTCGATCGATAAATGTCATTCCTTCAAACAATACTCTTCTTAATTCCTTTTTGTCTTCCTCACTTATTCTCTATCTACAGTTTAATGGTTTTTAATTATCTTTCATATTATCTCATC